>NW_021703779.1:94596659-94780488 GCF_005190385.1 Monodon monoceros | reverse complement strand
ATTTCTCTAGGAGGTGGGTCAAAAAGGATCTTGCTCTGATTTATGTCATAGAGTGTCCTGCCTATGTTTTCCTCTAAGAGTTTGATAGTTTCTGGCCTTACATTTAGGTCTTTAATCCATTTTGAGCTTACTTTTGTGTATGGTGTTAGGGAGTGATCTAATCTCATACTTTTACATGTACCTGTCCAGTTTGCCCAGCACCAATTATTGAAGAGGCTGTCCTTTCTCCACTGTACATTCCTGCCTCCTTTATCAAAGATAAGGTGACCATATGTGCGTGGGTTTATCTCTGGGCTTTCGATCCTGTTCCATTGATCTATCTTTCTGTTTTTGTGCCAGTACCATACTGTCTTGATTAAGGTAGCTTGTAGTATAGTCTGAAGACAGGGAGCCTGATTCCTCCAGCTCCTTTTTTCGTTCTCAAGATTGCTTTGGCTATTCGGGGTCTTTTGCATTTCCATACAAATTGTGAAATTTATTGTTCTAGTTCTGTGAAAAATGCCACTGGTAGTTTGATAGGGATTGCATTGAATCTGTAGATTGCTTTGGGTAGTAGAGTCATTTTCACAATGTTGATTCTTCCAATCCAAGAACATGGTATATCTCTCCATCTATTTGTATCATCTTTAATTTCTTTCATCAGTGTCTTACAATTTTCTGCATACAGGTCTTTTGTCTCCTTAGGTAGGTTTATTCCTAGATATTTTATTCTTTTTGTTGCAGTGGTAAATGGGAGTGTTTTCTTAATTTCACTTTCAGATTTTTCATCATTAGTGTATAGAAATGCCAGAGATTTCTGTGCATTAATTTTGTATCCTTCTACTTTACCAAATTCATTGATTAGCTCTAGTAGTTTTCTGGTAGCATTTTTAGATTCTCTATGTATAGTATCATGTCATCTGCAAACAGTGACAGCTTTACTTCTTCTTTTCTGATTTGGATTCCTTTTATTTCCTTTTCTTCTCTGATTGCTGTGGCTAAAACTTCCAAAAGTATGTTGAATATGAGTGGTGAGAGTGGGCAACCTTGTCTTGTTCCTGATCTTAGTGGAAATGGTTTCAGTTTTTCACCATTGAGGACGATGTTGGCTGTGGGTTTTTCATATGTGGCTTTTATTATGTTGAGGAAAGTTCCCTCTATGCCTACTTTCTGCAGGGTGTTTAAACATAAATGGGTGTTGAATTTTGTCAAAAGCTTTTTCTGCATCTATTGCGATGATAATGATCAAGGGATCGATCCAAGAAGAAGATATAACAATTGTAAATATTTATGCACCCAACGTAGGAGCACGTAGGAGCACCTCAACACATAAGGCAAATACTAACAGCCGTAAAAGGGGAAATTGACAGTAACACATTCATGGTAGGGGACTTTAACACCCCACTTTCACTAATGGACAGATCATCCAAAATGAAAATAAATAAGGAAACACAAGCTTTAAATGGTACATTAAACAAGATGGACTTAATTGATGTTTATAGGACATCCCATCCAAAAACAACAGAATACACATTTTTCTCAAGTGCTCATGGAACATTCTCCAGGATAGATCATATCTTGGGTCACAAATCAAGCCTTGGTAAATTTAAGAAAATTGAAATTGTATCAAGTATCTTTTCCGACCACAATGCTATGAGACTAGATAGCAATTACAGGAAAATATCTGTAAAAAATACAAACACATGGAGGCTAAACAATACACTACTTAATAACGAAGTGATCACTGAAGAAATCGAAGAGGAAATCAAAAAATACCTAGAAACAAATGACAATGGAGACACAACAACCCAAAACCTATGGGATGCAGCAAAAGCAGTTCTAAGTGGGAAGTTTATAGCAATACAATCCTACCTTAAGAAACAGGAAACATCTCGAATAAACAACCTAACCTTGCACCTAAAGCAAGTAGAGAAAGAAGAACAAAAAATACCCAAAGTTAGCAGAAGGAAGGAAATCATAAAAATCAGATCAGAAATTAATGAAAAAAATGAAGGAAACGATAGCAAAGATCAATAAAACTAAAAGCTGGTTCTTTGAGAAGATAAACAAAATTGATAAACCGTTAGCCAGACTCATCAAGAAAAAAAGGGAGAAGACTTAAATCAATAGAATTAGAAATGAAAAAGGAGAAGTAGGAACTGACACTGCAGAAATACAAATGATCATGAGATATTACTAAAAGCAACTCTATGCCAATAAAATGGACAACCTGGAAGAAATGGACAAATTCTTAGAAATGCACAACCTGCCAAGACTGAATCAGGAAGAAATAGAAAATATGAACCGACCAATCACAAGCACTGAAATTGAAACTGTGATTAAAAATCTTCCAACAAACAAAAGCCCAGGACCAGATGGCTTCACAGGCGAATTCTATCAAACATTTAGAGAAGAGCTAACACCTGTCCTTCTCAAACTCTTCCAAAATATAGCAGAGGGAGGAACACTCCCAAACTCATTCTATGAGACCACCATCACCTTTATACCAAAACCAGACAAGGATGTCACAAAGAAAGAAAACTACAGGCCAATATGACTGATGAACATAGATGCAAAAATCCTCAACAAAATACTAGCAAGGAGAATCCAACAGCACATAAAATGTATCATACATTCTGATCAAGTGGGGTTTATTCCAGGAATGCAAGGATTCTTCAATATACTCAAATCAATCAACGTGATACACCGTATTAACAAATTGAAGGAGAAAAACCATATGATCATCTCAACAGACGCAGAGAAATGTGCATTTTAATACACTTCCTCTGGGCTTCCGAAACGGCAGGGCCTCAGACTGCACTTTCAGCATGGCAGAGATTAAGGGTAGGTTTTCTGGGACTCCAACAGCTCTGTCACTTTTTGATAGACCTTTTCATGGCCCCCACCTCTCTCGTGCTCTAACCCCTCTCACTCCTGATGGCCCTTCAGGCTTTCCTTTTATATGATGTGAGCTGTACTCATGGCTCCTACTCCTCTCTTTTATCCTTGCCCCTCTCACACAAACCGATATTTTCCTGTTAGGTGATCCCGTTTGAAATGCATATGCTAAATCAGGTAATCGCCTTTTCTCTCATTCACATGGTTTTTAGACCTCACTTTAAAAAATATTCTTTAAAACTATGCAGAGGAAGATTCTATGAAGATTATAGGAGCTTCATGTCACAACAAGTCAGATCAATCAACCAGGAAAAAAAGATGTTGCTTGGCTGGGGAAGAAGGTGTTTCTTCATGTGAGGTAAATAAGGCTGACCCAAAGAAAGCCTTGACCAGAATCGTTTCTGAGCAAGAGGCCTGCCATGAGTCTCAGTCAGTCCTCCACCATCCTCAGGGATGAGAGAGCAGTAGGATCAATAATTAGGATCTTTTCACTTCATATGTAAAATGCTACTTGTCAAGACAGAAGCAATAGCACCTCAAGTTGTCTAGAGCCTAAATAGGAAACAAAAACGAAACATCACTGCTTCTGGCATTGAAATAGATCCTGGAGATGAACATCACTCGTACGTACATCAGACTTTGGGTCTACATGTAGAACCCAAAGTTCTGCATGACTATAAAATGCAACCTAATAAACTACTGAAAATTATCTAGAGTTTTACATTCAAGATATATTTATTGAGCAAATATAGTACCGTAGGCACATTAGTTTCTGGGTCATTGGTGCACATAATTAAATTCACCAGTGAAGATGTCAAAAATATAATACAGATATTCTGACCTTGGTCCTGAAGCTCTGATTCAGTAGGTTTGAGGTGAGACTGTAGGCATTGCTGAGGAGGTACCATGTTGAAAATCATGACTGTAGAGAAAGGGCTCCTAAACATTTTTCTCAATGTCAAAACCACAGTGCAGGGACTTCCCTGGTGGCGCAGTGGTTAAGAATCCGTCTGCCAATGCTGGGGACACGGGTTCGAGCCCTGGTCCAGGAATATCCCACATGCCACGGAGGAACTAAGCCCGTGCACCACAACTACTGAGCCTGCGCTCTAGAGCCCATGAGCCACAACTGCTGAAGCCCACGTGCCTAGAGCCCGTGCTCCACAACAAAAGAAGCCACTGCAATGAGAAGCCCGTGCACAGCAACGAAGAGTGAACCCTGCTTGCCGCAACTAGAGAAAGCCCGTGCACAGCAATGAAGACCCAATGCAGCCATAAATAAATAAATAGTCCTTTTTTAAAAAAAAAAAGAAACCACTGTGCAGAAATGCTGGTTGCTATTCACAGCTAATACTAAGCTCACCCTTGCTTAATAACCTAGGATGTCATTTTTTACTCCTTTTTCTCCAAGCCCCCTGTTATGGCATGACCACTAATCTTACTGCCTGGAAGTAGTTGTTTTATGATTGGAATTCAGTATTCTGACAAATATGAGGCCTCAGAGACCCCCTGTAGGTTATGTTGTTTTTGGCTGGTTGTTTTTGGTTATGTTGTTTTGGCTACTCTCAATGCAAAACTGAGAGTACCTGTGTTTTTCAAAAAGGTGATGCAGATGCCTTGTGTGGTGGACACAATTCTGAGATGGCTCCTGTTATGGGCTAAATTGTGTTCCCCAAATTCATATGTTGAAGTTCCAATGTACTACCTCAGAATGTAACAGTATTTGGGGATAAGTTCTTTATAGTGGTAATTAAGTTAAAATCAGGACATTAGGGTGGGGCCCTAATCCAATATGACTGGGTGTCCTTCTAAAAAGAGGAAGAGACACCAGGGATGGGTGCACACAGATTAAATTCTATATGAAGAGCAACCAAGAGGTCAGCCATCTGCAAGCCTGAGACAGGTCTCAGAGGAAACCAAACCTATTGACACCTTCATCTTGGACTTACAGCCTCCAGAACTGTGAGAAAATAAATTTATGTTGTTTAAGACACCCAATCTATGGTATTTTGTTATGGCAGCCCTAGCAAACTAATACAGCTCTCAAGATTTTTATCCTCTGGTATAAAACACCTCCCAATTATTCATCAAACACAAACCTAGGTACTGCTGTGATTTTGCTGATGCAATTAAAATCTCAAATCAGTTATCTTTAAGAAAGAGAGATTATTCTCAGTGAGCCTGACCTAATCAGGTGACCCCTTAAAAGGGACTGGGCTCTTCCTAGCAAAAGTGATTTCAAGTGTAAGAGGAATTCAACTTGATGGAGATTCTCTACTGCTGGAGCAAGTTATGTGGCCAGGAATGTGGGTGGCCTGTAGTAGTTAAGAGCAGACTCCAGCTGACAGCCAGCAAGGAAATGGGGACCTCAGTCCTACAACCATAAGGAACCAAGCTCTGGTACAATCACACAAACTTGGAAGAGGAACCTGAGCTCCACATGAGAAAGCAGCCTAGCTAACACCTTGATTTTGGCCTTGGGATACCTTGAGCAGAGAACCCAATCACATTGTGCCTGGACTTCTGATCTACAGAAGTGTGAGCTAATAAATGGGTATTATTTTAAGCTGTTCAGTTTGTAGTAATTTGTTATACAGCAATAGAAAATGAATTCACATTTTTCTGGACAAATCTTCTTAGGTAGTGTTTCTCAAACTCAAGTATTCATCAGAATCCACCTGGAAGGTGATATTCTTGGGCTCCACCCCAAAGAGTTTGATACAGTATGTCTGGGATGAATCTCATGAATCAGTCTATTTAACAAATTATTCAGGTAATATTGATACTGTTGGGTTGTGAACTATGATGTGAGAAACAGACTGATCCTTTGGTATCCTCATACTACTAAGATGTCTCATGGACTCCTTAGAAGTAGGAGAGATTGGGGGGGTGAATAGAATACTAGAGCACAGTTACCAGGTTCACATTCTACGTTCAATCAGAAAATTCCTTTCCCTTACTTTATTTTTTAGAAATTAGTATCTACCTTTTTTCCCTGCCCCCTTCCATTTATTTGATATATTAGGCTTTCATGCAAGATTTTCTTTGAAGAAAAGGTTTCACTACTTAGGAAAAAAATTGGGAAAAATTTCTAAGTAAATTATTTCATTTATTTGCCAAGAGCTATCTTTGTGTGAGGCACTGTGTTGGGTGTAAACTGTTGAGGAGACACACAGATATGGAAGATGCCTCTTATCTTTCTTGCTTACCATTATATCCCCAGTACCTAGCACAGAGTTTGGCTCAATAAATGTTTGTTGAACAAATGAGTGAACAAATGAATGAATAACACTAATTATACTGTATTGTAATTATGTATTTACCTGTTTGATTTCCCCATTAGACTGTGCTTATCTACAGCAGGAACCATGTTTTATTCATTGCTGCATCAATGGCACCTGCCACATGACCTGATGCATTGTAGGCACTTAATATTTGTTGAATGAATGAATACATAGCAGGTGTAAATCCTTGGCCATGGCAACAGAAGTTAGTGGATCCTGAAACAGAACTGACAATTACTGTTTTCTGATCTCATACATACTGTACCAAGTCATAAGGTCCTTGTAAGAAGAATAAGACATTTTGGGACTGGCCAGAGTGGTGAGTGGCAGAAACTACCTTCAGACAATACTACTGTGATCTCATCTTTACCTGTCTTGCCTCTTTGGCAAGTTTGATTGCCAGGGCTGCAGAAGAATGTGCTAGGCTGCTGTTTCCTACTCAGCAAGCACTCAGATGAGCTAGCTTATAGCTGGAATCTGAAAGGGATACTGGAAGGCCCTATGCCTTCTCTCCAGATGCAAGTATCACTGGAAGGGTGAAGTCTCAAATCGCCATTTCTCCACTCACAGTGAGTAACCTAACTTAGATAGTCAGGTACCTTTCAGCTGCTACTTGGTTTTAACTTCTTCTCATTGGAGATCTGAGCTTGAGTAAGAGGACATTGTGAATTGCCACTTGCTGCAGAGGTAGTTGGGCAAACAGGGGACAATGGGCAACATGAGCAGAGAGGGGGTCCAGAGGCAGTGGCTTTAGGAGGGGTTAGTATGAAAGGTGCCAGTTCTGAATCCAAGCTTCTCTTAGTTCACATTTTACCAAGAGTCTGCTTGGACTCAACATGGCAGCATGCCAACTTTGTCATCCAAGCTTTGACTGCCGATGTTTGGAGTTACCATGATATAAGGCATGACTCTACTAATCCTACACTTTCTCATCATTTTAACCTACAGAAGATTCTCCCACTCTTCCCAGGTTTGTATGAACCTTTGTATAGCTCAGGAATCAAAGGGCTGAGGATTGTACATAGCTGGCCCTGCTAACTTTATGCTGATTATTTGACACTAGACATTAGAGTTGAACACTTGTCTTAAGTATAATGGGGACAGGAAAGCAGTACAATTGGGAAAAAGCACAAGATTGGAAAACAGAAATCTCAGCTCTGCCATTTATTAGCCTCAGGAAAAATAACCCCTTTTGGCTTCAGTTTTGTCATCTGTTTAAAGGGCATAAACACCCATTGTACCCACCTTATAAAATTGTTTTAAATGTTAATAGAGATAATGGATGACAAAGTGTACTGAAAATTATTATGAGCTATAAAAATGCAAGGTATTTCTCTTTAAGGTAATGGACTTGATAGAATGACCATAGAATTTACTCTGTAAATCAAATAAATTTGGAAGTGAAATAATTAACTGTTATTAGTCTACAACAGTCATGAAATGGGACTCTCCTAGGCATATCCAGAATATGGTCACCCTTACATTGACTTTTATTTCATTCTGTCCATCTTTCCCACCTCTTCACTTGGCTCCTCTCCCACCTCTTCATTCTGAAATGCTGGTTTATCTTCTAGTGTAGGCGTCCTGTTCAGGGAGAGCAAAAAAATGTATATGTATGATTGTGTGTGTGTTCTTTGAAATATCTGACCTAGAAGAAAGTTGGGCCATGAATAAACATGTTGCTATTACAACCTAAAGATTCCCATATAAATAGCTGCAGTGCTTAGCTTCAGCTGATGATTGCTTACTCAAATGGGTTCCAGTTTTCCCCTGGAATCTTTTTGTTTCCTCCTCTCTAATACTACAGACGTTTTGCCTCTGACATGTTGCTAAGTACAGTGCAAAGCAGAACTACCAGGATTGGTATGGACAGACTCCCCAGCTGAGCAGCCAGAGACAGTGGCCTGGGGCACATCTTGGGCTGGGTACTCAGTGGAGAAGCTAAGTGGCCCACTTTGGTTCTTGCAACAGAATAAGCAGGTGGCCAGCTTTACTCAGGCTCTTGGCTTATGGGGTGGCCTTGTCCTTTCCTGATGGGGTTTACCTCAAAATTTCTATCCAGGACAAAGGAAGATGCTCACCTCCCTTTCAGGGATTGGAAAAAGCTACTCTCAAACAGAAATGGGTGAGAAATGATAAAGTCAAAGGCCAAGTGGCTGGCCGAGTTTCTCCACTTTCCCTTTTTCATCATAATGAGCACCATATCCAGAAGGCTGAGTTGAGCATACATGAACAATATTCATTAGTTAAAGTGAAATAAAATTTATAGCATAATTAATCTGATACATATTTAATGGTAAATGGTTATTATGCTGCTGACACCATTCACAGAAATGAACATAATTGGAATTGCTTTTAGACAGTAATACAAGTATTTCTGAGGTCAGCTATGTACATCTGTCCCTTATTTTCCTTTTTTTTTTTAAACTCAGAACTTTTTGATTTGGTCCCATACTGTGGCAGCCTAGACTAGTATAACAACCACTTAGCTGGTCTCTTTGCCTCAATTGTCCCCATCTTCTATGGTACCTAAATCATAATGTTCTTTTACTCAAAGACTGTGAATGGCTTCCCTGTGCCTTCTAAAATCTGACCCCACCTGATACTTCCTGCCTGATCTCTTACTGACACCCTTTCCTCTAGCTACATAGACAGATTATTATTTTATGAGCATATTTAAATTTTTTGCCAAATTTTGCATAGTGTGTCTGTGCCTCCAAGTGCAGATCCAAAATCCTAGCTAAAATGTGGAAAGAGTTCTGGGCCAGGAGATAGTAGGTCTGGATATTGGTTGTGGCTCTGCCATTAACTTGCCATGTGACTGTAAGCCAATTCACTTCTCTGAGCCTCACCTTTCTAGGTCTCTAAGGTTCTTTCCAATTTGAAATGTAAAAAAAAGTCACTGGGTAACAAATATAATCATGCCTGTTTTCAAGGTCTAGTTCAAATATTATCCCAACCCAAAGCTCATGACTTACAATTGGTTCTCCCTGTTCAGGGCTTCCGTGATTACAAGATGGCTGTTTAGCTCTAGTCTCACCTGCCCTGGCAAAGGAAGAGTAATCTTCGTCTCAGCATTCCCAGTAAGTCCTGAGATTTGCTCTGATTTGCCAACCACTGAATCAATAACTGTGGTCAGGGGAATATGAGGCACTGCTTGGCTTCAGCCCGCATCGCATGTTCCACCCTCTAAGGCTAAGTGTGAGCTGAAGTTGAGAAGGGGAATATTAGGACTATTGCCAGAAGAAGGGCAAATGGATCCTGTAGAGGCAAATGTCCACAACTCTGTCCCATTATATTTGTTCCATACTGCAATGTATACAGTGGTTACTTGTATGTGTGCCTTATCATCTCATTCATTAATTCAACACATATTTTTGAGCAACTATTTTATGCCAGGCATAGCACTGTTAGGGATTCTATGGTGAACAAGACTCAGTGCCTACCCTCATGGTATTTGCATTATAGTGGATAAAACAAACAATTGTCAGTTGTAATAAGTTTTCTGAAGAAAACAAACATGATGCTGAGAAAAAGAATAAGGGGAGGATTACTTTAGGTAGGAGGCTCAGGGAGGGTCTTTCTGAACTGATGATAATGAAAAGGAGCCATCTAGGGAAAGATTGGAGCTAACGGCATTCCAGGCAAAGGGAAGAGAAAATGCAAAGGTGCTAAGGAAAGAACAAGCTTGGTGTGTTGAATAAATAGAAAGAAGATGGGAGTGCATGGTGCACAGTGACAAGACTGGTCCAAAATGAGTTGGGTGAGGCAGTCCAGGTAATGTAAAGCCTTAGGGACCATGGGAAGTCTACTTGTCTGCCAACTTCTTGAGGGCAAGATAATGTCTTATTTATTTCTGTAACTCACAGCCCCCTTTTCAGTGCTTGGTATGTACAAGTGTTTCTTAAATTCTTATTGCAAAATGGAGTGAATGTTGTCTGGGACTTTCTTCTGTGTATGTTTTGAAGTAGGGGTATTTATTTCTTATTGTAACATCCTCAAGCAAGAAACACTTTCAGTTATTTATCTTGGCTATTGCCTGGAAGGAACTTACTTTTCAGTCTACTTCTCTATCATGGCCTCCATGCTCTTGGCTTTTCCAACGAAATCTCCAGTCAAGATACTCTGTCTCTTGGGGATTCTGTTTTGCTCTTGGGCTATAGGTAAGGTTTTAATTATAAAAGTCTTTAATAAAGACAAAGTATCATTGGCCTTTTGGTGTTAAGAAGTAACCAATGATACAATCAGATAAGAAATAATGTGATAATTTAAAAAATACCAAGGGAAACATTTAAGGCAGAACATAAACTAGTGAATAGGTTAGGGGGGCTTGGGAAAACAGGCTTGAGCAAATTCCCATTAGCTTGAGTAACGAGAGTGGCATAAGTTCCTTCGTGCCAGTCCCTCAGAAAAGTGCAGTAAGTGCAGGTAAGGTTCCACAAATTATTCATAAAAGGTACAGTTGCTCTCAGGGAAGTTCAGCTCTGGTTAGGACACCTGGAAACAGCATGGTAGCATGGTTTTCATTGGTGCCTACATGGAATTAGGAAATTGAATTCCACAATTCAATTTCAATTCAAGTTTCTCAGGCACAGCCTAACCTATATTGTCTTCTGTATTATTGCAGCTTTAACTCTCTTTTGCTTCTCTGGCTAGGGGTGTTTTCTAATCCCTGTTTGGTGGAAAACACTGGATTTTCCCTTAACCTGGAAATCAGATGCTGACCCATTTCTCCACGTTGTCATTTGCACATAGGTAGTTCTAAAAAGAAGCTCTTGTTTTAAAATTCAGGAGTTCCTCCAACTTACAAAGGCCTTCCCTTGAATTGCAATCTGTTAGCTGTGCTCCCAAATTAGGAATTCAAAAATGTGGTATTTGTGGTTTGTGATTTTGGGGGTATGTGGGTGTATGGGGAAGGAAGAAAGAAAGGTGGTAAGAAGGAGTTCATAGAAGAAGCAGATCCATTTGCTAGTCCCTTCTATCACCTACACGTTCCCGAGAAGAAACTATACAACAAATGAGGAGGTGGTGGTAGAGGCTCCTTCTGAACATTTCATCAAATCATCAAAATGTTCGTTGAGTGCCTACTATGTGGTCTTCATCTGAAAAGACAGAGGGGATTTTTATCAGTAGAGGAAAACATTTACCTACTGAGAGAAAAATGTTGATGTCAAGCTGTTAATTTAGCTAAATAAAAAAATGACACCCAATTTGATTCTACTTGGAAGGTTCCTGTTTGTGACGTATGCTTGACAAAGCATATTCTCAGCAGGTCAGTCTGGAGCTACTGTTAGCCATATCCCCACATTTATCATTCATCCAGCCAGCTAGATGTGGGGAATATACTGTAATATTTCAGAAAGATTGCCAGTATAAATTAGGCCTCCATACCAAGCTCAACTCTAAGGTATTCCACCAGCTGTGCATGTAATCATGGATTGATAGTTACTAAAGGCCCAGATGAAGTCAAAGGAATAAGACTCTGCCCAAAGCTCTGGAGATAAAACTCTCCCAAGGTCTGCAGTGTATCTGTGGAGATAGGAGTGGTGACTGCAGAAGAAATGGGCATGGCCCTACCCAGCCACAGGAAGGTTGCAGCTGAACTACCTTATTTCATTCATTCTTTCCACATTCACTGATCACCTGTTATATGCCAATCACTGGGCTAGGTGCTAGGGATGCAGAGATGAACAAGGCATGCTACCCTTGCAGAACTTGCAGATGCACTTCGGATAAATGCTCACTTAAACACAGTATTGCAATGTGATATATCAAAAGTTCAAAATACAGTGACAATAGGAGTAGGAGAAAAGGCACGAAGATGAGACACGAGGATAATTGACCAAATACAGTGGTGATTTGGCTCTGTGAGGAAAGAATAGAGTCCAGTTCTGTTTTATTCACCATTGAACCTCTATAATTTTTCAGGAATGATGATGGATTCCTCTGTAATTCATTCATTCATTCATCCAACCATCTGGCCTATTCTGTGCCAAACACTACACAAGGTACCAGTGATTTAAAGATAAATATAGTATCTGCCTTTGAAGAGTTCACAATATAATGAGAAAGAAAAACTAGTGAACAAATATTTAGACAGATCATTGAGGTAGTACTGTGGATAACGGACTGTAGGAATACCTCTGGAGATGATTGCAATAGATGAAGGATGCTAATATCCTAAACTGAGGCAGTAATATTAAGAATGAGTATAAGGCAAAGATAAAGATACTTATAACATATAAGTGATGTGATGTAATAAATGATTGGAGTGGTTTTAGGGGATGGTGAGAAGGAAAAATGAAAATTGAGGTTGAATGAATTCTAGGTTTCTAGCTTGGGTGATTGGGTACTGTCATTAATATATTAGAGAGATAATTCAAAAGGGAAAACAGATCTGGGGCAAGAGTTAGGAGAGGATATTAAGAGTTCAATGACAGAGCTATTGAGTTTTATGTTTTTGTGGGATATAAAGGTGCAGATGCCCACTAAGCTTTTTAGATATTTGAGTGGGGTTTTTTTTGTATTTTATTTATTTAGGCTGTATGGGTCTTTGTTGCTGCATGCAGGCCTTCTCTAGTTGTGGTGAGCGGGGGCCACTCTTCATTGCAGTGCATGGGCTTCTCATTGCGGTGGCTTCTCTTGTTGCAGAGCACAGGCTCTAGGCACGTGGGCTTCAGTGGTTGCAGCACACGGGCTTAGTAGTTGTGACTTGTAGGCTCTAGATCACAGGCTCAGTAGTTGTGGCACACGGGCTCAGTTGCTCCACGGCATGTGGGATCTTCCTGGACCAGGGCTCAAACCTGTGTCTCCTGCATTGGCAGGCGGACTATCAACCACTGCGCCACCAGGGAAGCCCTAGATATTTGAGTCTTATGCTGAGGAAATGCCTCTGAGTTAGGGATAAAGATGTAGAAGTCTTTAGCCTACTTGTAATAGTTAAAGCTGTTGGAGTGAGTAAGGTCACCCAAGAAGATTATGTAGCATGAGAAGAAAACCTGAGGAGATAGCAGTACATAAAATGTTGAGGAAAAGGGAGAAGCAGTGGAGGACACTAAGAAAATCTCCATATTCAATATTCTCTATAAAATTCTCTTTCACTCTGGAAAAAGAGATAGGGTAGTAGCTAGTAGGAGCCAGTGATTCTCTGCATAACTTGGGATTCAGTGCTGCTGTTAATGTTCAGTTCACTCAGTGTATACCCCAGTGCTTCAGTCCTCTCTCATAGGTCTGCCATGATTGACTCTGATTCCTAGCATGTGTGAATATTGTGGGGAAACAGGTTGAACCCAGAGGCCAACCCTGAGAATTTTTCTGATTGAAGGGTTTTTTTTTTGCTACAAATGTTTTCCCCTGGAAAATAAATCTCAAAAGTGAGATGGGGCTTCCCTGGTGGTGCAGTGGTTGAGAGTCCACCTGCCGATGCAGGGGATACGGGTTCGTGCCCCAGTCCGGGAAGATCCCACATGCCGTGGAGCGGCTGGGCCTGTGAGCCATGGCCGCTGAGCCTGCATGTCTGGAGCCTGTGCTCCGCAACGGGAGAGGCCACAACAGTGAGAGGCCCGTGTACCGCAAAAAAAAAAAAAAAGTGAGATGATAGGAGGAAGAAACTATGACTCCAGTGGAAGAGGGATGGGGATGGGTGAAAGGTGGGAGCCATCTGGATGTCTGAAGAAAAAGAACACTTCAATCATTCAAAGGCTGGATTACACAGGTTTTAGTTGCAAAACCTCTATTGAACATGTAAACAATCAGATATGATATGATTTATGCATTACTATCTTCTCTCTGAATAATTGATATCTCTTTAGCAAACTTAGGCCTTCCTCAAGTGAAATTTTTCCATTGGAATTTCAGTAGAACATGATTATGTTCACACCGTGTTCTTCACCAGAAGGTACTATTGGTTAACACAAATCATTTGAATGTAATTATTTTAACTTCTGGAGGTATAAAGTGTACACAATAAAATTCACGATCCTTAAGTGTCAGTTCAATGAGTTTTGACAATTGTGTATACCCAGCTCAGATCAAGTTTATCACCCGCACCCTTTTCCCCTAGGTATCTTTGCACAGGGCTCCCAGGACCATTCTCCACTGATTAAGGGCTTCTCACTGGCTCGAGTCTTTGACTCAGCTCTCCAAACTGCAGAGGTCAGGGTGTGCCTGATAACTTGACCCATTTTCTTCTAGTGTGCATGCCTGGATTACTTAATCTTGATGGGCTCAGTGGTCAGTCTTGCCTCACTACAGCCTTTTCATTCTGCCTACAGCAACCAAAATGCTTTTTAAAAAATTATATATGTGGCTTGCACACTATTTCTATCATCATGCTACTATATAAAATAGGTAGACCCTCCTTTTTCTCTTTCATAGCACCCTGGCTCTTTTCTTCATAGCATTTAACACCACCTATAATGATACTGTTCATCTTTGTATCTCTAACACCTAGCACAGTGGCTATCACACAGGAGTCTTTAAATAATTATTTGTTGACTGAACACATTAATTCAATAATTATTAAGAAGTTGGTCTGTCTATATTGACTCTTGCCCTCCTCCTATCCAGTTTCAACTCTGCAGACTGATCTTTGAAAAATGTATAGTTTATCCTGTTACTCATCCTGTCAAAAACCCTTCAGTAGTTTTATGTTTGAACAAACTTCAAATATGTTAATGTTACTGCTTTACTCAGGATAGACTTTTGCACTATGGTAACAAATTAATCCCAAACTCTCAACAGTGACCTATTTATTAATCACTATATGTTTCTGATGTAGGTGTGGGAAAGGAGAAGGGGGCCTACATCACACCACACAGTCATTCAGGGAGCTAGGAAGCTGGAAGCATCATCTTGTAGCTGAACCATCTAGAGTATAAATATATTTCAGATACTTCGTCTGTTCTTCACAAATTGTTTCTCTACTACTAGGCTTTAGTAACCCTGAGAGAACTAAGCCCTAATGCTGCAAGGCAACGGTTGAGTGTATAATCCATAAACTTCTATGCATCTGTATTCGTTATGTACCATCTTTGGGAGAATTGAAAAAATAGTCACGCAAATCTGTGGTTCAGATGAGGAACATTGGCTAAGAAAGGCTGCAAGTTTAAGACTGTTCCTGGCACATAGTAGGTTGTGGATCTATATCTCTGCCTTTTTAAAATAAGGGTACCTGTAAATTTTGATCTAGCAGAGATCTTGTAGATCATATAATCTAGTGGTTCTTAACCCTGGCTATGCATCAGAATCACTTGAAGAACTTCTTAAAATTTTAGATTTTTTTAATTTTTATTTATTTTTGGCTTCATTGCTGCGTGCAGGCTTTCTCTAGTTGTGGCGAGCGGGGGCTACTCTTCATTGCAGTGTGCAGGCCTCTCATCGTGGTGGCTTCTCTTTGCTGTGAAGCACAGGCTCCTGGCACACAGGCTTCAGTAGTTGTAGCACGTGGGCTCAGTATTTGTGGCCCATGGGCTCTAGAGCACAGGCTCAGCAGCTGTAGTGCACGGGCTTAGTTGCTCCATGGCATGTGGGATCTTTCCCAACCAGGGCTTGAACCCATGTCCCCTGCATTGGCAGGCAGACCCTCAACCACTGAGCCACCAGGGAAGCCCCAAATTTTAGATTCTTAAATTCCATTTCTAGAGATTCTGATTCAAGACATCTGGCGAGGAGTGGAGGGTGGGGAAAATATGTAGTTTTAAACAACACCCTCAGGTGATTTTGATACAGCCATTTACTTACTGCTTTGGCTGATGGGCAGGCATTTGAGTATTACAGTTCATTTTCACATGGAGTAGGCTTTGTCCCTTAAATGCAGAAAATAATTCAGAGGAAGAAGTTAGTTGTTTGTTTGGTTTTTTTCCTTGAAGTGCAAACACTCTTACCCCTTTGTTTTAAAAACAATTCCTGAGGACCTTCAAGACGGTGGAGGAGTAAGATGTGGAGATCACCTCCCTCCCCACAAATACATCAAAAATACATCTACATGTGGAGCAACTCCTAAGAACACCTACTGAACACTGGCAGAAGACCTCAGACTTCCCAAAAGGCAAGAAACTCCCCATGTACCTGGCCGTGTGGTTGACAGGGTCTTGGTGCTCCGGCCAGGTGTCAGGCCTGAGCCTCTGAGTGGGAAGTCCAAGTTCAGGACACTGGACCACGAGAGACCTCCTGGTCTCATGTAATATCAATCAGTGAGAGCTCTCCTAGAGATCTCCGTCTCAACGCTAAGGTCCAGCTCCACTCAACAATCAGCAAGCTCCAGTGCTGGACACCCCATGCCAAACAACTAGCAATACAGGGAACACAACCCCACCCACTAACAGAGAGGCTGCCTAAAATCACATTAAGTTCACAGACACCCCAAAACACACCACCAGACATGGTCCTACCCACCAGAAAGACAAGATCCAGCCTCATCCACCAGAACACAGGAACCAGTCTCCTCCACCAGGAAGCCTACACAACCCACTGAAACAAACTTAGCCACTGGGGGCAGACACCAAAAACAATGGGAACTACAAACCTGCAGCCTGCAAAAAGGAGACCCAAACCACAGTAGTTTAAACAAAATGAGAAGACAGAGAAAGACACAGCAGATGAAGGAGCAAGGTAAAAACCCACCAGAACAAACAAATGAAGAGGACATAAGCAGTCTACCTGAAAAAGAATTCAGAGTAATGATAGTAAAGGTGATCCAAAATCTTGGAAATAGAATGGAGAAAATACAAGAAATGTTTAACAAGGATCTAGAAGAACTAAAGAGCAAACAAACAATGATGAACAGCACAATAAATGAAATTAAAAATTCTCTAGAAGAAAATCAATAGGAGAATAACTGAGGCAGAAGAACAGATAAGTGACCTGGAAGATAAAATGGTGGAAATAACTACCATAGAGCAGAATAAAGAAAAAAGAATGAAAAGAATTGAGGACAGTCTAGAGACTTCTGGGACAACATTAAATGCACCGACATTCAGATTATAGGGGTCCCAGGGGAAGAAGAGAAAAAGAAAGGGACTGAGAAAATATTTGGAGATTACAGTTGAAAACTTCCCTAATATGGGAAAGGAAATAGTCAATCAAGTCCAGGAAGCACAGAGAGTCCTATACAGGATAAATCCAAGGAGAAACACGCCAAGACACATATTAATCAAACTATCAAAAATTAAATACAAAGGAAAAATATTAAGAGCAGCAAGGGAAAAGCAACAACTAACATACAAGGGAATCCCCATAAGGTTAACAGCTGATCTTTCAGCAGAAATTCTGCAAGCCAGAAGGGAGTGGCAGGACGTATTTAAAGTGATGAAAGGGAAAAAAAGCTACAACCAAGAATACTCTACCCGGCAAGGATCTCATTCAGATTCAACAGAGAAATCAAAAGCTTTACAAACAAGCAAAAGCTAAGAGAATTCAGAACCACCAAACCAGCTCTACAACAAATGCTAAAGGAATTTCTCTAGGCAAGAAACACAAGAGAAGGAAAAGACCTACAATAACAAACCCAAAACAATTAAGAAAATGGTAGGGCTTCCCTGGTGGCACAGTGGTTGAGAGTCTGCCTGCCGATGCAGGGGACGTGGGTTCATGCCCCAGTCTGGGAAGATCCCACATGCCGTGGAGCAGCTAGGCCCATGAGCCATGGCCACTGAGCCTGTGCGTCCGGAGCCTGTGCTCCACAACAGGAGAGGCCATGACAGTGAGAGGCCCATGTACCGCAAAAAAAAAAAAAAGAAAGAAAGAAAATGGTAATAGGAACATACAGATCGATAATTACCTTAAATGTAAATGGATTAAATGCTCCAAACAAAAGACATCGACCAGCTGAATGGATACAAAAACAAGACCTTTATATATGCTGTCTACAAGAGACCCACTTCAGACCTAGGGACACATACAGACTGAAAGTGAGGGGATGGAAAAAGATATCCCATGCAAATGGAAATCAAAAGAAAGCTGGAGTAGCAATTCTCATATCAGACAAAATAGATGTTAAAATAAAGACTATTAAAAGAAACAGCGAAAGACACTACATAATGACCAAGGGATCAATCCAAGAAGAAGTTGTAACAATTGTAAATATTAATGCACCCAACATAGGAGCACCACAATACATAAGGCAAATGCTAACAGTCATAAAAGGGGAAATCGACAGTAAAACAATCATAGTAGGGGACTTTAACACCCCGCTTTCACCCATGGACAGATCATCCAAACAGAAAATAAATAAGGAAACACAAGCTTTAAATGATACATGAAACAAGATGGACTTAATTCATATTTATAGGACATTCCATCCAAAAACAATAGAATACACTTTCTTCTCTAGTGCTGATGGAACATTCTCCAGAATAGATTATATCTTGGGTCACAAATCAAGCCTTGGTAAATTTAGGAAAATTGAAATTATATCAAGTATCTTTTCCAACCACAACACTATGAGACTAGATATCAATTACAGGAAAAAAAATTTGTAAAAAATACAAACACATGGAGGATAAACAATATGCTACTACATAACCAAGAGATCACTGAAGAAATCAAAGAGGAAATGAAAAAATACTTAAAAACAAATGACAATGAAAACACAACGGCCAAACACCTATGGGATGCAGCAAAAGCAGTTCTAAGAAGGAAGTTTATAGCAATACAATCCTACCTCAAGAAATAAGAAACATCTCAAATAAACAACCTAACCTTAAACCTAAAGCAATTAGAGAAAGTAGAACAAAAATAACACAAAGTTAGCAGAAGAAAAGACATCATAAAGATCAGATCAGAAATAAATGAAAAAGAAATGAAGGAAACGATAGCAAAGATCAATAAAACTAAAACATGGTTCTATGAGAAGATAAACAAAATTGATAAACCATTAGCCAGACTCGTCAAGAAAAAAAGGGAGAAGACTCAAATCAATAGAATTAGAAACGAAAAAGAAAAGTAACAACTGACACTGCAGAAATACAAAGGATCATGGGAGATTACTACAAGTAATTATATGCCAATAAAATGGACAACCTGGAGGAAATGGACAAATTCATAGAAATGCACAACCTTCTGAGAGTGAACCAGGAAGAAATAGAAAATATAAACAGACCAATTACAAGCACTGAAATTGAAGCCATGATTAAAAATCTTCCAACAAACAAAAGCCCAGGACCAGATGGCTTCACAGGTGATTTCTATTAAACATTTAGAGAAGAGTCAACACGTATCCTTCTCAAACTCTTCCAAAATATAGCAGAGGGAGGAACACTCCCAAACTCATTCTACGAGGCCACCATCACCCTGATACCAAAGCCAGACAAAGATGTCATAAAAAAGAAAACAACAGGCCAATATCACTGATGAGCATAGATGCAAAACTCCTCAACAAAATACTAGCAAACATAATCCAGAAGCACATTAAAAGGATCATACATCATGAACAATCGGGGTTTATTCCAGAGATGCAAGGATTCTTCAGTATATGCAAATCAATCAATGTGATACACCATATTAACAAATTGAAGGATAAAAACCATATGATAATCTCAATAGATGCAGAAAAAGCTTTCGACAAAATTCAACACACAGTTATGGTAAAAATCCTCCAGAAAGTAGGCATAGAGGGAACTTACCTCAACATAATAAAGGCCATATATGACAAACCCACAGCCAACATCATTCTCAATGGTGAAAAACTGAAACCATTTCCTCTAAGATCAGGAACAAGACAAGGTTGCCCACTGTCACCACTGTTATTCAACATAGGTTTGGAAGTTTTAGCCATGACAATCAGATAAGAAGAAGAAATAAATGGAATCCAAATCGGAGAAGATGAAGTAAAACTGTCGCTGTTTGCAGATGACATGATACTATACACAGAGAATCCTAAAGATGCTACCAGAAAACTACTAGAGCTAATCAATGAATTTGGTAAAGTTGCAGGATACAAAATTAATGCACAGAAATATCTTGCATTCCTATACACTGATGATGAAAAATCTGAAAGAGAAATTAAGGAAACACTCCCATTTACCATTGCAACAAAAAGAATAAAATACCTAAGAATAAACCTACCTAAGGAGACAAAAGACCTGTATGTAGAAAACTATAAGACACTGATGAAGGAAATTAAAGATGATACAAACAGATGGAGAGGGCTTCCTTGGTGGCGCAGTGGTTGAGAGTCTGCCTGCTGCTGCAGGGGACACGGGTTCATGCCCCAGTCCATGAGGATCACACATGCCGTTGAGCGGCTGGTCCCATGAGCCATGGCCGCTGAGCCTGCGTGTCCAGAGCCCTGTGCTCCATAACAGGAGAGGCCACAACAGTGAGAGGCCTGTGTACCACAAAACAAACAAACAAACAAAAAAAACAGATGGAGAGATATACCATGTTCTTGGATTGGAAGAATCAACAATATGAAAATGACTCTACTACACAAAGCAATGTACAGATTCAGTGCAATCCCTATCAAACTACCAATGGCATTTGTCACAGAACTAGAACAAAAAATTTCACAATTTGTATGGAAACACAAAAGACCCCAAATAGCCAAAGCAATCTTGAGAAAGAAAAATGGAGCTGGAGGAATCAGGCTCCCAGACTTCAGACTATACTACAAAGCTACAGTAATCAAGACAGTATGGTACTGGCACAAAAACAGAAATATAGATCAATGGAACAGGATAGAAAGCCCAGAGATAAACCCATGCACATATGACCACCTTATTTTTGATAAAGGATGCAAGAATATACAATGGAGAAAAGACAGCCTCTTCAATAAATGGTGCTGGGAAAACTGGACAGCTACATGTAAAAGAATGAAATTAGAACATTCCCTAACACCATACACAAAAATAAACTCAAAATGGATTAAAGACCTAAATGTGAAACTAGGCACTTTAAAACTCTTAGAGGAAAACATAGGCAGAACACTCTATGACATAAATCACAGCAAGATCCTTTGTGACCCTCCTCTTAGAGAAATGAAAATAAAAACAAAAATAAACAAATAGGACCTAATGAAACTTAAAAGCTTTTGCACAGCAAAGGAAACCGTAAACAAGATGAAAAGACAACCCTCAGAATGGGAGAAAATATTTGCAAATGAAGCAACTGACAAAGGATTAATCTCTAAAATGTACAAGCAGCTCATGCAGCTCAATATCAAGAAAACAAACAACCCAATCCAAAAATGGGCAGAAGACCTAAATAGACATTTCTCCAAAGAAGATATACAGACTGCCAACAAACACATGAAAGAATGCTCAACATCACTAATTATTAGAGAAATGCAAATCGAAACTACAATGAGGTATCACCTCACACCGGTCATAATGGCCATCATCAAAAATCTACAAACAGTAAATGCTGGAGAGGGTGTGGAGAAAAGGGAATCCTCTTGCCCTGTTGGTGGGAATGTAAATTGATACAGTCACTATGGAGAACAGTATGGAGGTTCCTCAAAAAACTAAAAATAGAACTACCATACCACCCAGCAATCCCACTACTGGCATATACCCTGAGAAAACCATAATTCAAAAAGAGTCATGTACCACAGGGTTCATTGCAGCACTATTTACAATAGCCAGGACATTGAGGCAACCTAAGTGTCCATGACAGATGAATGGATAAAGAAGATGTGGCACATATATACAATGGAATATTACTCAGCCATAAAAATAAATGAAATTGAGTTATATGTATTGAGTTGGATGGACCTAGAGACTGTCATACAGAGTGAAGGAAGTCAGAAAGCAAAAACCAAATACCGTATGCTAACCCATATATATCGAATCTAAAAAAAAAAATTGTCATGAGGAACCGAGGGGCAAGACAGGAATAAAGACACAGACCTACTAGAGAATGGACTTGAGGACACAGGGAGGGGGAAGTGTAAGCTGAGACAAAGTGAGAGAGTGGCATTGACACATATACACTACAAATGTAAAATAGCTAGCTAGTGGGAAGCAGCGCATAGCACAGGGAGACCAGCTCGGTGCTTTGTGACCACCTAGAGGGGTGGGATAGGGAGGGTGTGAGGGAGACACAAGAGGGAGGGGATATGGGGATATATGTATACATATAGCTGATTCACTTTGTTATACAGCAGCAACTAACACAACAATGTAAAGCAATTATACTCCAATAAAGATGTTAAAATAAATAAATAAATAAAAATTCATACTGGGATTAAATTTAGTCATAATGAGGCTAGCTGTTTTGCAACGTCTTCGGCTCTAATATTCTGGGAGATTGTACTTTTCAACCAGAGCTTTACTTCCAAGTAAGGGAAGGCAATTGGGGCAATTGCTCTTAGGAATTATACCATCTTTTCAAAAAAATGAGAGTAAGAGCAGGTATAAAGCTGGCTGCTTTGGAAAACACTGTATTATTATGTTTGTTTCCAATCTGAGATGACCCAAGAATCCTGGAAAATACACAGAGGCCCTTCAGAAGTCTACCAGGACAGCTTATGCCTATGCTGGTCTTTTCAACCTGAGAAAATCAACTGTAAAATTCTAGGGTTTTAAGGCTACATTCCTTGGCCTGACACTGGTCTCTTATTTATGGTTATGTCTTTCAAAACGCATCAAGTCCAGAACCTTAGCTGCGCTCTGAAGCTTCCTGGGCTATTTGGCTGAATAATGAAGCATAACCTGTAATTGTTTAGGGGTTGCACACAGGGCTTAGAAAGCATGCTGGGATAGATAGGTGCCAGCTCAATGGAGAGTTTGTTTGGCTCACTTTCCCAAACTTCATTCCACTCCATTGCACCAGTAGTCAGGGGAGAAAGTCTTTTTCTTGTTATTGGAAAACATGCGTTTCCAACACAGCTGCAGTGTGCAATTCCTTCCACTAGTACCAGCACACCACAGACAAGTTCTACATGTGTTTGGTGCAGTCTTTTTCCTTTGTGGTTTCCAGGACTTAAGACATATGTATTAATATAAGTTTACAAAGCACATTTTATATAGTTCATAGTCTAACAGTTCCCAAACTATATTTTTATGTACACTAGTCCCTCAAGATGCTCAGAGAAAAATGGACTCCATCAAAAAATAAATTTGGTAAGGCTGAATATTTTAAATCTTATCTTATATATTTACTTTGCATATTATCTTACTAAAGGCCCTGAGAAGTCCTACAGTTATGAAACCTGTTTATCTTTGTTAAACCCATCATACCCTTATCATATAAGCATGGCATCTTTTCTTAGAGGAACGTCTTATGATACACTGCAGATCACCATTTGAAAAATGTTTTCAAAGACTGAGAGACGTCAATGTAGGAACCTCTGGAAGTCATCCAATGCACCACCAAGCCTACATTTAGGACTTATTTGTATTGTATACTTGTAACCATTTCTGCCATTCCCTCAGTCAGTAAGGAAAAACAAACCTTTCATTATTGAAAGGGCCAATACAGTTGTACAGGAATGAACATTGACATTTTTGTAACACTTTCTTTTCAAATTTTTTCTGAAGTAGCATGGAATGATTTTTTTAAAAGGTAGTGGACTAGGAGACCAAAGATCTAGCTTCTCTACCAACTCTGCCACTAACTAGCTATGTGCCTTTATATCAGCTGGTTAACTTCCCCGGGTATCACTTTCTTCATCAATACAGTAGGAATGACAGTGCTTGTCTTAACCACCTCAGAACGTTGTTGTGAGGATCAAATAACCAAATACATTGGATAATTATTTCCTAGCATTGTGGAAGGAAACAAATGACAGTGGGGCAAGGCAACTAGGATGAGAGGTAGGAGCAAGAGAGAACTAGCATTGTATCAGGATCTGTGACGATGTGCGTAAAGCACAGTGCCATCATTGCTCCAGAAAGAATGGAAGTCAAAAAGAAGGGTGAGGAAATGCATCATTTCAAGCTCAAGTTTTGAAAATCCCTTTCACCCTCCCCCTATTTTGGTAGATCAGACACGTCAGGACTGACGGTAGCTGGAGTACTGGTAATGGAAGCACATGGATGATATCTTAGCTCTGACTTTCACCCTGTCTCATGTGGCCCCTGTCCCAGAAAACAATGAAGCAGACTCAGTGGCTATTTGCACATGGCTCTTCTCTCCTCTCACCATCCTGCTCAGATTAATATTTCCCCTCCACCTTCCAGTTGATTTCCTCTTCAATTCACACAGCACATTTCAGAAGCTGCAAATGTGGCAGGAGCCTACTATTTTCCCCTTTCCATCCAAGTCTTCATTGTTCTAAGGAAGACTTGAAAAAGAGGTCACAGAGGAGATTTCTGCCCCACCAGGTCTCTGGTAAAGATAGATGCCTGGGCTGACTAGACCATGAGAGTGACCCAGGGTGTCAATTCTTTTGGGCTTCTGGCCTCTGGCCCTTAGTTGAAACTTCCTTCTCTGAGTCCTTGATTCTGCTTCTATTATGTGTCATTGGTAACAATAGGACAAGGGGCTTTTCTAGTATATTATTTCTCAAGTAGTTCCCTCCCCTGCTGCCTTGTAATAATCAGTACTGTGATCTGAAATTTGCTGCCACTTATATTCTCAAAACGTTATAGAGCCCACTTCATCTTTCCCCTTTTGATGCATGAGCTCAGAGGCTGCTTTCCCTGCTGTATTAGCTATTCATTGCTGACTAACAAATGACCCCAAACGTTATCAGATTACAACATCACACAATTATTACCTCACAGTATCTGTGGTTCAGGAATCTGTGGATGACTTAGCTTGGTTCTCTGGCTCAGAGTATCTTACAAGTCAGCAAACAAGGTGATGGCCAAAGCCAAAGTCACCTCTAAGTTCTACTGGAACAGGATGCACTTGATAGCTTACTCAGTGATTGTTGGAAGGAGTCAGCTCTTTGAGGGCCATTGGACTGAAGGCTTCAGTTCCTCACTAGCTGTTGACCAGTGGACACTCTCTCCTCCTGGTCACATGGGTATCTCCAAAGACCAGCTCACAGTATGGAAGCTGGCTTCATCAATGTGAGCAAATGAAAGAGAGCAAGAGAGAAGGAGTGTGTAAACACAATGGAAGTCACAGTCTTTTATGAGCTAATCTCTGAAGTGACATCCCTCTTTTTGGTTGTTTTCTATTAGTTAGAAGCAAATCACTAGATCCAGTCCACAAACTAGGGGAATGGACTATACAAAGGAAGGAGATTCCACAAGAGTATGAATACCAGAAAGCAGGTATCCTTGGAGAGGGTAGAGCATCTTACAACCACAACTGTCCTGTATTGGGTACATGGATAATTCTGGGATTTGGGCTCCTCTTCCTAGAACATCCCAATCCCGGGTAGTTTCTGCTCATTGTCTCTTAAAACTTCTATTTCTTTCAACCAGCAATTTCTTCTTTAGGTCAATAATACAACAACTCAATTCATCCCATCCCCAGATGTCCTAGGTTCCTAAATCTGGTAGGATTTCTTATCCTTCTCTCCACAACTTCTATTTTCTGAGCTCTAATTCCCTTGAAGGATTTTCTTTTGATCAGTTGCTCTCTGAGAATGTCCTACTCCCTTTAGTTTTCTTCCCACCTTTTAGTACTTCATCCCTGTATGGCCTCTGACTGTTTTTTGAAATAAGCCACATTTCTGTTATTATTGTTTAACAATCAAAGAACGTTGGATCTAAAGTTTCCTTCATAACTTCTAATCCGTTTTCCTTGATTAAAGAGAAAACACAAACCATCAGTCATCTCACTGAGGAGCTTTATGGTATTTATTCCAATTTCCTGCAAGGAAAGGTATATACACTTTCTATTCTTTAATCATAACAGATTTGCTGTTCCAACAGCAGCGAAACACAGTCTCCAAAGGGAAACATGCAAATTTGTCATGAGATGGGCCTAGCTTTGTATTTAATGAAGCCAAATGAAATCTGTTTCTATAGGAGAGGGACCATCTCCAGCTTTCTGTAGGATTGGTTTTCTAGTCACCATAAAGCAGGCAATGAACGAATATTTATTAAGTGTCTATAATGGGCCCAACTCTATTTTAGGTGCTTAGAGTATCCAGAAGAGAAACCTAAGACTTGGTGATTGCCATAAATGACCTGATGTCTGTGGTTGCCCCAAGGTAGGTCTCATTTGGATTGAGACCAGACACATGACATGAATTTCAACAATATTGTGGAAATCTGTGGAACTGTGCCTTAGAAGATGGATAGGATTTCACAGGCAGAGGGAAGAAGGGAAAATAGCATGAAGGCATATGCAGAACCATGCAAGGAGTGAGATGATAGTTTCCTTTTCATTGTGTTTATCATCATGAATGTTTTCCCATTAAAAAAACAAAATCTTCTCATTGGCAGGCCACAGGAGAGGCTTGAGTTTTCTTGTGATTCTTACCGGTAGGGCAAGACCACTTTCAGCTCATCTGCAGGCCAAAGCTGCAGTTTGCCCATTTTTATGCTCTTTTATTTCCATTTGTTCTAGTGTACAACTGCTTTTGTCTGCTTTGGGCTCAACTGCTGATACTTGGTCCAGATTTGAAAGTTGTCCTGCAACCCCTCTTCTGCTGCTCATCTTTCTGTATTCTACCGGTACTTTTATTTTTATAAGTATTTATAAAGTGCTTACTGTAAACCAGGCCTTGTGCTAAGTGCTCTAAGTAAATAACAGAAATGAATAAGACATGGGTCCTAGCCTCCAGGAGTTCATAGTCCAGTGGAATATGGGGACAGCTAAGATGACACCAATGACTCTCAATCAAGACAAATTGGCCAGTGCCATTGGAAATGCTAGAGCACTTTACTATGAGTAATGTGAGTTCTGACTTCCTCAGTTGGGCATATGGTATTTGTTTTCACCTATGTATTTTGTAGACCTCAATTATGCCACATATTTTGAAATACGAAGTGTGTATGTGTGTGTGTGTGTGTGTGTGTGTGTGTGTGTGTGTGTGTGTGTCCTGGATGGCTATTGCATGGTCTCTGTTGTCTCCTACCAGCAGCCAACTCATCTCTGGAATGGCTGGAATGTCATTTCATAATAAGCTGAGGCTATGCACTCTGGTTCATTCTCCTTCAAAGGGCTTTCATGGTGATGGGGACAGGAGAGGAGGAGAGGAAGCAAAGACGAAGCTGTTCTTCTTGGCCAAGAAGCATCCCTTTGACACTACACTTGGAATTGGTGGAAAGAAATAGCAAACAAAAAGAGTCATTGGCACCAGCGTTCAGTCAGGCCTTCCCATGAAAAGGAGTCCCTTTCATCCTTACAGAACTGAGGAGAATTAGTCTCATTAGAATAAGTAGTTTCTTAATCCATTGGAAATAGGCTCTTCTGTGCTGGTATTGGGGTCATAATGAAAAAGTGATAAGACAGTAGGCAGGAGGTACAGTCTGGCTGTGCTGGCGTCACTCTGGAAAACAAGACCTGTAAATACAGCCCACATTTGACATGATGGCACTAGGGTAACTTTCAGAATATATTCCTGTCAGGAAAACTGACACAGCTCTCTACCCAGTCTCCTCAATCTAGGAAACATTATTGCACATTAGTGCCTACTGAGACCTTGGCAATAGCCATGATGAAAGGAAATGGCCACAGCGGTGCAGGGGTTATAGAGTTGCTTACTATTTGTACAAATGGTGGGAAGAGCCTACAGGACAGGGGTGGAAAGAGGCTGGCTGGGCTGTAGTTAAGAAACCTATTATCTGCTGAATCAGGGTAGAGACAACAGGAGACAACAGGCACATTTTATAATGCCCTATCTTTCAGTTCTATTTGCAGTTTGAAACTCTGTGCTAGTGGTTCGCAATATGAGGGTGAAGGGGATTAGAATAGGCCACCCCCAAATATTCCACTTTGGCATAAGGAATATTTTGAGCTGAGGGCAATTAAGAAGCAGCAAACACAGGAAGAGCTCTTTGCCCTCCCCCATCTGCCTAAAAGAAGGAAATCAATTTCCCTTTATGAAGGTGTTCCTCCTCCCTCTTCCATACTAAGAGAACAACCCTTATCACCAGAGACAGAAAGTCAGAGCCGAGATGGGTCTGCACAAAAGAAGTTACTAAAATATCTCTTATCTTCCATTAGTTTCTTCCATGTATATACATTCCCACAATTCCCCATGCCTGGATGCCCAACTCTTTGTCCTTTGTCTTGTCACTTCTTCACAATTTGTAGGCCCCAGGTACAGAATCTGACAGAGTAGCAGAAAAGGTTTTCCGCTCCCCAACGGGGACAGGGAAGTGGTATTGGAGATACCGCAGATGCTTTTTGAAAAAGTCATTCACCTCTGACTTTCCACCCATTGACAGAACCATTGCTCTAGGAAGAACCAGAACTTGGGGCCAATTTAATGAGTTCTGGTTGAATGACTGAAGTCATTTGCCTCTGCCTCCTGATTTACCCTGCTTCTGCCCGAGTGCTAGTGAATCAGGCACTTTGTTTTTTCTCTTTGACCAGTCCTCCATTTCATACCCCTGTTTCAATAACTGGGTCCTTCTCCAGTTTCCCTGACATACGCTCTTGGAAAGACCTCCCAGAACCTACATTTCTCTAAAGGACTGGTCCTCTTATTTTAGAGTACATTGGAATTAGGTGTGCTCTGCTAGACAAATTCAGATAAACAACAAGTAACTTTTAGTGTAAGTATGTTGTATGCAATAGTTGGGACATATTTGTAATAAAAATGATTTGTTGTTTGATCTGAGCTTCAAATTTAATTGGACTTCCTGTATTTTTATTTTCTAAATCTGGCAATATAACCTGGGAACTTTGTTAAAATGTGGATTTCTGGTTCCTAGTCCCAGAATTCTAATTTGACATGTCTGTGGTAGGGAATCTTTAACAGGTACATTGAAAAAGGTAGCTAAAGAATACACTTTATGAAACCCTAACCTATACTACAGATCTGCTTGCAGCCCCTGTTCCCTGGTAATTCTGGAACCTGGAGTCTTTCCCCAGGACCTTATTCCTGTACCTGAGTTCTGTTCCCATTCCAGATAGCACAGATGCCCAGCATTAGTACGTTTATGCAAGGAAGCAAATCATTACAGAAACATTTCTCAAGGCCCATGGCTCTGGGGAGTAGAGAGGAAGGTGAGAATGATTCAAAATGCTCTCAATCAAAAATGATAATTATAAAAATAGCAACAACAATATCTATCACTTATATAGCACCTACTATGTGCCAGACACTGTTTTAAGTGCTTTTACATAAGTTAACTCCTTTAATCCTCACAACAACCCAATAAGATAAGTACAGTTATTATCCCCATATTAAGATGAAGAAACTGAAATACAGAGATTTCAAGTGATGTGCACAAGATCACACAGCAAGTAAGTGGCAGAGCCAGGCAGTTTGATCTATTTGCAGTCACCTTAAATCAAATTTTTGGAGAGCAGGGTCCAGTAATGGCCCTAAACAAAATTGTAAAGTGGGCAGTCTGCTTTCCTTACCCCTCACCTCTCTTCTGGCCACCTTCTTTCCAGTCCCTAATCATTTTTCTACATTCTCTAATTTCCTCTTCATACCCAGCAACGTAACTCAGCTCTGTTTCCCAAAGCATCACTAAAAAAACTCATGACATTTTTACTAATAAGGCCCTTTTTGCTTTGAAAACTACTGCAACAGTAACATCTTCCTGAACAAGAGATCAGGAGGGAGGGAAGGAGGGAGGGAGGGGTCTGTGTTCAGGGTAGGGTAAGATGTAGTACTCAAATAAAACTTTCTAGGTAGATGTAGGCAACTCTAATGAAAAGTGATGGTCAGCTATTACTTTCAGAGTGAAGTACATCTGACAATTCTTGTAAATGGAGTAAACAGGAGGCTTGTTCCCCTTAAAAAAATTGGAGGTAAAATTGCCTATTAACTATAGAATCAAGCCTGATGCTATTACACTGAACTATACGTAGCTCTTCTCTTGTCCCTGGAAACAGTCTCTGACTCAGAGGAAACCTGCCCTGTTAGCTGCAGATCTCTGAATGGAATATATCCTGTCTGTGTCCTAATTAATACCTCAGTTCTGCAGAGTGTAATTGGCCTAGAATGTAGAGCTGTGTTCAGTGTCCCTTGGGCCAGTTGCACAATGAGAGTTGAAGCTACAGAAGAACTTGTCAGCAGCAAGCTGAGAGCCTAAGGAATGAAGCTATTCATGAAGGGTGGGAGAGCAGTAGAGTCCTTTTGGAGGAGACAGAGCAACAGAAAAATTAATTTGGTGAAGTTGGCAGGGTTTTTTTTTTCTTTTGTCTCTTTCCACAAGGGGAGAGTGTTGGAAAATATTCCTTTATTTATTAATACACTTATTCATTCAGCCATTCATTCAACAAATATTTAATATGGGTCTACTATGTATCAACCACCATTTAAGGAACTAGTGATACAAACATGAAAAGGAAAAATTTCTAGCTTTTATGGTGCTTATATTCTAGTGAGGAAAGATCTACTACAGAATCCTGTGGTTTGGATTCAGTAACATGGATCAAGACCATGGCCTATTGACTCACTGAGGTCACCACAGGCAGTGAGCCTAGGATCTCTAGTGGCTGAAGATCAAAACTAGGAGGCTAAGCTATGATCATTTGGATGTCCTTCTCCCTCATTACTTCTGGATCAAAACCTACTTGTCCCTCAACATCTCCTTCTATTCCACTGCCTCCATAAAGCCTTCCGTAATGACAACAGCCCCCAATAAAGTCTCCTTTCCCTGCTTTCAAAGTCTGCACTCTTGCACTTGATTATGCAAGGTCTCATTTCCTAGCCATTTTTGTGTTCGTTCTTACCTTGCTGGTGGTAGGAGTAGGTTGAGGGAGTTGTAGCTGATAAAAGGAAGACGAAGTCTGATTCTTCAGAGGGATCCAAGATCCCTCAAGATCTTCCTCTGTCAGCTTCCCTGCAGATGCTAGCCCCATCCTGAACCTCAAATATGACAGTGCGCCAGTATCAAGGGAGTCATGAAGACAATTCACTTTTCCAAAGGATCCAAGGATTCCTTATCCAATCTTGTTTCCTTAATGTCCTAACGGGGGATGCCGATCTATGTAGTCCTGGGAGCTGGAGTAGAGGGGAGGAAGAGATGCATATCAGTCAGGGTTCTTAGTTGTAAAGAACTAAAATCTAAATCTGACTAGTTTAGGCAGAAAACAAATTATTTGAGGCTCGTTAGAAGCTTATACAATCCCGGAGAAAGCCAGAGAACCAACTTGGAGTCAAGAGAGTCAAAAATAATACTCAAAATCACAAGGCAAAAGTGGAGATTCCCCCTGACACTGCTGCTGGGCACAAATACCACAGCTTGAACTGTGAGAAAGAAAAAGGCAGACCCTGACACGAGTGAGCTGACCTGATGCTATCACCCATGCCTTGGTGTTGCTCGGAGCTAGTCTGGCACTCACAGCTAGGTCTTGGTGTTCTCCTGTTAAATATCAAAAATTTCACAGGACAGCAACATCAGACAGAGTCACCCTGTGATGGTGATGGATCAAGACATAAATGTAAACATTGTCCAAATCACAAAAATGATAAGACATTCCCCTACCCTGGCTAATGGGGAATGACTGCTGCTTCTTTACCAATTATAGCTTTAGCTTTGGGTTAGCAGTCCCTCCTCCTAGGTAAGATTTATTAAGACACCCAGTCATGGAATTACCACTGCTTCCTAACAGCATCCAATCCAGAACAAAGCCCCTCTTCCTCACCCCCCCAAATCACCTAACACAAGTCCAAATCCTATAATAAGTCCTCTCTAATATCCTCCCTGTGGTATGCATTTTCCCTTACATCAATGAGTGATAAACCCAATTTGTTAAACTACAAGATGTGCTACTGGTAGTCTTTGTCTGGAAGGCATTGACAACTGCCAATATCATTCAATGTGGGCACCAGACACTACTCCTGGAACCTTTGCAAATGCTGCCTCTTAAAAATGAAATGGAACTGCCCCTATCTTGGCCAGAATGCAGTCCATATTATATCTGCTCCTCTGCATCACTAGCTTCCAATTCCAGGTCTGAGTAGGTACACGTGACTGAAAGAGCGTAGGTCACATGCCTGTACTCAAGCAGTAGGGAGGCTTGGGAAACAAACGTCTGGTTTCTTTGAGGAGTCTGGGACTTCTAAGGTGAGGAATTCTTAAAACATAGGAAGGGTGTTCACAAGTGCTGAGTAGTTGTAGCAGACATTGTAAATGCTCCATCCAGATCCCCAGGGATTCTTTTTGGTGGTCTGGTGCGCCCATCCCCCAGCTGCTGTAATTGCTGCTGCTAAAAGTTTACATCTATAACCTTCTCTGTAGGACTGCCCTTGAGCAGCTGAAACTACCTCACCTAGGAGTTCTGTCTCCCAAGGCTGACCATAGCCAATGACAGAGTGGGGCAGTAGTACAAAATCCCCATCCCTTTCGTCTCAAGGTAGGATGGACTCTTTTGAGCCATTTACATATACCCAGAGCTACCTGTGGGATCAGGGTGATGCTAGATTTCATGCGAAATAACATCCTTGCTTAGCTTCTTCCTTTGCCCTCCCTTGTTTCCCTCACAGTTTTCATTCTCCAAAAAAATCACTTGCATAGGAATCCTTTCTGAGGAACCAATCCTAAGACAATGTCCACACCTTTGGCTGACCAATATCAACATATATCCTTTTGCATACATAAACTTCACAACAACAATAGTCTCCATGTGATATAATGCAACTATTTCTGATATAAATGCAAACATGTCAAAGAGTGGAATCTCAAATTCTGATTAGTTACTAAATATATTCAGACCTCTATCCAGGGTCTTTGGATGCTGTGCATTTAGCCTCTGGTTCCATCACAATTGCATCTTGATATTCTATAAACTAGAGACTCTATATAAAGTTAACCACTATGTATGAAATAGTATAATGGGAGGGGGAAATGAAATATGTCACAGCAAGGAAGAAACTCTGGGTAGATATTATAGTCTTCTTTCTGAAACTTTTCCTATACCACTCTGTCTATATTTCTTTTGCCTTCCTTAGTCAGTATCTAAGCTGCTAAAAGTTCTTTACCTCAGGCATGACCTAAAACTGCATTCCTGAGCTTTTCGGTGGGCCTGCCTGTATGTGGTTGTCCAAGTCTCCCTTTTTAACTTTACCACTGGAATGGTAGCGGAAGGAAGTGCCTTGAAGGATCCTCTGTGTCCCAGACACACTCCTCCCCACCTTCACTCTACAGTAGCAGCCCTATGTCATACCATCTAGCTCTGAAAACTCCCATCTTGGGTGTTATTCTGGTGGCACAAACAGTCCAAAATAGCCAGATGGCTGTCTCCTCTTTTAGGTAACAGACATGCTGTTGTGTGTCTGTCCAGAAGAAGCATGTCTTCCTCAAGTACTGAAACCTCTCAACCAGCAGAACTATACAATTTTGTGAGTAGGCTAGTAAATGTAATAGTGGGAAGAGCCACTCCAACTTCCAGCCCTTGGTTCCTAGAATACTTGCTCTAACAGCAGCACTATCTATTGACCACTAGTTCAGAGCATATGCCGCATCCTATAGGATAACATCTCCAGTGTTCAGATCTTGAGCCCCAGAGACTCTGTAATTGAGTTTTAATAGACCATTGCATTGCTCTACCAGGATAACTGCTCCTGGTTTATGATGTCTGTGGTAAGATCAGTGAGTCTTGTATTAGTCCATCAGCTTCATTCTTTCTCTGTAAAATGAGTTTCTTGTGAGGGATACAATGGCAGTGAAAAGGACATTCATTAAGTCTATGAGTGGTGGTGCTGGCAGAAGCATTGCTGGCTGGAAAAGCAAATCCATGTCAGAGTTAGTATCATTTCCAGACAGGACAAATGGCCTTCTCTTCCATAATGGAGGGAATCCAAAGTAATTGACCTGCTACCAGGTCTCTCTGCAGAATGGGGCCCAACTGGGGGCTTAGCCTGGGCCTCCACTGTTGGCAGTTTGGGTACTTGGCAGATACAGTAGCCAAGTCAGCCTTGGTGAGGGGGAATCCATGTAAATGATGCCATGCATAACCTCTATTTCTGCCCTCATGGAGCTCGCCACTTCATGTGTGAGCTCATTAAGTAAGCACTGGGGGGACGGGGAAAAGAGGCTGGTTGACATCCATGATTATTACGTTTTGTTCACTTGATTAGTGAGAGATTTCTCCAGAATGGTGGCTTTTTGGTGAGCCATCATAGAGGACATAAATATTCTCATGAATTCGAACTAATACTGGTCCTGTAAAGTTGAGATGATGCTGGGGGTCAGGAAATACAAAATGAAACAGTACAGGAACAACCTCCAAGTCAGTTTTAAAGTATGGTTCAGATATCTATACTCAGCCCCTTGAGAATGACTAAGCCAGGAAGCATTTGAGTGGTGAGTCAGCTCTGACACCTGACTGATGAGGTTAGACCTCTGAAGAGAGGAAAGTTCTGAGAGGAGTTTCATTGACAGAGAGGTAGAAGGAGCCTAGGGCTTAGAATCTGAAAACCTGAATTTGACTTTCAGCTCTGTCATTTAAGCTATATGACCATAGGAAACATGCTTTGCCTCTCTCGGTTTAACCTTCCTTGTCTATAAAACAGGGTTAATAATAGTTTCTTTGCCAACCTCATGGAATTTTAAGGTCTAAAATGTGATAATGCGTTTGGAAGCACTATGAAGTAGTGCTTCCAAAGTGCTAAGAAATAAGCTATGAAGTGCCATACAAATATAAAATGAATTTTTGCCATAAAGGAAGGACTTCCATGAACTCTGTTGAACTTGGAGGAGAAAGGAAAAGGACCAGGTCAGACACTGTGACTTCCTTGGAGCATGGGCCAGGCTAATGGACAGGTCCATAATTTCTAATCTCATTGGCTCTCTGCTTTAGACCAAGAGTACTGTGGAGCTGGCAGAAGTACCATAATCTGGAAGAGCCCATCTGAGAGAAGGCTTAAAGTCTACTTCCAATTGTGCCTTTTGAATCTGTCTCAGTAAACAGAGAAACAAACATGTTCTAGATTAATAACTCCCTTGACGGTTGATTCTGAAAACCGTGGGAGCAGGTAATGAGGAAGCCACAGAGAGTTTTTGTTGGCTCGGGAGCCAAAGGATTTATATTTTGAAAAAAAATGTGATGTTCTGAAACAAACTCCCTTTCTTCCCAACCTAAATCTTGGAATATTTCTCCTGAGTACAGAGTGAGATGGGTAACTGGTGAGTCTGCATCCTTGGGTTCATGTAGATGATCAGTTTAAATAACCCACAAAAATAGTCCACTTTGGGGCTGTGTGTGTGTGTGTGTGTGTGTGTGTGTGTGTGTGTAAGTAATCCATACTCTGTGTGCATAGCCCTCCTGAAAACAAAAAACACACTGCTGTACCCTTGTTGTGCAACGTTGTTAGATGAGAAAGCAGAAGGCTCCAGGGAACAGTGGAAGTGGATGATCCTGCAGAAGAAGGGAGGCTTGATCAGAGATGCATAGACTATGGATGGGCATAAGGGACAAAAATAACTTTGGCTAAGACTACAGGATTTCTGTTATGTTGGTAGCTTATAGGTAATCTTCCTAATAATGCAGTGCTGAATTCTACACAACTACAAAATGTGAGGGGAAAACACTTGTTTTGGCACTTTACTGAGTGCCCTTGACATGCCTTTCTCAAGGTCTTGGCTCCCCAGCAGCTTTTACAGTGAGAGCAGCAGGTGACATTGTCACACATCTCAGGTAACCGGGGGCCAAAGCAATAGGGGCTACTGAGCCTAAGCCCTCTATGTTCCTAATGTCAGCATCTGTTTTCTGATTCTTTGCTCCTTCTTTCCAAAAGAAATACCACATAATTATCAAGTGGCAGAGCCAGGATTCACACGCAGGCTATCTAGTTCCAGAACTTGAATTTAGATGATGACACACTCTCTCCTTGCTGGGATTGGTGACACTGTGTGGATTGGCAGCCTCTTCCATTTTGCAAACCTCCACCCAGGCTTAGTAAAAAGGTTATTTTTCTGAAATAGATCATCCCCTATTACACACTCCTCCCCACCAACTCCATTCCTCCCCATCCCCTATACCTGAATCCTGAGGTGTTCCCATCATTTTTTTTAAACTCCTGAAATTACATTTCAGGGAACCAGTACCACATACATCCAGCTAAGGGTCATTGGAGTCTAGACCTGCAGGTTTTGTGTGCAGAAGATTGAATTCTCAATTCTCAATTACATTCTTTCTGCTTCTGTGCCCTGAATATTGGAGAATCATGAAGTACAGGCCATGAAGCAAGCCACAGAGCTCCTGGAGATTTGGTCATTAGTTGTCAGGGCTGGAAGCTTTTATATGGCTCTCTGTAGAGCAATGGGAGATGATGAAGACGCTAAGTTATTTTAAAAGACACCAAGGATTCTTTCTGACTTTCTGACTAAGGCTAGTGTGCAATTTGTTCTTTGATGTAGACCATTTTTTTAAAAGTCTTTATTGAATTTGTTACAATATTTCTTCTGGTTTATGTTTTGGTTTTTTGACCCCAAGGCATGTGGGATCTTAGCTCCCCAACCAGGGATCGAACCTGCACCCCCTGCATTGGAAGGCAAAGTCTTAACCACTGGACTGCCAGGGAAGTCCCTGCAATTTCAACACACAAGGATTTGTTCAGCTAGTACCCTGTGCCCAGCAATGTGCTAGATGTTAAGAGAGATTCAAAGCCAAAGAAATAGTTCCGGTTCCTAGGAGCTTTCAATCTAGTTGAGAAGACACGATACACACCTAACAGATCAATACAGAACACTTCATAATTATGTTAAAAATTACATGTAATCTAGTACCAGTATGAAAGGTGTTATGGAAAGTCAGAACAAAGAGAGACAAATAATATAATACTAATAATACCACCTAGTATTTTATTGAGCACTAAATATGTGGCAAATATTTTCTAAGTACCTAAAAGAATTAGCACTTTTAATCCCCCCAATGATTACATTGAATTTGGTACCAGTTTTATCTCAATTTTAAAGATGAGGAAACTGGCGTACAGAGCAGTCAGGGAACTTGCTCATGGTCACACAGCTAGTGAGTGGCAGCACCTGGATTTCAACCCAGGCGGTGTGGAACCACTGTTATCTTGTGCTCTCTATTCTGCCACCATTTCAGTTAGTCTGAGCAGTCTTCATGAATGGTGTGGGACTGTCTTCAAGGTCTAAAATCTACACTATAACAAAGCTTGAAGGATGGTGTAGGTTTGGAAGATCATGGAGTATACTGCAGTTTAAAAATAATGCAATCACATGGTTATAACTAGCTATCTTTTCATTGAGCCCCTATTTGACAGTTTTCTATTGCAATGCAGTGGATTCTTCGCATGTTCAGAATCATATGGAGATAGTATGATGTAATAAGAGGAACATGGGCTTTGGAGTCAGACAAACCTGGGTTTGGGTCCTGGATCTGTCTGTACTAGCTGTGTGACTGGGGCTTAGTTTCTTAACCTCTCTGAGTTAAATACAAAATCACATTGGTTTTAACCAGCTCTCTTTCACTGCACACTTAATAGGGGCCATGAGCTTTACAAGCATAACTTCATTTAACCCTCATCTAAACCTCATGGCAACTCCATGAGCTAGGAATTACTATCCTGCTTTTACAGTTGAAGAAACTATCCTAGGTCAAATTATTAGTAAGTAGTAGAGTAGGGATTCTAGTCCTGGCTTGTGGTTATGCTCTGTGACTGCCACCACTGCAGACTAGGCCATGATTTTACCTGGATGGCCTGAGTTAAGACTCAGTTTAAACACGCAGAACATTGAAAAATATTCTTAGCTGGCCCCCAGTACTTTGCTGTTTTATTGCACTTTCACACAAATTAAAAGATCAAGAACATTATACTTATTAAAGGTTCTTAAGTATTTAAATATTAAATAACCTTATTATTTAATTATTAATTTACAAGAATAAACAGGCGATAATGCAATGGCAGGGAGGGGAAGAAGAGCAGTAAGAAACAACCAGATCTACCAGATATTAAAACAGATATTGTAAGGTGACAAGAGTTAAAACGTAAAACATGGTAGTATGTGAGAGAATAAGCAAACCAACACTTAGAAAAATACATAGCATTCCAATAGGTCCTTGTATAAAAATTACTAGATATATGATCAAAGATGCATGCTGTAGATATTCAACAACTGTTTACTGAATGAATGAATGAATGAATGAGGCATTGCCAATCAGTGAGGAATGAAGCGCTTATATGAAAACTTGCTTTTCTGTGCTAAGCATCTTTACACATATTATCACCCATAAATTTTACAAAAACTCTGTGAAGTAGGTATCACTTTCATTGTGTAGATGAGGAAGCAGAAGCCAAGAGAGGTTAAGAAAATAGGCCAGGGACTTCCCTGGCTGTCCAATGGTGAAGACTCCATGCTTCCATTGCAGGGGGCACCGGTTCGATCCCTGGTCAGGGAACTGGGGAGCTAAGATCCCATATGCCACATGGTGTGGCCAAAAAAACAAAAAAAACTATATATAATATATATATATATATATATATATATGAAATATAGAGGGTGTTATATATATACACACATATATATATACCTATATAACATATGTGTGTGTGTGTGTGTGTGTGTGTGTATATATATATATATATATATATATATATGCCAAATTCACACAGCCCATGAATGACAAACCAGGACGTGAACCCAGGTTTATCTGACACCACAGCCCATTTTCCTCCTATTACATCACACTGTTTCAAAATGATTGCAACCATACACACAGTCCACTGCACAGCAAAAGCAAGCTTCAGGGAGGACCATAGCAAATAGTTGTAGTGCTTGTGTAAGGGAGGTTGCCTTATGGATTTTAATTTTGGGCTTTTTGCTATTGCCTATGTATATGATTTAAAAACCCTGTTGTATACAAAATAATAATGAACATTAGAAAGAGAGAAAGTAAATGGTATCAAAAGAAAACCAAGGCGACAGAAAGAGAATGCTTTCCATCTATAAGGAAAGTTCTCAAGGACCAGAACCATGCCTCATTAAGCTGATATGTTAAACTCGATTATTGGAATCTCAACCTTAGGGTAACAGAACTTGCATTATGCTTAGTTTTTTCAGAAAGAAATCTAGTGAGTGGTTAAGGGAGCCTAACCTTACTTGCTTAGGTCAGTTTGCCCACTGCCCAGGCTAGAGTCTCAGGATTTTACTCAGAGGCTGGAAAGACGACAGTATATACCACAGCTAGCTGCAGGGGTATCTGGGAGTTACTAAATCTCTTATTCAACTATGCCATCAGAGACAGATTTAATAATGCCCCTTGGCCATAATCCCTCAGAAGGGACACTGGGAGATAGTTTGTCCTGCACACACACTCCAAAAAACCAGTCCAAGATTTATATATGCTCATTCTGTATGGTGGAAAGGAAGTCTGGCTGAAATGACTGACTGGTTGATAATTTTCAGTATAAAAGACTAATACAGACCTTCTTCAAAGCAAGTCATCTTAATATTAGCAGCAGCAGGAGCAGCAGGTCCTATACTAATTGATTTACATGTCACTTAAGCCTTACGACAAATCTTGTAAAGTTGATACTATTATTATCATCCTCATTGTACAGAGAAGGAAGTTGAAAGACTAAGGGACTGCCAAGGGCACACAACCTCTTAGTAAGTGTAGAGAAATTCCTTCTTCTACCTTGATCACTGATAAAGATTATTACTTTACTGCATCTGAATTAAACTTGGAAGGAGGATTTCCCTCCTCCTCACCAGTCCAAGCCTGTAGGATTGCATTAGTTGGCAAAGAAATGGTGGCAAAATGCCCGAGGATTTAAGATTTAGGCTACTGAGTATTAGCTGGTCCTTTTGGTCTGGTCCATGTCTGGATTGATAATAACTGCACGCTCCCTGCTTGGCTCTTGGAGATGTTTTTCCACAGATGGTTCTCTGCATATATCATGGTCTGTTTCATCTGTTGAAAAGATGAACCATCAATCATGATCGCTGCCCTTGAGACGCCTACCATCTAGACAAATAGTAATGTTGTGTATGGGTAGCATAACTGCTTTCATGGTTAAAAAATGTGAAAACAGCACACAGATGCAATCCTAAATCCTTTGCAGTAAAGAAAGAACATTTTGCATAAATCGAAAGCTTTGGGAGAGTGAGTGTGAAGGGGGTTTATCTGTTTGGAAAGTACCCAGGAAGATTTTGCACTAACTTTTGACTGTGTGGAAGTCAATTGTAGGAGCTATTTGAGAAACAGGAAAGAATGGAGTGAACATGTCACATAAAGGTATGAGAGAAAATCTCGATATTGGAAATGTTGAGAGAAGGCTTGAAAGAAGAAATGGAAAGCCTGACTATGGGAGTATTCAGGGGAGAACACATATAGTTCTGAATTTACTGGATAAGTAAGCACTTATGTGTTTATGAAAGAGAGAAGGCAGATAGAAAGTGAGAAATAGTTTAAAGAGTTTTCTTACTCAGGCTGGGAGGTAAATATGGATGTTGGATATTTTAGAGTAGAAGGAAACTAATATGGCTCTCTGGACTGAACTGATCAGTTGTATTATTGCCTCTGAGTTCTTCTTGCAGGTAAAGGCCAGCTTCTCATACTGAAAATAACAAGCATTTATTGTCTACTTTTCATGTGCTGGAATCTGGCTAAGCCCATTACATGTATTATCTCATATCATCCTCAAAACAACTTCACAAACTACAGTCCCTAACAGATGGGAAATTTAAGGCCTGTGGAGATTAAGTGACAAGTCCAAGTTTATACAGATTGTAAGTGGCTGAGCTCAGGGCTGCTTGACTCCAAAGTCCACATGCTTTCCCAGACTCTCCATCTTGGGCAGGGTACCAATATTTTCTCCTTTACAATATGGGACAGAACTCAAGAAACTAGTATGGCTGGCAGGCAGACTAGTAGCTCTGTGATGAGTCTTCTTGTAAAGGACATATGCAATCATTTATGATTCCACCTACCTCTATTTTTATTTTATTTTTTATACAGCAGTTTCTTATTAGTTATCTATTTTATACATATCAGTGTATATATGTCAATCCCAATCTCCCAGTTCATCCCACCCCCCGCTTTCCCCCCTTGGCATCCATACGTCTGTTTTCTACATCTGTGTCTCTATTTCTGCCTTGCAAACCAGTTCATCTGTACCATTTTTCTAGATTCCATATATATGCGTTAATATACAATATTTTTCTCTTTCTGACTTAACTTCACTCTGTATGACAGTCTCTAGGTCCATCCAGGTCTCTACAAATGACCCAATTTTATTCTTTTTTATGGCTGAGTAATATTCCATTGTATATATGTACCACATCTTCCTTATCCACTCGTCTGTCAATGGGCATTTAGGTTGCTACTGTGACCTGGCTATTGTAAATGATGCTGCAATGAACATTGGGGTGCATGTGTCTTTTTGAAATATGTTTTTTTCTGGTATATGCCCAGAAGTAGGATTCCTGGGTCACATGGTAATTCTATTTTTAGTTTTTTAAGGAACCTCCATACTGTTCTCCATTGTAGCTGTATCAATTTACATTCCCACCAACAGTGCAAGAGGGTTCCCTTTTGTCCACACCCTCTCCAGCATTTGTTGTTTGTAGATTTTCTGATGATGCCCATTCTAACTGGTGTGAGGTGATACCTCATTGTAGTTTTGATTTGCATTTCTCTAAGAATTAGTGATGTTGAGCAGTTTTTCATGTGCCTCTTTGCCATCTGTATGTCTTCTTTGGAGAAATGTCTATTTAGGGCTTCTGCCCATTTTTGGATTGAGTTGTTTGTTTTTTTAATATTGAGCTGCATGTCCTGTTTACATATTTTGGAGATTAATCCTTTGTCCATTGATTCGTTTGAAAATATTTTCTCCTGTTCTGAGGGTTGTCTTTTCATTTGGTTTATAGTTTCCTTTGCTGGGCAAAGCTTTTAAGTTTCATTAGGTCCCATTTGTTTTGTTTTTTTTTTTTTATTTCCGTTACTGTAGGAGGTGGGTCAAAAAATATCTTTCTGTAATTTATGTCAAAGAGTGTTCTTCCTGTGTTTTCTGCTAAGAGTTTTATAGTGTCTAGTCTTACATTTAGGTCTTTAATCCATTTTGAGTTTATTTTTGTGTATGGTGTTAGAGAGTGTTCTAATTTCATTCTTTTACATGTAGCTGTCCAGTTTTCCCAGCACCACTTATTGAAGAGACTGTCTTTTCTCCATTGTATATCCTTGCCTCCTTTGTCATAGATTAGTTGACCATAGGTACATGGGTTTATCTCTGGGGATTCTATCCTGTTCCATTGATCTATATTGCTGTTTTTGTGCCAGTATCATAATGTCTTGGTTACTGTAGCTTTGTAGTATAGTCTGAAGTCAGGGAGTCTGATTCCTTCAGCTCCATTTTTTTTCCCTCAAGATTGCTTTGGCTATTCGGGGTCTTTTGTGTCTCCATACAAATTTTAAGATTTTTTGTTCTAATTCTGTAAAAAATGTCATTGGTAATTTGATAAAGATTGCATTGAATCTGTAGATTACTTTGGGTAGTATAGTCATTTTTGCAGTATTGATTCTTCCAGTCCAAGAACATGGTATATCTCTCCATCTGTTTGTGTCATCTTTGATTTCTTTCATCAGGGTCTTATAGATTTCTGAGTACAGTTCTTTTACCACCTTAGGTAGGTTTATTCCTAGGTATTTTATTCTTTTTGTTGCAATGGTGAATGGGATTGTTTCCTTAATTTCTCTTTCTGATTTTTGTTGTTAGTGTACAGGAATGCAAGAGATTTCTGTGCATTAATATTGTATTCTGAAACTTTACCAATTCACTGCTTAGCTCTAGTATTTTTTTGGTGGCATCTTTAGGATTATCTATGTATAGTATCGTATCATCTGCAAACAGTGACAGTTTTACTTCTTCTTTTCCAATTTGTATTCCTTTTATTTCTTTTTCTTCTCTGATTGCCGTGACTAGGATTCCAAAACTATGTTGGATAATAGTGGAAAGAGTGGACATCCTTGTCTTGTTCCTGATCTTAGAGGAAATGCTTTCAGTTTTTCACCGTTGAGAATGATGTTTGCTGTGGGTTTGTCATATATGGCTTTTATTATGTTGAGGTAGGTTCCCTCTATGCCCACTTTCTGGAGAGTTTTTATCATACATAGTTTTGAATTTTGTCAAAAGCTTTTTCTACCTCTATTGAGATGATCATATGGTTTTTATTCCTCAGTTTGTTAACATAGTGTATCACGTTGATTGATTTGTGTATATTGAAGAATCATTTCATCCCTGGGATAAATCCCACTTGAGCATGGTGTATGATCCTTTAAATGTGTTATTGGATTCTGTTTGCTAGTATTTTGCTGAGGATTTATACATCTATGTTCATCAGTGATATTGGTCTGTAATTTTCTTTTTTTGTAGTATCTTTGTCTGGTTTTGGTATCAGGGTGATGGTGGTGTTGTAGAATGAGTTTGGGAGTATTCCTTCCTCTGCAATTTTTTGGAAGAGTTTGAGAAGGATGGGTGTTAGCTCTTCTCTAAATGTTTGATAGAATTCAGCTGTGAAGCCATCTGGTCCTGGACTTTTGTTGTTGCAAGATTTTTAATCACAGTGTCAATTTCATTACTTGTGATTGCTCTGTTCATATTTTCTGTTTCTTCCTGGTTTAGCCTTAGAAGGTTATACCTTTCTAAGAATTTGTCCATTTCTTCCAGGTTGTCCGTTTTATTGGCATAGAGCTGTTTGTAGTATTCTCTTATGATGTTTGTATTTCTGCTGTGTCTGTTGTAACTTCTCCTTTTTCATTTATAATTTTATTGATTTGAATCCTCTCCCTCTTTTTCTTGGTGAGTTCTCTAAAGGTTTATCAATTTTGTTTATCTTCTCAAAGAACTAGCTTTTAGTTTTATTGATCTTTGCTATTGTTTTCTTTGTTTCTATTTCATTTATTTCTGCTCTGATCTTTATGAATTCTTTCCTTATAGTAACTTTGGGGTTTTTTTGTTCTTCTTTCTCTAGTTCTGGACCGGGACACGAACCCGCGTCCCCTGCATCGGCAGGCAGACTCCCAACCACTGCGCCACGAGGGAAGCCCAGGTAAGAGTCTTTACTTGAAATTTCTCTTGTTTCTTGAGGTAGGATTGTATTGCTATAAACTTCCCTCTTAGAACTGCTTTTGCTATATCTCATGGGGTTTGGATCATCATGTTTTCATTGTGATTTGTCTCTAGGTATTTTTTGATTTCCCCTTTGATTTCTTCAGTGATCTCTTGGTTATTTAGTAATGAATTGTTTAGCCTCCATGTGTTTTTTTTACATTTTTTTCCCTGTAATTGATTTCTAATCTCATAGCCTTGTGGTCTGAAAAGGTGCTTGATATGATTTCAGTTTTCTTAAATTTACCAAGGCTTGAATTGTGACCCAAGATGTGATCTATCCTGGAGAATGTTCCATGTGCACTTGAGAAGAAAGTGTAATCTGCTGTTTTTGGATGGAATGTCCTATAAATATCAATTAAATCTCTCTGGTCTATTGTGTCATTTAAAGCTTGTGTTTCCTTATTAATTTTCTGTCTGGATTATCTGTCCATTGGTGTAAGTGAGGTGTTAAATTCTCCTGCTATTATTGTGTTACTGTCAATTTCCTCTTTTATAGCTGTTGTATTTTGACTTATGTATTGAGGTGCTCCTATGTTGGGTGCCTATATATTTATAATTGTTATATCTTATTCTTGGATTGATCCCTTGATCATTATGTAGTGTCCTTCCTTGTCTCTTGTAACATTCTTTACTCTAAAGTCTATTTTATCTGATATGATTATTGCTAATCCAGCTTTCTTTTGATTTCCATTTGCATGGAAAATCTTTACATGGAAAGATTCCCAAATTTGGATGGAAAAACTTTTTCCATCCCCTCACTTTCAGTCTGTATGTGTCCCTAGGTCTGAAGTGGTTTTCTTATAGACAGCATCTATATGGGTCTTGTTTTTGTATCAATTCAGTGAGCCTGTATCTTTTGCTTGGAGCATTTAATCCATTCACATTTAAGGTAATTATCGATATGTATATTCCTATTACCATTTTATTAATTGTTTTGGATTTGCTTTTTTTTAGGTCCTTTTCTTCTCTTGTGTTTCCCACTTAGAGAAGTTCCTTTAACATTTGTTGTAGAGCTGGTTTGGCGGTGTTGAATTCTCTTAGGTTTTGCTTGTTTGTGAAGCTTTTGATTTCTCCATTGAGTCTGAATAAGATCCTTGCAAGCTAGAGCAATCTTGGTTGTAGGTTCTTCCCTTTCATCACTTTAAATATATCATGTCACTCCCTTCTGGCTTGTAGAATTTCTGCTGAGAAATCAGTTGTTAACCTTATGGGAGTTCCCTTGTATGTTATTTGTTGTTTTTCCCTTGTTTCTTTTAATAATTTTTCTTTGTCCTTAATTTTTGTCAGTTTGATTACTATGTGTCTTGGCATATTTCTCCTTGGGTTTGTCCTGCCTGGGACTTTCTCTGCTTCCTGGAATTGGGTGGCTATTTCCTTTCCCATGTTAGGGAAGTTGGTGACTATAATCTCTTCAAATATTTTCTTGGGTCCTTTCTCTCTCTCTTCTCCTTCTGGGACCCCTATAATGAGAATATTTTTGCATTTAACATTGTCCCAGAGGTCTCTTAAGCTGTCTTCATTTCTTTTCATTCTTTTTTCTATTCTGCGGCAGTGAATTCCACCATTCTGCCTTCCAGGTCACTGATCCATTCTTCTGCCTCAGTTATTCTACTATTGATTCCTTCTAGTGTATTTTTCATTTCAGTTATTGTATTGCTCATTGCTGTTTGTTTGTTCTTTAATTCTTCTAGTTCTTTGTTAATCATTTCTTGCATCTTCTCAATCTTTGCCTCCATTCTTTTTCCAAGGTCCTGGATCATCTTCACTATCATTGCTCTGAAATCTTTTTCTGGAAGGTTGCCTATCTCCACTTCGTTTAGTTATTTTTCTGGGGTTTTAGCTTTTTCCTTCATCTGGTACATCGGCTTCTGCCTTTTAATTTTGTCTGCCTTTCTGTGAATGTCGTTTTCATTCCACAGGCTGCAGGATCGTAGTTTTTCTTGCTTCTGTTGTCTACCTTCTGGTGGATGAGGCTAAGAGGCTTGTGCAAGTTTCCTGATGGGAGGGACTGGTGGTGTGTAGAGCTGGGTTTTACTCTGTGGGCAGAGCTTAGTAGAACTTTAAGCTGCTTGTCTGCTGATGGGTAGGGCTGAGTTCCCTCCCTATTGGTTGTTTGGCCTGAGGTGACCCAGCACTGGCGCCTTCAGGCTCCCTGGTGTAGCTAATGGTGGACTCCGGGAGGGCTCATGCTAAGGAGTACTTCCCAGAACTCCTGCTGCCAGTGTCCTTGTCCCTGTGGTGAGCCACAGCCACCTCTCTCCTCTGCTGGAGACCCTCCAACACCAGCAGGTAGGTCTGGCTCAGTCTCCTATGGGGTCACTGCTCCTTCTCCCTGGGTCCTGATGCACACACTACTTTGTGTGTGCCCTCCAAGAGGGGAGTCTCTGTTTCCCCCAGTCCTGTCGAAGTCCTGTAATCAAATCACGCTAGCCTTCAAAGTCTGATTCTCTGGGAATTCCTCCTCCTGTTGCCAGACCCCCTGGTTGGAAAACCTGACATTGGGCTCAGAACCTTCACTCCAGTGGGTGGACTTCTATGGTATAATTGTTCTCCAGTTTGTGAGTCACCCACCCAGTGGTTATGGGATTTGATTTTATTGTGATTGTGCCCCTTCTACCGTCTCATTGTGGCTTCTCCTTTGTCTTTGGCTGTGGGGTATCTTTTTTGGTGAGTTCCAGTGTCTTCGTGTCAATGATTGTTCAGCAGTTAGTTGTGATTCCGGTGCTCTTGCAAGATGGAGTGAGCGCATGTCCTTCTACTCTGCCATCTTGAACCCTGGCTCCAATCTTTGCTTCACCTGCCTCTATTATTGAAATCCACACATAATCTGTAGTAATAGCATCACTCTCCTCTCTCCACTATTAAACTTCTTATCAGGGTGACTCATAAAGAATAATACTGATTGATTTTTGCTCATCATTTCTCTTGGTGGAAGAATATATGTGCAATAAATCAGTTGACAAACAGAAAGCAGGAAGAAGGAAGGGAAATAAAAGAGGCCTTCCGGCTATTAAGCTTCCACTAGGCAATTAACACATGAATTCATCCGTGGCTCCCCATTAGCTACAGGAAAATATAAACATAGATCTAGAAAATTTGGGGTACCACCTGGTTCCAGATAACATTAGTAAAATGGGGTGATACAATTGACTTTTCTTCTAAGAGACTAAGTCAGATGGTTCTTTTTTTTAAAATAAATATGTCTATTTTTTAATAGGAGTCTCTAGTAGAGCCAGAATCCCTAGGATTCCACCTCTTAGATCCCATATATATGTTGTTTAAATGTGGTGAAAGCACATAATATTTACCATCTTATCTAGTCTCTGAGCAAATTTGAAATTTATAATATAGTTAACCCTTGAATATCACAGGTTTGAACTGTGAGGGTCCACTTATATGTGGATTTTTTCAATAAATACATAATATGTACAAATGTATTTTCTTTTCCTTAGTGATTTTCTTAATAACATTTTCTTTTTTTACTTTACTGTAAGAATACAATATATAATAAGTATAACATATAAAAAAAATTACTAGCTTAACCATGTTAAGTGTACAGTTCTGTAGTGTTAAGTATATTCACATTGTTGTACATCAGATCTCTGGAACTTTTTCATCTTGCAAAATTGAAACTCTATATGCACTAAACAGCAATTCCCTATGTCACCCTGCCCCCAGACCCTGGTAATCATTATTCTACCTTTTGTCTCTATGTGTTTGACTAGTTAAGATACTTCATATAAGTGGCATCATACAGTTTTTGTCTTTTTGTGACTGGTTTAAGTCACTTAGCATAATATCCTCAACGTTCATTTAGATCCTATTTTAAAACCTCTTGAAGGCCCTCCTTGTATAAGTGTGAGTTATGACCTTTTTTCATTGTAGTGAAGTACATATAATATAAAATTTAACATTAGTGACATTTAGTATATTCACAATGTTGTGAATTATCACCACTGTCTACTTCCAGAATATTTCACCACCGCAAAAGAAAACCCCATATCCATTAAGCAGTCAGTCTCCATTCCTCCCTCACCCTAAATCCTCACAACCACTAATCAGCTTTCTGTCTCTATGGATTTACCTATTCAGGATATTTTGTATAAATGAAATCATATATATGTGGTCTTTGGGGTCTGGCTTCTTTTACTTAGCATAATGTTTTCAAGTTTCAGCCGTATTGTAGCATGTGTCAGAATTTCCTTCCTTTTTATGGCAAGTTAATATTCCACTGTATGGATATATCACATTTTGTTTATTCACTTACCAGTTGATGGACATTTGGGCTGTTTCCACCTTTTGTCTATAGTATATAGTGTTGCTGTGCACATTTGTGTACAAGATTTTTTTGAACACCTTTTTTCAATTCTTTATGGTATATATCTGACAGTTATGACATTTTATTAGGGGATATTTTTCCTGACTGCCTTGCTAGGAAGCTGTATAACTTTCTACATCCTTTCACTCTCAGGATAGTTGCTACTATGTCCCCAATGGGATTCTCCAGCACATGCTTTTAAGAAGGTAATTCTATAAGCCAATTTAGAGTAAAACTATGATAATCATTACCCACTACCTTCTAAATACTATTCTAGTCTTACCAGTTCCATGAATCCTCCTCCCATAGTACTAACATACACCCCACACATTCTTATCCCTAAGCATGGTGTATCATATTTTTATTTAAATATATCATATGTGGATGCCTACCTTCTCAAACTAGAAGCCAATCAATTCCTTCCATTGCCAGAACTAATTTTCTTATCTCTCATATGTCCTCAGATGCACATAGAAAATATCTTACTCAAAATATTGGGTAAGAACATGAGTTTCTGTACCAACTTCATCACTCACCAGCTGTGTGACCTTGAACAAGTTTTTGCTTAACCCATCTGAGTCTTGGTTTCCTCATGCATAAACTGAGGATAATAGTAGCATCTATCTCATTGGAGTTTTGTGAGGACAAATGACTTAACACATATGTAAGTCCTTTAGAATAGTGCCTGGGACATGGTAAGTAATCAGCAAATATTAGGTGGTGGTGGTAGTAGTAGTAGCAGTAGTAGTAGCAGCAGTAGTAGTAGTAGTAGTAGTAGTAGTAGTAGTAGTAGTGGTAGTAGTAGTAGTGGTAATAGTATTTAGGGTCAGGTGGAACTGAGTTCAAATCTCAGCTCTGTCAATGATTAACAATAAGTATTGCTCCCACTTGCATGCTCTGTCATTGCAAGCTTTTTGCTTACAGTACACACATGTATACACAGGTGCAGGCTCCTGTGTTACATCTCTGTGACAGAGACAGGCTAATTTTTCACCACCAACTGTCATCTGTATTCTCTCCTTTGGTATCCCGTAAGGCAGGATTGCAGTTAGCTGGGGCCTTGTGACTACATTCTGGTCAGTGGAATGTGGATGGAAGGGGTGTGCATGATTCCCAGGTCTGGTCCATAAAATCTCGCCTGAAGTCCTCCTCACATTCCTCTCCCTTCATCTCCTGGATGCATGTGGAGTCTATAGTAGAGGACACTAAGCCACTAGAAGATGATGGGAGGAGACTGGGTCTACCTGCCAAACATGTTACTGGATTATGGAGTGAGTGAGAAATAAACCCTTTACTATGTTAAGTCCCTGAGATGTTGAGGTTGTTTCTTACAGCAATTAACCTTTAAGACTGATATAATAATCCTCTAATTTGCATGCTCAATGCTCAACTAGATTAAAATTATAGAAACCTCAACTGAAATGCACAAATTCAGGTGTAAAATTCATTTCCAACCCAGGGTCTTTTCTTCAGTTCTGTACAAACTGATCCATCCAATCAGGGCTAGGATGATGATGAAGCAAGTGAGGTGTCTAGGGCTCACACTTTAAGGAGGTGCTTACTCCCAGCATTGTGCAAGTGTGAGGTCAACACCTAAGAATGACTCCTTAAAGTTGGCACCCTAGGTGCCTCACTTGCCTCACCCTAATCTTGATCCTGCATCCCAGTGCCCCTAGTAGTGACGTCACCCTATATGCTGCCCCACTTCCTAACTCTGATTCTAAGCCAGGCATCTTCCTGAAAGCTGATTTAGCACTAATTCACTGTTACTGGAAGCAAGTTAATTGGCTTCTCTGGGCCTCAATTTCCTCTTCTGAAAAGAAGAGTACCTGGTTCATAGTGCACAATAAGTGGTACTATTGTTATTCTCAAAATTGCAGAGGAGAATGAGTGAATTCCTTTGCTCACATCTTCAGTAATTCCCTGCTCCCACGACTGCTTCCCTCCAGCTCTTCTGGTCATTCCTTGGCATCTGTGTGTGCTAGGACACATATGCCCATGAGTTCCTTAAATGGGAGAGCTATGGCTACAAGCCCAAAGAAACTTTATTTGGAAACCCATGCGATTTTCATGGCTAACCCTTACTTGCTAAGCAGACAAAAGGAGCCTGCGTGTACTCCATCTCCACCAGCTACTTCCCTTTGCTGAACTGGCTGACCTGTCCCAACCTCTCCATAAAGATGGTCTGCCGTGATTCCTTTGGGGAATTAATTTGCCCTTTGCTTTGGCTCACTGGCTGTCTCTATCTCAGGGACATCTGTTCAATGGCCAGATTTGGCCTTGGAATGGGCTCCACATCCAGCATTTCGGGGCTGGTGATGAAGCAAACATAGGGAGCTCTACCAGTCTAGCACTCTCCACCCACCACATGGTCCCAACACACCCCTCTGCATACAGTGCTTCATGTGCCTGTTGCCAAAATATAACCCCCCCCCGAGGATTCCAGTAGAGGTACTTCCTAGACTGTTCTAACTTCCCACATCATATTAGTAATCTAAGGGATTGGGCTCCCATCCATTTTAGTTTTGAATAAGAGAAACTGGGCACTGGGAAGAGGAAAGAAGAGGAAAAATAATGTTAATTATGAGAGAGAGAGAGAGAGAAAGACAGACAGAAAGAGAATGGGAAGGGAAAGGAAGAGAAGAGATACTGTGATGCCAGGGGATAAGAAACCCAAGATAGAAAGGAGTGGGGGGGTGCTACAATGGATGAGAATGGAAATAGAAAAGAAAAAAGAAAGAAAAAAGAGAAAAATAAAAAGCAGGAAAGCAAAACTTCAGGACACAAAAAGAAGGGAAAACATAAATAGAGATGTGAGAAGGAAAAATTTTGAGATGTAGCAGTCGGGGAATGAGAAAGTGACAACCCAGGAGGCATTGGGGGCAGTGGGTGGGGGAGTGGTGGCAGGGCTTGTGCCTCAAAGAGCTCAGGCAAGGCCAGATAGTGCCAGAGGAGAAAGGCCAACCCTGCTGTGGCAGGGTTGTAAGCCCACTAGATTGTGAGCCCACTCTAAGGCTACACTGACTCACCTGGGACCATTTCTGGAGTGTTCTCAGATATTTTAAAGGCCCCATCACAAGCTTGCTGCAGGTTTATCTCACTTGATATCTGTTATGGGTGCTGGTTCAAATGAGCAAATAAGAAAAATAATTGTCCCTGGCCACTGCTCTTCCCCATTCTTTGCTTTGGGGTCCTAGATTTTGGCTCTGCTCTCAAGACAATAGTGAATGAAAGAAGGGAACAATGAAGGAAATTAACAGGTATAGAAGGGGTTCTAGGTCAAATTGCCATCCACTTCAATGTCTCCCTTGTTCCTCCAAGGGGCTCAGATAACTGTGATCATTTAGGACAAAGTAATAGCACGAAGAAGAGGAGAGGAAAGATAGAGCCAGGATACCACAGGGAGCCATGTGAGCCACCCATTCCAGACCTCCTCTTGATGATGCTGGCAGCAAAGGGGAAGCACATGTCAATTTGGAAAGCCTGAGAGACCCACTCCTTCTCCTCTGCCTTGCTCTGGACCTGCAGCCTCCCAATGTTAATGCCAACTCCTCAAGGCACAAGGGCTTCCCCAAAACACAGCCCACCTGAGCCCCTGATAATCCTACTTTTGGGGTGACTGTAGGACAGGTAGGGTCAGTGAAAAGTTGTTGGGGACCAAGGGTGAGTGGGGAGCATTGTAAGGTAAATAACTCCTCCTAAATCTTCCCAGTTCTCCAACATTTTCTGTCTCCCTCCTTCTCCCTCTCCCTCCTTCTCCCTCTCTTTCCTCTCTCATTTTTTTTTTTTACATCTCATACGGTTGGATTATTTATATATTTATATACTCCTTGGTTCATGATATATTATCATCATTGGCCCACACATGACTTTATATATTTATTTATAAATGTAATATGATAAACCTGTGAAAGTACTGCCCAGTGAGCTGGGGTGTGTGTGGGGGGACTAGAACGTTACTCACACATTTACATCTACTCATGTGCACCTACTCTGTCCTATCCCTTTACCTCTTTCTTGCTACCAAAGGTAAAAACTATCTTGTTTCTCTTTTTAATTTAAAGGATAGTTGATTTACAGTATTGTGTTAGTTTCAGGTGTACAGCAAAGTGATTCAGTTATATGTACATATATATTTTTTCAGATTATTATCCATTATAGGTTATTACAGTAAATCCTTGTTGCTTATCTACTTTCTGTATAGTAGTTTGTATCTGTTGATCCCATATTCCTAATTTATCCCTCCTCTCCACCCTTTCCCCTTTGGTAACATAAGTTTGTTTTCTATGTCTGTGAGTCTGATTCTGTATTATTTTTTAGATTCTACACATAAGTGGTATCATATAATATTTTTTTCTCTGACTTACTTCACTTAGTATGATATTCTCTAGGTCCATTCATGTTGCTGCAATTGGCAATATTTCATTCGTTTTTATGGCTGAGTAATATTTCATTGTATATACATACCATGTCTTCTTAAGCCAATCATCTCTTGATGGGCACTTCAGCTGTTTCCATCTCCTGGCTATTGTAAATAGTGCTGCTATGAGCATTGGGGACCAAGGGTGAGTGGGGAGCATTGTAAGGAGTGTGTGTGTGTGTATATATATATATATATATATATATATATATATATATGGAGAGAGAGAGAGAGAGAATTGCACGAGTGAGCTGTGTTACCTAAGGCAAGTTTCTCAATTTCTTTAGGTTTCAGTTTCCTCTTCCATAAAATGACAATAATGATAATACCTAACTCAGAGGTTGTGAGAGTTCAGTGCCTTAATGCTAGAAAGCCTCTAGAGAAGCACTTGGCATATGATTACGGGTAGTGGTGGTAGTAGTAGTAGTAGCAGTAGCAGCAGTAGTAATAGTAATACTTTCTATTCCTTTGCTAGCTCATGTGCCACTCCCCCCAGGAAGACTAACCTGATTTCCTCAGTTGAAACAAATTATTTTCTGTACATTCCCATGGTACCTATTCACACCTTCATTCTGGCCCATGTTTTGTACTAGTACTATTAATAAGTCTGTTTCCCTTTAAAGCAGTAGTTGTTAATATTATCAGCACATTAAAACCATCTGGGAACTTTTAAAAGAGTCCTGATGTAAGGCCTGTGCCAGACCAACTGAATGAGAATTTCTGAGAGTGAGACACAGATGTAAGCATTTTTTAAAGGTCTCCAGGTGATTCTAATGTGTATCCAAGGTTAAGTTCCATGCCTTAGGGCATGAGTTGGCAAACTCTGGCCCATAGGTCAAATCCAGATCACTGCCTGTTTCTGTAAATAAATTATATTGGTCTATTTGTTTATGTATTATCTATGGTTAATTTCACACTACAATAGGAGAGTTGAGTAGCTGTAACAGAGGCCCTCAAAGCCTGAATCATTTACTATCTGGATCATTGCAGAAAAAGTTTGTTGATTCCTGCCTTAGAAAATAATCTCACTGAGTATAGGGACCATGTCTTATTCGTCTCTCCTTTGTCTACATATGCCCAGCACAGTGCCTTGCCCATAATCACTTAGTAAATGATTGTCCAAGGAACAGATAGAAATAAGGCGGAAGGTCCTGTCTGACAAATTCAAGACTGAGTTTTATTTTTCTAGTAGCACTGACACCAGCCTGTGCAGTTGTCCCTTAGTATCTGCAGGGGATTCGTTCCAGGAACCTCTGAATATACCAAAATCCATAGATGCTCAAGTCCCATAGTCGGCCTTTCACATCCATGGTTCCACATCCACAGATTCAACGAACTGCACATGGTGTAATACTGGATGTATTTATTGAAGAAAATCCACATATAAGTGGACCTCTGTTGTTCAAAGGTCAACTGTATTTTGAAGTATGTGAATTCCAGTCTCCTTTGTTGGTTGGGAGATGACGACCTGGAGAGAGCACTAGAAACAGGAAGTTAGGGGATCTAGCTTGCCTTGCTGCCTGCACAGATTCTCAGAGCACAGCGCTGGCCTCCTTGTCCTAAGCCTTCTTCATTTTTAGGATCTCTAATTGGCTTCCATTTCTCCCAAGTCTTTCCAGTTTGAGAAATACTTGAATTGACTGACTTTTGAAGATCTCTTCCAAATATGTCTTATGGGCTGTCTTGTGGTTTAATTATTTATGTCACAGTGGTTAAAAGTTGAGGCTTTAGAGTCAGGCAAACCCGGGTGTGAATCTTGGCTGTGTGACTCTGGTCTCACCATTTAGTGGCTCTGAGCCTCTGTGTCTGCAGCTATAAAATGGGCACAGCAGAACATACCTCACAGGGTTCTTGGAATAAATGAGTTAATGACTGTAAAACACTAAGCACAGTACTGGGCAAATAGTAAGCAAACAGTTAAAGTTAGCTATTACCATTTTCATCATAGCTATCATCACCAAACAGAGGTCTCATAGACCCTGCCACGTTATAAGCCCCTTATAGGGAGGGACCATATCGTAGCCAATTCTGCACTCCTGCCACACCTGTACATACACAGTGGGCTCTCAATGTGCATCAGTTGTTTGAATTGTATTCTGTCACCCCAAATAAAGCTTATGGCAATGATGCAGATGTCAATCTTTACCTTACCTCAAACTCTCCACTGCCTGCATCCCTAGGCATCTGCGTGTTAATCAAGGCCAGTGAGAGATTCCTGTGGGGCAGTGTCAAAACCCTTGTCAGTTCAACAGCAAAAAGCACAAGATATGGGGTCCTCATTAAATGTCAAGCCTCTGGGTATTCAAGGCCAACAGCAAAACCCACGGGGGAAGAGGGGAGTTTACTTTTCCTAGCTCCTGCTTCCTCTTTCTGTGCCCTTTGCCTGGCTGCCACCACAATCCCACAGTGGGTGGTACATTGCTTTACACTCATCTTAAATTAATGGCAAATTTTAATGTGGACCCTTCCCAAGGGGTCTTCCATTTATATAGAGGCCATTGGACTCAAAATAAAAGAATGACATGCTAGTAGTAAATAAACCTAAAGAGATGCATGCTAAGACACATCTTAGTCAAACTTCTGAAAGCTAAAGACAGAAGAAAATATTGAAAGCAATGAGACAAGTAATATCTTGCCTAGAGTAGAAAAACATAATTCAACTGGCAGTGGATTTTTTATCAGAAACCATGGGGGCCAGATGGAAGAGGCATAAGATTGTTACAGTATCAAAAAACAGAACTGTAAACCATGAGTCCCAAATCCAGCAAAAATATCCTCCAGGAATTAAAGGGCAATCAAGACATTTTCCCCCCATGGGTGAGTTCTTTTATTTATTTATTTATTTTTATTTTTAATTTAATTATTTTTATTATTTATTTCTATTTTTAATTTAAACACATTTTTAAAAATTATTTTATTGAAGAATAGTTGATTTACAATGTTGTATTAGTTTCTGGTTATAGCAAAGTGATTCAATGATTTTATATATATATATATATATATATACACACACACACATATATATATACATATATATATATTCTTTTTCATATTCTTTTCCATTATGGTTTATTACAGGATATTGAATATAGTTCTCTGTGCTATAGAGTAGGACCTTGTTGTTTATCCATTCTATATATAAAAACTTACACCTGCTAACTCCAAACTCCCACTCCATTCCTCCTCAACCCCTTCCCCCATGACAACAACCAGTCTGTTCTCCATGTCCGTGAGTCTGTTTCTGTTCCATAGATAGGTGCATTTGTGTTATATTTTAGATTCCACATATAAGTGATACCATATTGTATTTGTCTTTCCCTTTGTGACTTACTTCACTTAGTAAGATAATCTCTAGGTCCATCCATGTTGCTGCAAATGGCATTATTTCATTCTTCTTTTTTAAAATCTTTATTGGAGTATAATTGCTTTACAATGGTGTGTTAGTTTCTGCCTTATACCAAAGTGAATCAGCTATACATATACATATATCCCCATATCTCTTCCCTCTTGTATCTCCCTCCCATGCTCCCTATCCCACCCCTCTAGGTGGTCACAAAGCACTGAGCTGATCTCCCTGTGCTATGCAATTCCTTCCAACTAGCTATCTATTTTACATTTGGTAATGTATATATGTCTGTGCCACTCTCTTACTTCGTCCCAGCTTACCCTTCCCCCTCCCCTTCTCCTCAAGTCCATTCTCTACATCTGCATCTTTATTAATGTCCTGCCCCTTGGTTCTTCAGAACCTTTTTTTTTTTTAGATTCCATATATATGTGTTAGCATACTGTGTTTGTTTTTCTCTTTCTGACTTACTTCACTCTGTATGACAGACTCTAGGTCCAACACCTCACTACAAATAACTCAATTTCATTTCTCTTTATGGCTGAGTACTATTCCATTGTGCATGTGTGCCATATCTTCTTTATCCATTCATCTGTCATAGGACACTTAGGTTGCTTCCATGTCCTGGCTATTGTAAATAGTGCTGCAATGAACATTGTGGTACAGGACTCTTTTTGAATTATGGTTTTCTCAGGGTAAATGCCCAGCAGTGGGATTGCTGAGTCATATGGTAGTTCTATTTTTAGTTTCTTAAGGAACCTCCATATTGTTCTCCATAGTGGCTGTATCAATTTACATTCCTACCAACAGTACAAGAGAGTAGCCTTTTCTCCACACCTTCTCCAGCATTTATTCTTTGTAGATTTTTTGATGATGGCCATTCTGACGGCTGTGAGGTAATACCTCATTGTAGTTTTGATTTGCATTTCTCTAATGATTAGTGATGTTGAGCATTCTTGCATGTGTTTGTTGGCAACCTGTATATCTTCTTTGGAGAAATGTCTATTTAGGTCTTCTGCACATTTTTGGATTGGGTTGTTTGTTATTTTTGATATTGAGCTGCTTGAAATTTTTGGAGATTAATCCTTTGTCAGTTGATTCATTTGCAATTATTTTCTCCCATTCTGAGGGTTGTCTTTTCATCTTGTTTATGTTTTCTTTTCCTGTGCAAAAGCTTTTAAGTTTCATTAGATCCCATTTGTTTATTTTTGTTTTTATTTCCATTTCTCTAGGAGGCGGGCATCAGAAAGGATCTTGCTGTGATTTATGTTATAGAGTGCTCTGCCTATGTTTTCCTCTAAGAGTTTGATCGTTTCTGGCCTTACATTTAGGTCTTTAATGAACTTTGAGTTTATTTTTGTGTATGGTGTTAGGGAGTGTTCTAATTTTATTCTTTTACATGTAGCTGTCCAGTTTCCCATCACCACTTATTGAAGAGGCTGTCTTTTCTCCATTGTATATTCTTGCCTCCTTTATCAAAAATAAGGTGACCATATGTGCATGGGTTTATCTCTGGGCTTTCGATCCTGTTCCATTGATCTATATTTCTGTTTCTGTGCCAGTACCATACTGTCTTGATTACTGTAGCTTTGTAGTATAGTCTGAAGTCTGGGAGCCTGATTCCTCCAGCTCCATTTTTCTTTCTCAAGACTGCTTTGGCTATTTGGGGTCTTTTGTGTTTCCATACAAATTGTGAAATTTTTTGTCCTAGTTCTGTGAAAAATGCCATTGGTATTTTGATAGGGATTGCATTGAATCTGTAGATTGCTTTGGGTAGTATAGTCATTTTCACATTGTTGATTCTTCCCATCCAAGAACACGGTATATCTCTCCATCTGTTTGTATCACCTTTAATTTCTTTCATCAGTGTCTTATAGTTTTCTGCATACAGGTCTTTTGTCTCCTTAGGTAGGTCTATTCCTAGGTATTTTATTCTTTTTGTTGCAATGGTAAATGGGAGTGTTTCCTGAATTTCTCTTACAGATTCTTCATCATTAGTGTATAGGAATGCAAGAGATTTCTGTGCATTAATTTTGTATCCTGCTACTTTACCAAATTCATTGATTAGCTCTAGTAGTTTTCTGGTAGCATCTTTAGGATTCTCTATGTATAGTATTATGTCATCTGCAAACAGTGACAGCTTTATTTCTTCTTTTCTGATTTGGATTTCTTTTACTTCTTTTTCTTCTCTGATTGCTGTGGCTAAAACTTCCAAAAGTATGTTGAATAATAGTGGTGAGAGTGGACAACCTTTTCTTGTTCTTGCTCTTAGAGGAAATGGTTTCAGTTTTTTACCATTGAGAATGATGTTGGCTGTGGATTTGTCATATATGGCCTTTATTATGTTGAGATAGGTTCCCCTTTTGCCTATTTTCTGGAGGGTTTTTTATTATAAATGGGTGTTGAATTTTGTCAAAAGCTTTTTCTGCATCTATTGAGATGATCATATATATGGTTTTCTCCTTCAATTTGTTAATATGGTTTATCACATTGATTGATTTGCGTATATTGAAGAATCCTTGCATTCCTGGGAAAACCCCACTTGATCATGGTGAATGATCCTTTTAATGTGCTGCTAGATTCTGTTTGCTAGTATTTTGTTGAGGATTTTTACATATATGTACATCAGTGATATTGGCTTGTAGTTTTCTTTCTTTGTGACATCTTTGTCTCGTTTTCGTATCAGGGTGATGGTGGCCTCATCGAATGAGTTTGGGAGTGTTCCTCCCTCTGCTATATTTTGGAAGTTTGAGAAGGATAGGTGTTGACTCTTCTCTAAATGTTTGATAGAATTCGCCTGTGAAGCCATCTGTCCTGGGCTTTTGTTTGTTGGAAAATTTTTAATCACAGTCTCATTTTCAGTCCTTGTGATTGGTCATTTATATTTTCTATTTCTTCCTGGTTCAGTCTTGGAAGGTTGTGCTTTTCTAAGAATTTTTCCATTTCTTCCAGGTTGTCCATTTTATTGGCATATAGCTGCTTATAGTAATCTCTCATGATCCTTTGTATTTCTGAAGTGTCAGTTGTTACTCCTCCTTTTTCATTTCTAAGTCTGTTGATTTGAGTCTTCTCCCTTTTTTTCTTGATGAGTATGGCTCATTGTTTATCAATTTTGTTTATCTTCTCAAAGCACCAGCTTTTAATTTTATTGATCTTTGCTATTGTTTTCTTCATTTCTTTTTCATTTCTTTCTGATCTGATGTTTATGATTCCTTTCCTTCTGCTAACTTTGGGGTTTCTTTGTTTTCCTTTCCCTAATTGCTTTAGGTTTAAGGTTAGGTTGTTTATCTGAGATGTTTCTCGTTTATTGAGATAGGATTGTATTGCTGTAAACTTCCCTCTTAGAACTACTTATGCTGCATCCCATAGGTTTTGGGTCATCATGTTTTCATTGTCATTTGTTTGTAGGTGTTTTTTTATTTCCTCTTTGATTTCCTCAGGGATCTCTTGGTTATTTAGTAGTGTATTGTTTAGTCTCCATGTGTTTGTATATTTTTTACAGATTTTTTTCCTGTACTTGATATCTAGTCTCATAGTGTTGTGGTTGGAAGAGATGCTTGATATGATTTCAATTTTCTTAAATTTACCAAGGCTTGATTTGTGAACTATGATATGATCTATCCTGGAGAATGTTCCATGAGTACTTGTGAAGAAAGTGTATTCTGTTGTTTTTGGATGGAATGTCCTATAAATATCAATTAAATCCATCTTGTTTAATATATCACTTAAAGCTTGTGTTTCCTTATTTATTTTTCATTTTAGATGATCTGTCCATTGGTGAAAATGAGTGGTTAAAGTCCCCTACTATTATTGTGTTACTGTTGATTTCCCCTTTTATGGCCATTAGCATTTGCCTTATATATTGAGGTGCTCCTATGTTGGGGCATATATTTACAATTGTTATATCTTCCTTTTGGATTGATCCCTTGATTATTATGTAGTGGCCTTCTTTGTCTCTTGTAATAGTCTTTATTTTAAAGTCTATTTTGTCTGATATGAGAATTGCTACTCCAGCTTTCTTTTGGTTTCCATTTGCATAGAATATCTTTTTCCATCCTCTCACTTTAGTCTGTATGTGTCCCTAGGTCTGAAGTGGGTCTCTTGTGGACAGCATATATATGGCTCTTGTGTTTGTATCCATTCAGCCAGTCTATGCCTTTTGGTTGGAGCATTTAATCCATTTACATTTAAGGTAATTATCGATATGTATGTTCCTATTACCATTTTCTTAATTTTTTTAGGTTTGTTATTGTAGGTCTTTTCCTTCTCTTGGGTTTCCTGCCTAGAGAAGTTCCTTTAGCGTTTATTGTAAAGCTGGTTTGGTTGTTCTGAATTCTCTTAGCTTTTTCTTGTCTGTATAGTTTTTAATTTCTCCATTGAATCTGAATGTGTTCCTTGCTGGGTAGAGTAATCTTGGTTTTAGGTTTTTCCCTTTCATCACTTTAAATATATCCTGCCACTCCCTTCTGGCTTGTAGAGTTTCTGCTGAACAATCAGCTGTTAACCTTATGGGGATTTTCTTGTATGTTATTTTTGCTTTACCCTTCTGCTTTTAATATTTTTCCTTTGTATTTAATTTTTGATAGTTTGATTGATATGTGTCTTGGCGTGTTTCTCCTTGGATTTATCCTGTATGGGACTCTCTCTGCTTCCTGGACTTGATTAACTATTTCCTTTCCCATATTAGGGAAGTTTTCAACTATAATCTCTTCAAATATTTTCTCAGTCCCTTTCTTTTTCTCTTCTTCTTCTGGGACCCCTATAATTCGAATGTTGCTGTGTTTAATGTCCCAGATGTCTCTGAGACTGTCCTCAATTCTTTTCATTCTTTTTTCTTTATTCTGCTCTGTGGTAGTTATTTCCACTATTTTATTTTCCAGGTCACTTATCCATTCTTCTGCCTCAGTTATTCTGCTATTGATTCCTTCAAGAGAATTTTTAATTTCATTTATTGTGCTGTTCATCATTGTTTGTTTGCTCGTTAGTTCTTCTTGGTGCTTGTTAATCGTTTCTTGTATTTTTTCCATTCTATTTCCAAGATTTTGGATCATCTTTATTATCATTACTCTGAATTCTTTTTCAGGTAGACTGCCTATTTCCTCATTTGTTTGGTCCGGTGGGTTTTTGCCTTCTCCTTCATCTGCTGTGTGTTTCTCTGTCTTCTTATTTTGCTTAACTTATTGTGTTTGGGGTCTCTTTTTCACTGGCTGCCAGTTCACAGTTCCTGTTGTTTTTGGTGTCTGCCCCCAGTGGCTAAGGTTGGTTCAGTGGGCTGTGTAGGCTTCCTGGTGGAGAGGACTGGTGCCTGTTTTCTGGTGGATGAGACTGCATCTTGTCTTTCTGGTGGGCAGGACTGTGTCCGGTGGTGTGTTTTGGGGTGTCTGTGACCTTATTAAGATTGTAGGCAGTCTCTGTGCTAATGGATGGGTTTGTGTTCCTGTCTTGCTAGTTTTTTGGCATAGGGTGTCCGGCACTGTAGCTTGCTGGTCGTTTAGGGGAGCTGGGTCTTAGCGTTGAGATGAAGATCTCTGGGGGAGCCTTCGCCGTTTGATATTATGTGGAGCTGGGAGGTCTTTGGTGGACCAGTGTGCTGAACTCGGCTCTCCCACATCAGAGGCACAGGCCTGACACCCAGCTGGAGCACAAAGACCCTATCAGCCACAAAGTTCAGAAGAAAATGGAGAAGGAAAGAAAGAAGAAAAGCAAGCAAGAAAGCAAGCAAGAAAGAAAGAGTGAAAGAAAAAGAATAAGTTATTAAAATAAAAAATAAAAATATTATTAAAAATAAAAAAATTAAAAAGTAGGAAAAAAAAAAGAAAGAAAGAAGAGAGCAACCAAACCTAAAAAGAAATCCACCAATGATAACAAGCGCTAAAATCTATACTAAAAAAAAAAAATGGACAGACAGAACCCCAGGACAAATGGTAAAAGCAAAGCTATACAGACAAAGTCACACAAAGAATCATACACATACACATTCACAGAAAGAGAAAAACGAAAAAAAAATATATCTTTTGGGAAGTCTGAGGTCTTCTGCCAGTGTTCAGTAGGTGTTCTGTAGGAGTTGTTCCACATGTAGATGTATTTCTGATGTATTTTTGTGGAGTAAGGTGATCTCCACGTCTTAGTTTTCGCCACCTTGAAGGTGTCTCTCATTCTTCTTTATGGCTGAGTAGTATTACATTTTACATAAGTACCACATCTTTATCCATTCATCTGTTGATGGACATTTAGGTTGTTTCCATGTCTTGGCTATCATAAATAGTGCTGCTATGAACATAGGGTGCATGTACCTTTTTGAATTAGTGTTTTGTCCAGATATATGCCCAGGGGTGGGATTGCTGTGTCATATGACAGTGAATCAAAACATTCTTCATTGGGCTTCCCTGGTGGTGCAGTGGTTGAGAGTCCGCCTGCCGATGCAGGGGACACGGGTTTGTGCCCCGGTCTGGGAAGATCACACATGCCATGGAGTGGCTGGGCCCTTGAGCCATGGCCCCTGAGCCTGCATGTCCAGAGCCTGTGCTCCGCAATGGGAGAGGCCACAACAGTGAGAGGCCCGTGTACTGCAAAAAAAACAAAAAAAGAAACAACAACAACAAAAAAAGCATTCTTCATTGAAGGCAAACTGAGAACAGTCATTGCCAGCAGCCCTACCTTAAAAGAAAGCTAAAGAAGTTCTTGGAGGAGAAAGGAAATGATAAAATAAAGAATCTTGAAATATCAGGAAGAAAGGAATTTCATATTACATTTGACACTAAAAAAAATCACTGAGTTTATAGTGAAAGGGGAGGGGGAGAGGGGAGAGAAGGAAAGCCTGGAGGTTCTTCTTTTTTTTTTTTTCTTTTTTTTTTTTTCCAGTACGCAGGCCTCTCACTGTTGTGGCCTCTCCCATTGCGGAGCACAGGCTCTGGACGTGCAGGCTCAGCGGCCATGGCTCATGGGCCTAGCCACTCTGTGGCATGTGGGATCTTCCCGGACTGGGGCACGAACCCATGTCCCCTGCATCGGCAGGTGGACTCTCAACCACTGCGCCAGGGAAGCCCTGGAGGTTCTTCTTTATAGAAGAATGCTAGCTAATAAATGTATTATTTAACCCCCTCCAGTGTAATAAGGAGCGCAAGCATAGATTATTATTGGAGGCTAGAACCATTGGGTAAAAAGGTTTTGGGAGCTGATAGTCAAAAGGTCTCAGGATATCACTGTACAGTTAATTCTAAATATAAAGGAAAAAAGGTACACTTACAGTGTGGAGAGCTGATAGACCCTAATGTAACCATAGGATCAAACCCAGCATCATCAGTATAGGCACAAACTGACATGCCTGCTGATGATGCATTGGGAAGTCTGCAACATCACCTAACGTTGGTCTTTTTCAAAATGTTTAACCTGAATATAATCTTGAACAAACTATTAGAAAACTCTAGAATGTGGGACACTCTACATGATAGACATGACCTGGACTCTTTGAAAATATCAATGTCATAATAAAAAAACCACTGGCAACAAAAATAGCAAGGAACTATTCAAGATTAAAAGAAACTAAAGAGATGTTACAACCCAAATGTAATAGGGGACGTTGATTGAATTCTCAGTCATAAATAAAGCTATAAAAGACAATTTTAGGAGAAATGGAAGAATTAAATTTGGACTAGATAATATATGATGCTATTGAATTCATGTTAAATTTTCTAATTGTCATGTAGAATAATTTTTTATTCTTAAGAGATGTATGCTGAAGTATTTAGAGCTAAGTGCTATGCTTTTTGCAATTTACACAGAAAGAGGGAGAGGGAAAGGGAGAGAGAGAATGACAGAGAGAAAGGGAGAGAATGACAGAGTTGGCAAAATGTTAAAAATTGGCGAATCTAGTTAAAGGGTTGTAGTTGTTTGAATGGTTCACCCTTCAAAAATATGTCCAAGTCCTAACTCCTGATACTTGTGAATGTGACCTTATTTTGAAAAAAGGGTCTTCACAGATATACTTAGGTCAAGGATCTCAAGATGATATCATACTAGGTTTAGTGTGGGCCCTAAACCCAATGTCTCATGCCCTTGTAAGAGAATGGAGAGGTCACAGTGGGTACAAAGTATACTGTCCTACAAAGATGGAGGCAGAGATTGGAGTTACCTCAAGCTAAAGATCACCAGGAGCCACCGGAAGCTGAAAGTGGCAAAGAAATATTCTTCTACAGAGGGTGCTTGGCCTGGCTGGCACCTTGATTTCAGATTTTTAGCCTTCAGAACTATGAGAGAATAAACTTCTGTCGTTTTAAGACACCAAGTTTGTGATAATTTGTTGCAGCAGCCCCAGGAAATTAATACAAGGGTATACCAGTTTCGCACCATACTTTCTTTCAGGTTTTCTGTAGGTTTAAAATTTTTCCAAAAAAAAAAATTAAAAATACCATCATGACAGAGAGACTGCACAAGAAACAAAAAGTGTTATAGTTTAGTACCTTTAATGGCACTTTTCTGCATTTTAAACCAGAGGCTTCACATCTTCATTTTGCACTGTTCGCCACAGATTATATAGCAAACTCTGCTATTGAATAAACTGTGGCATTAAAATAGATCTCTTTAAACCTCTCCTCCTGCTGGTGGTCAGTATTCACTAATGCAGGCCTGAATATGTGAGGGCAAGGGAAACCAGCAGGAGGAGGGCCAAGGGCTGCAGTGCCTGGGAAGTAGGCAAGGCCTGACAAGGGACCTTGACAGACTTGAAAGTTTAGAACCAAGTCAGCTATCCTCTTGCATTGTTTACTTTGTTTCCTACTTATCTCCTCAACAACATTTTAAGATATTTAAGTGCTAAAACCTTGTCTTCTGCTCCTTGGAATCACTTGACACCTCATGGCATTGTGCTAGGCACAGAGTTAAGTCTTCAATGATTACTTGAATTGAGATTTGTTGTAGGCTAGGGGGAGTTTAGGGAATGTGGGAGACAGCAGAAGAAATTTGAGAATCTTTAACCGAGTCTTTCCTAGGTTACTAAAATGAAACAAAAGCACATCTCTGAAATTGACCTGTGTCATTTGGGGGATTAGGTAAAGGGAGAGAAGCATAAATGCTTCCCTGGTTGGAAAGGGAGACTGTAGGTTGAGTTCACTATTGACTTCTGTCCATATGTAGCTTTCAGGCAAGACCAATTCTGCAATTGTCCCAATGGATTAAAAAAAGAATTCGTGATATGGGTTTGGGAGTAGGATAGGATAGAATAACCTATCCTATGTATCATATTTAAGATTTAAATATCTTTTCTCATCCAAAGGTATCTTTGTTGTTTCCATCATGTATTATATTGGTTTGGGACCATGTGTATTTTGACAGACCCTCTGCAAGTATCTTTCAAATGTTTGTAGTATTTGTATGCTATTTATTCATTTTGTTTGTTTGTTTGTTTAACAAACACTTGTATAGTGGTTACTGTGTACCAGGTACTACTTTACGTTTTTTATATAAACGTTAATTTAGTCTTCAGAATACTATACAGAGTAGGAAACTGAGGCACAGAGAGGTTAAGGAAGCTGAAAAGGTCATCTAGGTAGTGAGAGGTAGAGCCCAGCATTTGAACCCAGGCAGAGTTCCCCACTCTTAATCCACTGTACTTTGCTGTCTTGCTTTGTACTTGGCAAAGGTGCAGGTGTTGAAGATGGGAAAAGAAGTTCTAGGCCACAACCTGTCCCCAAAACCTTAAGTAGCCCTCTCACATTTGTTTACTAAGTAATGGCAGGACTTTGGGGCAGAAGCTTGTATTCCTTTTGGAAGGTGATGGGTTTACACAGGATCAGTCTGTATCTGCCCAGTAGGACAAACAAAACTCATGAATCCAGAAGACTCTACAAAGCTTCTGGCAGAAAAGCTGGGAATTTCTGTATTTATTAGAGGGTTAAACTTGGGACAGAATACATAAATCTGTTTTTCTTTGCCCAATACCACCACTACAATGTAGGAATATTTTTTTTCTTTTTCTCTTTCTTTCTTTCTTTCTTTCTTTTTTTTTTTTTTTTTGCTGTTACTAGGCATTGACTCCTCAAGCTGATATAAGAGATTGAGCTAAAAATAGTGTAGTTTCAGTAGGGAAAGTCATTGTATCAGGACTCTTTGCACCTCTATAAAAGGATTTTATTAGCTTCAAGGCTAAACATCTTCAGGCATAGCAGGACTCAGTGATTCAAAAACTATTATCAGCTACATGCACCCCAATGTTCATTGCAGCACTATTTACAATAGCCGAGACATGGAAGCAACCTAAGTGTCCATCAACAGATGGATGGATAAAGATGTGGTATATATCTATAATGGAATATTAACCATAAAAAAGAATGAAATGTTTTGCCATTTGCAACAACATGGATGGACCTGGAGGGTATTAGTGAAAAAAGTCAGAGGAAGACAAACACTATATGTTATCACTTATATGTGGAATCTAAAAAATAAAACACATGAATGAATATAACAAAACAGAAACAGACTGACAGATATAGAGAACAAACTAGTGGTTACCAGTGGGGAGAGGAAAGGGAGGAGGGGCAAGATAGGGGTAGAGGATTAACAGGTACCAACTACTATGTATAAAATAAATACACTAGAAGGATGTAAAGTACAGTACAAGGAAATATACCTATTATTTTCTAATAACTTTAAGTATAATATAACCTATAAAAATATTGAATCACTGTGTCATACACTTGAAACTAATACAATGTTATAAATCAACTATATTTCAATTAAAAATTTATACTTAAAAATATCATCACAGGGCTTCCCTGGTGGTGCAGTGGTTGAGAGTCCGCCTGCCAATGCAGGGGACACGGGTTCGTGCCCCGTTCCGGGAAGATCCCACATTCCGCAGCGGCTGGGCCCGTGAGCCATGGCCGCTGAGCCTGCGCGTCCGGAGCCTGTGCTCCGCAACCGGAGAGGCCACAACAGGGAGAGGCCCGCGTACCGCAAAAAAAAAAAAAAAAAAAAAAAAAAAAAGTATAATGCTTACTGGGGAGGCAAACAGCAAATGTCCCCTACAACCACACCTGGACAATCTATTAGGGTTGTTTGATGCAGAAAGCATGCATTCAATAAAGAACCACCAATGAAATTTATATGGACTACCAAAACATCCTATTCAAGCCTCTACAAAAATCCCATTGTTTCATCATATGGATGAGACTAATTTAGAGGCAAGAAACAAAAAACAGGGATAAATGGGCCATTTGAAATGAGAAATATAAACAATGAGATGTCCACGGGCTGGTCTGATTTAATACTTTAATATGTTTTAGATCCGGGGTCAGGAAACTTTTTCTGTAAAGGAACAGATAATGTTTTTGGCTTTGTAGCCCATACATGTCTTAGCATGAAAGCACCCAAAAACATGTAAATGAATGGGTATGACTGAGTTCCAATAAAATTTTATTTTTAAAAACAGGCAGTAGGTTGGATTTGGCCCACAGGTGGTAGTTTGTTGAATCTGGTTGTAGATGGATAGTAATGTACTATGTAGGAGTATGGACTCTTGCTGTTAGAAGTATCTAGATTTGAGTCTTGCTGTTTACTTACTAGCTCTATGCATAATTTCCTTCACTACTCTAAGCCTCAATTTCCTCACCTGCCTAATAGGGATAATAATAACAGATGTCTAAGAGTGTTGCTTTAAGAATTAAAAGAAAATACACATAAAGCACAATGCCTGGCATGTAGTAAGTGGTCAGTACATGGTAGCTATTATTATTATTATTAAAGCCAATGGGGAGAAACTATAAGAAAAACTTATGAAAGGGAAGAAAGATGAGCTTCAGTGTTAAGGATATCTATTTATTAAAACATTCCAACTACATTTTTAGGGTAGTGGAATTTGTGTCATCAATTACATCTCAGGAAAGAGAATAGTAGGCTTCAGGGAAAGGTCTACAATGACTCTTTCCTCAAGATGCTGATGAAACCCAAAAAGGTCAAAAAATTACTGGATATTATTTTTAAAAGCTTTAGTAACAAAAGAGACGACGTTATCTTGTTCAAATTTATTTTGTGTCCACACCTGGAATTCTGGGTAAGTTTGGAATAATTATTTTCGCTAAAGACAGAGTAGGGATGGAGAAGGTTTGGAAAGGGTGTGCTGAAGAGATTACTGGCCTATATGTGTGAGGGCCCACATAAAAGATTAAGACTTTTCAGTCTGGGACATCAATCTGGGAAGGACAGGTAGGATAGTAGTCAAGAACATGGCCTTTTCTGTCAGATAGATAGACCTGGAGATGAATCCTGGCTACATGACTTATTAGCTTGAGTCCTTAGATAAATTACTTAAACCTTATGAGTTTACTTGTTTTCACCTGTAAAATGCAAATACTAATAGTGTTACTGTGAGGATTATGCCCATGAATCGGAGAGTCTTGTGCTCGGCACACAGTAAGCACTCAGTGACTATTATTATTATTTGAAGCCTCTAAAATCATGTGTGAAGTGATCGGCATCAAGACAGACTCTTTCATATCCTGGAACAATTTAATGGGGAGGGGAATGTCTTTAAATTATACATAGATGAAGCTAATGCAAGTAAGGGGAAGTCTGATGTAAATGGCAAATAGTAAGCCAATGGTATCCATTGCCCCCATGAAGCACTACAGACTGAAAACATATTTAATAAAGGATACATGCATGGTAGACTCATCATGGGTAACTAAGGGAACGTGAAGTTTGATAGTTGTTGCTAACCTTATGGTTATTGTAAAAAAGAACGTGGCTATCTTCCTACAAATGCTCCTTAGAGACAGATTGTTGAACTGGAAATTCCCTGAGGTTGATATAGTGGTGGCAGATCTCAAATTTCAATGACCAACTAACTGTTGTCAGACTAAATCAAATTCTTGTTTTAATCTTGATATTCCTATGACAGTGGCAGGTAACAACCATCAGGAGCCTTCAAAGTCCCTGTTGTCTCTTGGCATTGTGAAAACACTGTAAACATCATTGAGCTATTATTCAAAAAGACCCAATAGCTTTGAATGAAGAGCTACAGAAATATGAGGGCTTTGTGATAGCCAGAAACTTTTGTTAGAATCCTGACTCAACAAGCAAGAGCCTACCCAGTCAGATAAAGCAGACACAGTACATGTTTAGATTTGTCAAGGGATTTTCTACAACTATTAGAAACACAAATGAAATCTCAAAGTCCTAGAAGGCACTGATTTGCTATGTGCTTCTTTTATAGACTGTTGTCCAGAACATGTATTTCAACCAGTGGCTATGTGAATACCAGTTACTAGAGTGGCCTTTCTCTACTGAGTGGTCTTGGGAGGTGTAATAGGGTCAGTTAGGCTGGTCAGGAGGGGTGTGACTTAGAGTGTTTCCCTCTTCTATCAGAGATCAGCTCTGGCATTAGCAAGATACTGGTTTCAAACCCTAGCCCTGCCACTTACTTGGTGTGTGAATTTAGGGCAGAGAAGTTAACTGCTCTGAACTTTCATTTCATCCTCTTTAAATTGAATTAATAACACCTGCCCCATAAAGGCGTGGTAAGCATTAAATGTCAGAAATGGATATTCTATCAATATATTTTAGTAGTGTGAAATTAAATGAGTATCATTAACAAAGCATATATGACCCAGCAATCCCACTACTGGATATATACCCTGAGAAAACCATAATTCAAAAAGAGTCATGTACCACAATGTTCATTGCAGTACTATTTACAATAGCCAGGACGTAGAAGCAACCTAAGTGTCCATTGACAGATGAATGGATAAAGAAGAGGTGGCACATATATACAATGGAATATTAATCAGCCATAAACAGAAACAAAATTGAGTTATTTGTAGTGAGGTGGATGGACCTGGAGTCTGTCATACAGAATGAAGTAAGTCAGAAAGAGAAAAAACAAATACCGTATGCTAACACATATATACGGAATCAAAAAAAAATGGTTCTGAAGAACCTAGTGGCAGGACAGGAATAAAGACGCAGATGTAGAGAATGGACTTGAGGACACGCGGAGGGGGAAGGGTAAGCTGAGACAAAGTGAGAGAGTGGCATGGACATATATACACTACAAACGTAAAACAGGTAGCTAGTGGGAAGCAGCTGCATAGCAGAGGGAGACCAGCTCGGTGCTTTGTGACCACCTAGAGAGGTGGGATAGGGAGGGTGGAGGGAGATGCAATAGGGAGGGGATATGGGGCTATATGTATACATATAGCTGATTCACTTTGTTATACAGCAGCGACTAAATACAACAATGTAAAGCAATTATACTCCAATAAAGATGTTAAAAAAAAACAAAGCACTGAGCACAGTGCCTGGCAAAAACCAACTATTAGTTCCCTTTCTCTAGATGCACACAAAGCCAGATTTTATGTCCAAAGGGATGAGTCTTCTATGCATAGGGAAAACTGAAATTCTACAGGGTTCTCCATGTAAAAGTAAATGGAGTGGGTGGAATACAGTCACAACTGGCTTATCACTGAGCTGGATGGATAAGAGTACCAGTGCCATGTAAGGTACGTACTAGAAGTCAATGAGCAGGAAGCAGGTTCAAATAGACTGCAGAATCAAAGCCAATACCAGGAAGTAATACCAATAATTTAGTGCATGAATGCTCAAAGTTATAGTGGAAATCAATACTGGAAAGTGTGGTTCAAATACCAAGATAGTTCTACTGATTCTACTAAATGGTGTAACTCACTTCCAGGACTTTTGTTTGTAAAGCGTGGGCAGTGACGCCTGCATGAAGGTGACATTGAAGATTCATGACACTATATTCCCTTGAATGTTTTTCCATTTTCCTGGCCAAGTGAGACCTGAAGCTTCATAGGGAGGCAATAAAGCGTGGCCACCAGTGTATCAATAAAAGGCTTTATATATGTAACACAAGCTTCCAGAGCTCTCCCAAGGGCATGAGGTTTTACATTTTGCCCAGAGGCTGGTATATCTTAAATTTTCTGTTTTGTTTCAGAGATGACTATTATCATAGGCAAGATGGTGCTGGGTGGAGAAGATCTTCCAGAGTCCAAAAAAAGGGTGATATTTGTTTTAACCATCATGGATAGAAGTGAAGGCTCTGTGGGTCTGATTGAATAATGAGAGCCACATGGGTCCCATGTGCTGCCATCTGGACAGAATAGAGGTAGTGAGAATTAGGTCAATCATACACTCTTCTCTCTCTAAAGGTGCTTGTCAGGGGCTCATGTCTACAGTCATGTGTTACGTCTTCATCCATGGCAGTATATTCTGATGGTTAGACTGAACTATGTGGTATTGTAAGAAGCAATTACTTATGCCAGGTACCATGGTGCTGGGTGTGAGTAGAAGTAAACGTAGGAAGTGCAAACCATAGGTATTTAGGAATGTTATTATAGCTGTAGACAAATGAGAGAGATAAAGAGGGATACTGACTGACTGTTGAGGCAAGGCTCCCAGGGAGGACAGTCTTCAGTGGATTCACTATGGTTTACACTGTGATGCTGACTTTGCATGGTGAGAATCTTATTTTGTTTCCAGTGTGCTCAGAGGTGATTAGGGTCTGGAGAACGGATGCTATTAAAACCACAAAATTGATGTATAAGCCAAACACCAATTTATTCACTTATAATGAGAATTAACTGCCAAGTAGGCTAGAACACTTCATGTCAGCTGGTTAGCAAATTTTCTTCCCATAACAAAGTTTATATGGGAGAGTAATTAAAATCAGATTATTTCTTAGAGCATGGAGTCAGAGCAAGGGGAGTTAGGTGACAATCTTAACGGCTAATGACACAAATTGGGACGGCCTGGTGCCTCTATCCCATTGCAGGTGGACCCTGGCAGGGTCTGCTGATCAAAATCCCCTCTCTGACTCTAGAGAGATTACTGATGCCTTACGGCTCTTTAATTGCCCCCTTTTCTAGATTCCATGCAAATCACTCTTTTGTTAACAATTCGTTCTTCAGACTTGTAAAATGATTAAATTCCCTCTTGCTTGGTGGCATCAATCATGTAGCAGATCTGCCTCGCTAAAACTACAACCTTGGTTGTACCTGGGGGTTCCCCAAGCCTTTGCAACTGCAGACTACATCTTTGAGTAGGGTACATCTCATTTGTTCTCTGTAGATTTTAATTAGTTTCACTCTCAGAGAAATTCACTTAGGTGTAAGTTCTGAGGACTCATCCATGTAACTCTCTTTATGCTAAGTAATTAATTCATTCCAACTGAAGTGGATGGTATCACTATAACAATATTTTAAAGTGGTAAACAAAATGGTTGCTAGCTAGCAGGCAGTAAAGCATTATCCCAGCATCCTATTCATATGGTCAGCCTGGCTGTTGGATTGTATCACATAGAGCACAAGAGGCCCTTGATCTGGAATTTCTCAACAAGGAGCTTCTAGAAGTAGGAGGTGAACTGAACTTCATAGCCCAGAATTAATGATCTGTTCTGAGAGGCTATGGAATCGGAAGATTTCTTGGGGAAGAAGGTAATGTTGCTGCAGAGGGAAAGTCCTCTGCAGAAAATAAAGTGACATATCTTTATATGTAAAAAGTACATATGCATAAGGAGTACGCAATGATAAATTGTGGCCCTAAGATAAAGAAAGATTGGTGATTAAGCCAACTGAATGCTCCTGTCAACATTCCAGGGCGATATTGGTGTTCATAAGGAAAGTGACTGGAGGCCATTGGGTTAGTCCTTTATTATAGAATTGGTGGTACTAGATCAGGATACCTGCAGGTAATACCAGAGTCACTTAAAGTTCAAATAGAGATCCATTAGAGGATCTCATACAATCCCAGTACACTAGTGGGAATTTCTTACCACAATTGAAATATGTGCATTCAGGTCTCCTAGTTGTCAGAGCATATGGAGTAAGGTGGATGTATAGCAAGCTGTTAATAAAGGAGACTCCTCGCGAATACAAGTAAGAATTAGCACAGTGGTTAGTGAGGCACTGATGGGTGAAAAGATATCTGTTTGTTAGTGCTATAGGATAAGAGTAATAAGGTCCTAGCTGAGTTTAGGTATTGTCAAAGCATAATTCTCCAGGCCAGACTACAGTGGCGCTTCGTGTTCTGAGAGGCCTTGATGGCTGCTAGGAAATATGGAATTACTGATTTTACTTCAGGAAATCCATTATGGGGACATACATCAGCCCTAAGAAGCAGGGAACAAAGAGCAGGCAATTACCAGAAAACACCAATTATCACTGCATATCCTTAACATTTTAGGGATTTTTACCTTTTCAGCATAGCACTACTTTTGCTCAGAAGCATTAGGAATCCATACACAGAGTTAATGTATGCCAAAAGTACAACACAAGCAATCATACCCCCATTTCGTGAGTTTTATGTACAGATGGTGTCGATGTATATGCCCCAGGATTTGAAATGTGAGATGGTTCAGAAAATTGTCTGCCATTAATTGCTCTTCAAGAGCCTCAACTAGATGAAGGTCCCCAGAGGTGGTCCATAAGGGTAGAGCTTAGCATCAATGAGCAGTGATCCTAGATGGTGACCACACTGAGGCCTCTAGAGTCAGAAACTACTGAAGGGCCTGATCCTCAGTCTTCAGTGGAGATTTAGTTAGCCAGGTTCCCTAAGGCAGCGGGGACATGCTTCAGACACAGTAATTATGATGGGACACACTAAATACTTGTTAGAGGTCATTATCCTAGAGCATTTTGACTTGGCCATAAGGCATGCTGGAACCTGAAGTAGGTTGTTGGAGAAAAGCTAGGGCTTGGCTTAAAACATATACCTGCCTGAAGGGCTAACTCTCAAAGAAGTGGACCCAAAGTTCCAAGCAGACTGCTCAAAGGGCCATACCATTCTAGTTTGTCAATAGCCAAGAGATTACTTTTGAGCAAGCAGCAGTCTTTAAATAGTAGCAAAATATATAGCTGTATGAAAAGGTGGCATAGCTGTGTTTCCATGAAGGTTGGTTTGTGTTAAGCTGGACTCTAATCAGTAGGTGGAGCAGGATTCAGCCTCTGGTAGGAAAATGTTGGTAGGATATGGAAATGCAACTGGGACTTCAGCCAAGAGTCCTAAACCAACAGGGGACTAGGATACAGACCAATGAGAGTAAGGGTGAAGGCCTTGGGCCAACAAACTCAACCCAGGTATCTATCACCTATCGGTGGGGATGGAGTTCCCAATGTATTTCCAGGGTGGTTTCCACGGGGTCAGACTGGGCAGAGTTTTTCCTGCAGGCTTTCAGTACACTTGGGAAATTAGTCCCAACTGTATAAAGTGCCTGGGAATTGTTTTCATCATTGCTTTATCAAGTTTGGTGATGGGTCACCAAATGAGCAAGATCTGGATGTTTAAATTCTCAGAAGCCTAGGAGTTCATGACTGTAAAGTGGTATCCCAGTTCCCCACCTGTATTTTAAATGTTAATGCAGGATATAAGTCAATGAGGCTGGAGGTGAGAGGGGTATAAGTTTACAATGTGACCTGCCTGGGCTCCTCTTACTGGTGAGCTGGGTTATTTATCCTTGCTGGGGCTCGAGAACGTTTGGCAAGGCAATCTCTTGTGAAGTGACCAGCCTGGCTGCAGTAGAGGCATGACTGAGTTTCTTGCTGGCGGGCTCGTTTGGCTGGAGTGAGAGGCAGCTGGCTTCCTCGAAGCTGTATAGGGTCTTCCTTGGGTGGTGGACCTGTGGGGTTGGAGAGGGCTTGGTGGCGGATCAGGGAAGCCAACACTGGGATCTGGGCCTCTGGCTGCAGGAGCTCTGGCCTGTCACTACGTTGCTTATCCAACTGAATACACTGAGTGATAAGGTCTGGGAGATTGTCCATCAGATCTGTGCCACTTACTTCAGCCTGAATGGAGTCAGCTAGTTCCTCTTGGAAGTGATCACTCTGATTGGTTTCATTATATCTCAGATTTTGAGCAAGGAGCTGGAAAGTAGTGGCATCCTGCTGAGAGAAGTTGTCCCTTTTGTCAACCTTAGCATTCATCAAGGGGTTCATTTCCTGTTTTGTGGGCTCACCAAATGACTGCTGTAACTCAAGAACAAAGTTCTCATATTGCTTCAACAGAGCACTCTGGTAGGTGGTGATTCTGTGTAATTCTCTACTGTATCTTCTGGAATCAAGTGAGACTAAGCAGAATTGAGTACCAATATTGGATACCAATGAGCAGACAGTGGTTTTGCTCTGTGATCAGACAGACGGTGTCATGAGCAAGTAGCCAAATCTGTTAACTATGAAGAAGTCACAAGGGTATGCTGAGAGCTGAGAAATGCCAAAAACTGTTGTCCACTACTCAGTGTTGCCTCTTCTTCATGGAGAATGCCAATGTTCTGCACATTCAGAAGAAATAAATTACCTTAGGACACATAGAAGATTTGGAATTAAGAAGATAAATACAAAAGTTACAGTAGATTTCTCTCCCCACTCCCCTTCTTGGTAATATGGAGGCAATTTGCCCTCAGACTAAGCCTTTGATTCTAAAGTATCTTTCTTTATCAGAGAATCAAAGAGTTTTACAATCCAAAGTGATCGTAGAAATCATCCAGGCCAAATTTGTAATTTCACAGATGAGAAAACAGAGACCTAGAGAAGTAAAAATGTTTGCCCAAGGTCATACAGCTAGTGAATATCAGAGCCGGCCTGTTCATCAGAACTGCTGTCCAAAACAGCACTTCCTCCAGGACTACAAATGTGCTCATTTGCTTACACTACTTGGGCATAATGATGGTTCTTGCCCTTCGCTACTCCAAACGATCAGGGAATCAGCAGTTTTGGCATCACCAGGGAGGTTGTTGGAAATGCAGACTCTAAGGTCCCACCCCAGACCTACTGAATCAGTGTTCCATTTTAACAAGATTCTCCAGGTGATTCGAATGTGCACTGAAGTTTGAGAAGTGTTGCTCTAGAGAGCACTTAGCCAGAATTGGAATACTCACTGGTTGGACTTGACCCTCAGTGCTCCAATCATAGCCTGCAGTGCTGTGAGGATCCGATTGCTGTGGTGGTAGTTAATCCATTTTTTCTGGCTTTCTAGTCTGTGTCTGAGGTCACATTTGGTTGCCATGGACATGATTAAGACATCACAGGCAAGATGAAGAGGTGAGATTGAGAACCTAGCAAAGAAGAACAGAATATTCTTAAATTATAAAGATCAAAATGTTCAGCAGTCTTCCCTACATTGATAACAAGAATATAGCAACCAGTAAAAGTTTAAAACAAACCCCAAACATATTGTATGTTGGTTGAACTATTCTGCTATGTAATTCCTCTCACTGTCCTTTCCTTGTGTAGTATTTAAATATATTTAAATCGGCCATCAGTGGGCAAAAAAAAAAAAAAATATGTATCACTGAAAGCAAGATTTGATTCCCTAGGTTTTATTTGATGGCACCTCCTCTCGAAACCTATGGAAGAAATTACTGGAAGAATGAAATAGTGTACGATGGGGGGCCGGAGACTTGCCCAAACACTATCAGTTGGATGATTTGAAGAACTCATTTGCTTCTCAATTTCTTTTTATCTAATGAGGATGACTATCTGGTCTACCTCAAAGGGTTGCTGTGAGTATCAATGAGACGATAGATAGGTGCTCTGAGTAGCAACAAAAAATGAGAGATTTGCTTCCAAGATTGTTCCAGTGCAGCTGAACAATGCCAGTGGTGAGGCTCTACCCTCAGTGCATAACGCCAAAGTAGAAAGATACTGTCATACCTCCTTTCATTCTTCCTTTCCATACCTCACCCATCTAGTCTACTATTTACCTTTCAGACATCTTTCACTTTACAGGTGCCCATCCATGAGTTTATTCCTGTCAACCCAGCTAGGTGTCAACTGATAGCTAATATGTTAATTAATTATTGAGTGTTAATGATTGGCCTTTCTCAGGGTATTCATTTTTGTTTCCTCAAACTTTAATGTGTACAAAAATCCACTTGGTCCCAATCTCTAGCAATTCTGATTCAGTAAGTCTGGAGTGGATGCCAGGAACCTGTACAGGTTGGCTGGCAGATTTCTGATGATGGTGGTCCTTGTGAGAAAAGCCATCCATACAAATATCATGCAATAAAGCCATATTAGTAGCATCTCAGAGAAGTAGGGATGGGGAGGAGACATATTTGGGGGTAGGAGGCTGACCCTCAAATGAGGTAGAATAGGTGGTAGCCTATTCTACCTCCATATAAAGCCACAAATTGCCCACACTGTTCTTAACAACTGCTCATCTCTCCCAGGTAGTAGAGAGCAAGAGTTCAGCATGTAGGTTCTAGAGTCAGACTGACCTGGGTCCAAACCCTGGCTTGTCCAAAAGTTGTGTGACTCTGGACAAGTTACTTAACCTCTGTGAGAATCAGTTCCAAACTTTAAAATGGAGATGATATTAATACGTGCCTCTTGGTGTCATGAAGATTAAATGAGATGAAAAGAGATTAGCACAGCTTCATGCAGATGGCAAATGCTCCATAAATGTTAGCTATCATTATTCTAGGTCCACAGTCTGTGTTTTAGAATTTAAATTATTTTCAGATTTTAGAAAAGTAACATAGAGTATGTACTGTTTATTACATAACACTCCCAGTAATGTCTGGGAAAACATCCCATAATTAAGCCATTAACATTTCTGCAGGAAAAAAAATGTCTGAATATTCATACTAAAAGAGATAAAGACTAAGTTCATGTCAGCTCAGGTCAGGTTTTTCTGCCAAATAAGTTTTGGCACCAAATTAAAAAAAAAAAAAAAAAAAAAGCTTCTGTTGTACAGAGCTTTTTGATTTCAGAATTGAAGCTAAGGGTTTGTGGACCTCTACCAAACTCTTTTTTCTGGGGTGCAATTATAACTTTTCCTTCTCTGTCCCTGCTTTCTGCCCTTTGACTCCACTCTCAGAAGTTCCAGAATATCTGTAGAGGTCTCCAGTTTCTTTACAGAATTATGTATTCAAAGTGGCAGATCATTTAATTTTTCTAATTATGTAGCACTGGTGAAACACTTGCTAAAATTATAAGCATTAGCCCAAATGCAAATCATACAATGGCACTGTTGTCAATGGCAGTTGCTTAATCCCTCAAAGAAAATCTACCTTGCCTTATCATTTTGGAAATTGCTCTCCTTTTAGAGGTCAATGGCCTTCTATTGGATTGTTCCAGCAGATCCTGGGGGAAGAGCTGACAGTCTGGAGGAGTTCCAGACCACAGTCTTTCGGAGACAAAGTAGAGACAGAGCTCATAACTCAAATGCACAGGCTTGAGGGATCAGACTAGTGAGCTTGGACCAGGTCTGATAGAAAACTGCATATGCTTAAGCTTTTCCTTAATCAGTATGTGCTTCAACTACAAAAACAACACAAAAATAGGTTTAGTAAACTATTGCAGGTCACTTTGATGTTTGTGTTCAGTTTGAACCAAAGCCATAGTTGAGAGTTTCCCCAGATATAAAACTACTCCACTCTGGAGCCCCCTAAGACCCCATTTGGAGAAGGGCCTGTAGTATCCTGCTGCCTGTAAGGGAGCTTTGTGACCTTACACTGCTTTATTTTCAAGCTGTTCTACATAACTCATTGGAGAAGATTGAACTAGAGTCATGCAACTACCCAAAGCAGTTGCATTCTTACTCTTGTTCTCCAGATCTTCTAAGGAATGCTGTGGTCATAGGAGCTAAACTGATAGATAAGTAACCCTGATAAGGTGACCACAGGGGCATACTGTTTGAACTTGTCTGAAGACTTGGGTGTGACCCCAGCTCTGCCACTATCTATACTGACAACCTTGGGCAAGTCACTTCCTCTCTCTGGGTCAGTTTCTATATCTGTATAATGAAGGGATTGGGTTTCTTGAAGTTTATTAAGGTAAGAAATTCTGATTCAGGAAGGTTAACAGGAGACCTAGGAATATGAATTTTTTATAGGCACCCCAAATTATTCTGTGTTAAGAAGTCTTCAGATTTTACCTTGGGAATATTGGGTGACTGCCAACACAAAACTCCTGTATTTGTCAGAGGTTCTCAAATTTCAGGATACTTCAGAATCCCCTGGAATTTTAACATACAGATTTTGGGGCCTCACCCCTAAACAGTGTGATTCAGTGGGTCTGGGATGAGGCCAGATAATTTGCATTTTAATCAAGCTCTGTCAGTGATGCTGATGTAGAAATTTCCCCAGCAACACTTTCAAAAAACTGTAGGCTGAGTAATCTCAAAAGGCCCTTTCTGCTTCGGCACTATCTACTTTTTTGAAAGTAGAAAATATTTGACTCCAAAAGTGGCCCCTGAAGTGTGTGATAGGGAGATTGCTTCCTTCCTAGACTCTGCTTGAGGCTGCATGGTCACCTCTAAACAGTGGGCTAGTGCAGACCTGGCTCGGGCATGTGAGATGTAGCTGGCTCAGAGACAAGAGAGAGAGTAGCAATTGAGTTGACCCTGCTCTCAGGACTCTGTAGTTCCTGCTGGGAGTTATGTACTATTCTGCCCTGCTCTGCCTGTGAATGAGGTAGAAAAATCGTTCTCTTATCCCCATATCATAGACAGAGCAGCCCAGCTGGGATCAAAATGCCTATTGCTATGACTCAGACCTCATACCTTCCTTTAAGCGTCAACCTTCCTTCTGGCTCAGCTGGACCCATGGCCTAGCTGCTTATGAAGTTCAACATGTCATGAACACTATCTACAAGTATTCCCTGTCAGTCTCCCAGTTTTCCTTTCGAATGTGCACAACTCTATTAAGGAGCCATATCAACCTTCCTGCTCCTTGGGTCTATTTAACATTCCTCCTAAGGTCATGTTTCCCAGTCTCCTCCTTCACCTACCTTCTCTCCTTTGCCTACTGTCTCTGCTGGCAACCACAGCACATGTCTGAATGATTCTGCTCAGTCACCAGCCAGAATCATGACCGATAACATCATCTCAGCAATACATGACCCATTTACACTGTTCTTTTCTCTCAATCCAATAAAGAAAAATGCCTAGAAGGAATGGGAGAGTTTTTCTAGGAAGGCAAGGATCTGGACACTGGATGGAAGGCAAGGTGATCTGCCATTAATTAGGTGGACATCATAGCACTAGGGTTGAACACAGAGTGTTATATGGAGTCAAGGAAAAACCCCAAAGATAGACTCTATTGCTTCTTTGCTGTACTTGCCAATTTGATTTCAATTGAGGGGTACCAATGTTATATGGGTGGTGAAATGAAGACTTCAGGGAAAGTAGCCATGTTTTGGAGGTTTGTCAACTCCTGAAGATCAAGTGTGCTGCTACTTACAGCTCATAAGAGATGTTATAACATATGGCAGATAACCTTTGCAGCAGGATTGGGTCGAAGTCTCATTTCAGACCTGCAAGTGCTGAAGACATGGCAGGCCTCTGACACACTGTAAATGCAGAGATTTTCATTTGTATTTGGTAAGAATAGGAAAGAAAAGTCCTGTTTTCCTTCAGTTGTATCCAACATTTTTGTAGGTCTTTGGTAATAACACTTGTGATTTCTTGAGTACCTAATTCATGCCAGCTTACATACTCTGATTGGTACTGGCTGCCTGGAGCTGTGTGTAAGAGGATTCTGGACCTGTAACTGGCCTCACTGGTAGAATGTTGTGAAGGATTGTCAGTGTCTGCCATGGGGTCTGGAGGGATAACTGCAACATGCTGAACGTGCGTTTGTTACCTCTCTTGTAGACTGTATGATCCTCACAGTAGTCTTATGAAGTAGGTATGATTATTTGCATTTTACATATAAGGAAGCCAAGCCCCTACCTGCACTTCAGAACATGTAATCATGCCCACTCCTGCTTTTAATCTCTTTCTCCCCTCACCTAAAAGCCCTCTTCTTCCTATGCTCAGCTTAAGTTCAGCCTCCTCGATGCAGCCTCCTCTGACTACTCAGACCCTTACTAACTTCTCCATTCCCTGAACTGTGTGGAAGGACACATGATTTTATGTTCCCTCCTGGAGGAAGCCTCTTTCTTTTAAACTCCCACAATACCTTGCACAGGGCTGGTTCCATGGGCCTTATGTAAATCTGTGTTGATGGATACACTAAGATGATAAAGGGCTAGGGGAAGGACAAGCAAAAGAATCCCTACCAGTAGTAGCCTGAGGTTAAAATTGTGACAAGAAAAATAAGACCTGGAATCCAGTCGTGAAAATCTGATCAAAATGGGAGGAAGCTGAGTAAGCAAGCAGGGGGATGGGATCTCTGTAGAAGTGGTCTGAGCTTGAGGGAAAGCCCAGCAGGCATTGGTATCACCAGTTTTTGGCTTTCTATCCACTATCTTCCTTTCTTCCTTAAGCCCCATAAATTCAATGATTTTTATGTTTTGGCAAGGCAAAACATATGATCATGTCTGACAAAGACTTCTTTACTACTTCTAGGTTCAAGGAAGCAGTCTGGGAGAGTGCTTTACATAACTGAGTGTGCACCTTGTCATGTTTTATAAGAACAGTGAGATAACATTCTAAATTGGGACCATCTCAATAAATCTGGGTTGAGCTCTCACGATACCCATCTAATCAATATGTGAAAATATTAAAAGAACAACCAGAAAGGAATGATTAGGTTCTTATCCCCACTGAGTTTCACTGTCTATGTGTACAGAAATTTAAGTATCTTAAAAATCACTTTAATATTCATTACCTCATTCAATCTTGACCACAATTTTGTCATTTTTCAGGTCAGAAAACCAAGGCACTGAGATTTTAAGTAAAGTCAAGGGTCAAAGGGGAAACTTGATACATGTGTAACTGTCTCTGAAGGACTCCTGTGTGGAATACTTGTTCTCAGAGACAAGTAAGGCACTATCTGAAGACGTTTGGGAGGGTAGAGGTGGAGATGGGATGATTGTCTCCATGAAGTAATTTATGAGTTCCATATCATTGGAAGAATGCAAGCAGAGTTAGCATTACTACTTGGTGAGGAGTAAAATACAGGTGATGAAACTGACAACTAGTTGTATGCAATCTAGAATCTGATCCTCAGATCTACAGCTAACCTGAACCTTACCCACCTTGCCCACCTACCTCAGAGCTCCTGTTCCTAGAGGAGACTCTGACTAAGCTACAGCAGACTTTGTTTACCAATTTGAGGATTTATCTTTGTTCCTCTGTCCATTCCCAATGCCCCCATCATTTCAAACAGTATATGCTGTTTCAAGTAAACAATTAGAGGAAGAATGGAAAAATTCTGATCTGCAGATCTTAAATAGTCATAAAATGAGCCCTTTAAATTTGAAGTGAAAGGTCTTCTCCTGCATTTGTGCTCCCTGCTGCCTCTTTCATCTTTAATTCATTAAGTGCAATGCACTTAGTGATGAACACCACTTGCAACTGATGAGCTGACAGAGCCTAGCCCACTTAGATTTAAACTTTTTTTTTTGCTTTGCCATGTCCCTGTGGTATGCAGGCAACCTGCGGCCCTGCTCAAGGTGGAGAAAACTTAATATAAACAACTTAGTCCGTATCATGTTTTTCAATTATCAGAAGTCTCCTAGAAAATATTTGCAAATAAAGCCACTGACAAAGGATTAATCTCCAAAATTTACAAGCAGCTCATGCAGCTCAATATCAAAAAAAAAAAACCAACCCAATCCAAAAATGGGCAGAAGACCTAAATAGACATTTCTCCAAAGAAGATACACAGATTGCCAACAAACACATGAAAGGATGCTCAACATCACTAATCATTAGAGAAATGCAAATCAAAACTACAATGAGGTATCACCTCACAGCAGTCAGCATGGCCATCATCAAAAAATCTACAAACAGTAAATGCTGGAGAGGGTGTGGAGAAAAGGGAACCCTCTTGCACTGTTGGTGGGAATGTAAATTGATACAGCCACTATGGAGAACAATATGGAGGTTCCTTAAAAAACTAAAAATAGAACTACCATACGACCCAGCAATCCCACTACTGGGCATATACCCTGAGAAAACCACAATTCAAAGAGTCATGTACCGCAATGCTCATTGCAGATCTACTTACAATAGCCAAGACATGGAAGCAACATAAGTGTCCATCGACAGATGAATGGATAAAGAAGAGGTGGCACATATATACAATGGAATATTACTCAGCCATAAAAAGAATCGAAATTGAGTTATTTGTAGTGAGGTGGATGGACCTGGAGTCTGTCATACAGAGTGAAGTGAGTCAGAAAGAGAAAAACAAATATCGTATGCTATATACGGAATCAAAAAAAAAATGGTTCTGAAGAACCTAGGGGCAGGACAGGAATAAAGACGCAGATGTAGAGAATGGACTTGAAGACACGGCGATGGGGAAGGGTAAGCTGGGACGAAGTGAGAGAGTGGCATGGACATATATATACTACCAAACGTAAAATAGATAGCTCGTGGGAAGCAGCCGCATAGCACAGGGAGATCGGCTCGTTGCTTTGTGACCACCTAGAGGGGTGGGATAGGGAGGGTGGGAGGGAGGGAGACGCAAGAGGGAGGGGATATTGGGATATATGTATATGTATAGCTGGTTCACTTTGTTATACAGCAGAAACTAACACACCATTGTAAAGCAATTATACTCTAATAAAGATGTTTAAAAAAAAAAGTCTCCTAAAGCCACAGATTAATGTTCCAACTTTAGAGGTGAAGGATTTAAGGCTCAAGAAATGGCAAATTATTCAGGTCATGTTATGACTCTCTCTGCTATGTTCCAATCCCAAACCCTTTCCAGTTAGCCTTTCTTTCCTCTCCCAGCCTTGACTATGAGTGAACAAGCAATGCGGTGATTATAGAGTATGGTGAAGAAGCAACCTTTTAATGTTATTCAGTAATTGGTAACATCCCACCCATACGCAGAGCATTTTATGTGATCTAAGTCTTCTCCTACTGTCTCATTTATCATTTTGATAAAATATGAAGTAGGCAAGGCGTGTCTTCAACACTCCCACCAACAGATAAAGAAAGAATTGTCTAAGGACATACAACTATTTAGTATTAGATCTGGGACTAGCATCCTCAACTCTTGCTCCTAAAAACACTACATCCTGAAAGTAGTTTGAAACAGTGGAAGAATCATGGGCTTGGGAGTTAGAAAGAATTTAGATTAAAATCCCAATTTGAGTTAAGCCAAAGCTCTGAGACCTTGGGCAAGTTACCTCTCTGAACCTTAGTTTTCACATCTGTAAAATCCGTATTGCAAAGTAGCTGTGATGAGTTGAGATACTATATGTAAAGTTCCTGGCATCCAGCAGACAGCAATGATAGAAGCCACTGATAGCATATTTTCTGTAGACACTGGAAGGTTACCTACCAAACGTCCTTGTCACCTGCTCCAGTGTCTATCTGGGAATTTGGAGGAAGGTGATTCTTGATGTGGAGCAAGTGGCTTAAGCTAATTCACTTAGCATATAACATGTCTTAGTGTTTCTCCTTTGAAACACTCATATCACTTGTAATAAATTATTATATGCTCATTTTTCCTACTAGATTATGAGCTAATCAAGACAGGCATCATCCAATTTCATTTTTATATCCCTAAGTCCTAGCATACTTCCTTACACATAGAGGTGCTCAGTAATTCTTTGTTGAATTTATAATATCTGCCCATGACAGACATATAATAGTTAAAACTAGATAGTAGCAAAGTGGTCTTACTGTTTCCCCTTCCCAATATAACTCTTCTATTATTACTCCCTGAAGTGAGTGAAAAACTCAGCCCTGTTCCAGAGCATATCAGCATGTTTTTGCATTACAAATGCCTGAGTTAACCAGATAGAAATATAGATAAAGACTTGTGGCAGTAAGACCAATGCTCAGGAGGCAGATGTCCCAGCCCTAGACTTATGGTGAACTTAGCCAGAGCAGTGAGAAACCTTGAAGACCCTTGAGAATGTACTATGCTAGGACAAATGCGTCATTTAGTTTGTGGCTACTCTCTTCTTAGAAGACTTTCAGATATGCCCAGGCCCTTGGTCAAAAAATTTATCTATCAGATTTGGAAAGAAAATGAGTACAAAATAATCCAGACAAGAGTTGTTTAAAGATATGGTATTTTCAACCACCCTTAAGTGAAGACAGAGGAATTATTTACCTCTCACGTGTCATGCCCCAAGCATAATCGGGCCACAAGCTTCAGCAGTGGGGCAGATTCTGGGGGATGGGAAAAGACCAAATGAGAAGGAGTGGGATTCTCTAGCATCTCAAGTTGCAGCAGCAACCTCATTTAATTTATGGCCTTTGCTTATTATAGACTCAAAATGCCCTCTTTGCAAAGCCCTTCTGTCTTGAGCCCCAGATTTCAGTAAGGTCATGTCTACTTCTCCATCTTTTCTCATTGGATCATATTTCCAATAAGACAGCTCTTTCCACCTACTTGTGTATCTGTGTTCTTGGTGACCTCTGCATTGAGGATGCTGCTGCCATTGGCACTTGGAGTTCCCAAAGGATAACTGGGGATGCGAAGGTACCAGCAGTAACATGATTCTGCAGAAAGCTGGCCTCTGCCTGACTTTTAAAAAATCTCAAAGTATATTGGGGATATAATTTACATATAAAAAAATTCATCAATTTAGTATGTAGAGTTAACGAGTTTTGACAAATATACGTGTGTGTGTATATATATGTATATACATATATATAAAACCACCACCACATTTGAGATATAAACTATGCCCATTACTTCAAAATTCTGTCATATTCCTTTGCAGTCAGTTTCCCCATCCCTGGCCCCAGGTAATCATGAATCTACTTTCTATAGATTTGCCCTTTCTAGACATTTCATATAAATGTAATCATACAATATGTCGTCTTTTGTGATTGGCTTTCTTCATTTAGCACGTTTTTGGGGTTCATCCATGTTGTGGCATGTATCAGTACCTCATTCCTTTTTATTGCCAAAAATATTCTGTTGTATGGATATAACACATCTTGTTTACCTTATTGATGGACATTTAGGTTGTTTCCAGTTTGGGGTCATTACATGTAAAGCTACTATGAGCATTTGTGTACAAATATATTTTCATTTCTCTTGGGTTAAATACCTAGGCGTAGGTCATATGGTAAGACTGTTTAACTTTACAAGATACTGAAAACTCTTTCCCAAAATGGCTATACTATTTTTCATTCTCACCAACAGTACATGAGTGTTCCAGTCATACATTCTTGCCAACACTTGGCATTGTCAGTCTTTTACATTTTATTTGTATGGAGTTTTACAGAAGCTCCTGAAGGGCCTTGAGCCATTAGATCATTCCCCTATTGGCTGCTCACTGTCATCCTATCCCCATGTCCTTTGAGGAATGTGGTAAGAAATGGGAGGAGAGACTTCATTTTTTGCCTGAGGGTAGGGAATCAGTAAAGCTGCCTGTACCTATCCAGGGAGGGAGGCAATCTAATTCTATGAAGAACAAACATCAACAGTATGGAAGATGCAAGGAGACAGATTTGGAATTCCTATAACATAGAACTTTCTAGAGTTTAGAACTGCCTTATAATAGAGTGAACGTCAATAAGAAAGGTGCTCCCTATCACTAAAAGTATTTAAGTAGCAATTGGATGAACACCTCATGGGGATGTTCTGAAGCAGATTCATGTACCAGATAAAGGTTAGGATGAATATACTCAGATATTTCTATGACAATGTGAAGTAGATAATATCGAAATTCTGTGACTTCTGATTCTTCCTTTCTGTTCTCTGCCCTTTCACCTGACTTCCAGTTAACCCTCAATCCTTAATGCCCTGGTACCACAAATGGCTGGAAATCAATCTTCACTAGAGTAAGCTAAAGATTTCCCTTTTCCAGAGCGTCTGAGTTGTAGTATATTCCCAAATAAGAATCTCTAATGGTAGAATTTCAGGCAAAGCAACAGCCAGTGAGTAAGATGTTTTGGCTAGAATTTCCTGCCTGACACCACTCACATTAAACATAGCATCTAGATCATCATCCAGTCTACCTACTGGCTGATAATGTAGCTCTTGAAGGAAGTCAAAGAGAAAGAAAGCAAAGCTTCCAAATGTGATTTTCAAAGCAGGGTAACAAATGAGGACTAACAAACTCCTTCTCAGCTTGGTTTTCACATCCACATAGACCTGACTATCAAAAATTGTCCATCTGCCAACTCTTTTTTGTATCCAGCACCCTCTAGCACTGATATGGTACTGTATGTTTTTAGAATACTGCTTACATCGACTGACAGCTTTTTTTATATATATCCATCAGGAGTGATGTATCTTTTATTCATCTTCATATTTTAAGTGTCTGTCAGACTGTCAAGTCTTCCTGTCTTCTGTAAGAATGTGTCATAAAGGAAACTGGTTGTGACCTGCCAGCAGGCCTCAGTTATTCAGTCTGCAGGGAGACCCTGAAGAGCAGTGCCAGAGTAAAATGTTCCCAATGATCTCTGTCTTCATAAAAAATAAATCAAGAAAGAAACAGAATGAAACTGTATCAAGGAAATGTTCATTAGATCTGGAGATGAACTTGTATACATGAGTGAACAAAACATGGAATCAGTATACTCAGAGATGGCTAAAGCAACAGCCAGGAAATGGATTTGAGTTGACTTATAGTGGAGGCAGTGCACTGGGCTAGGTGGCCTCAAGTGTATTTGTCATAGATAGTGGCAGATGTATAGAGGACACTTGCTTTCCTCTTCCTTCCAGTTTTTTCTATCCAGGTGGCTTTTAATCATTCTCATATGAAAATATTGTTTATAAGTGTGTTGGCAGATTTTTTTCAAAGTCATGAGATAAGTCTCCAGGATATGGGTAGCATCACCATGAAACATGAAGTCCCCTGTTCTAGGTTATTCCAGGAATATTGAGACCCAGAGAGGGAAATGATTGACTCTCAGTGATTCTAGAAGAAAGGAGAGGAGCTCTGAACTCTTTATCACATCCAACCCCAAGCCCCAGAGAAAGGACTGAAAGCCCAAATATCAATAGTGGCAGAAACCATAGTTTTGATTAACTCAGTCAAGTTTGGCCATCATTGCAGAGGATAAAGGAATGCTGAAAATCAGCCATTCAGATCCCCATACTCCCTACCTTTGATTTGATGGTGTAGGTGGGAGTTTAATCAGCTTAAAGCCCCCATGACTCTACCAGTATTGGCTCAAGAACCAGTGTGAGTTGAGGCCTACTAGTGAAGCCTATAAGGAGATGGAGCTATGAGGAACCGGAGAAAGCTGATAGGCTTGCTTTCCTGGTTCTGGGCTCTATATGGACATGACCCCACCCTGAATTCATTATTTTATTTATTTTTAAAAATTTTATTGGCATATAGTTGATTTACCATGTTGTTAGTTTCAGGGGTACAGCAAAGAGAATCAGTTATACATATACATGTATCCATTCTTTTTTAGATTGTTTTCCTATATAGGTTATCATAGAATATTGAGTAGAGTTCCATGTGCTATACAGTAGGTCCTTATTAGTTATCTATTTTACCTACAGTAGTGTGGATATGTTAATCCCAATCTTGTAATTTATCCCCCCCCTTTCCCTTTGGTAACCATAAATTTGTTTTCTACATCTGTGACTCTATTTCCGTTTTGTAAAGTTAATTTGTACCATTTATTTTAGATTTCACAAATAAGCGATATCATATAATATTTGTCTTTCTCTGACTTATTTCTCTTAGTATGACAGTCTCTAAGTCCATCCATGTTGCTACAAATGTCATTATTTCATTCTTTTTTATAGCTGAGTAATAGTGCATTGTATATATGTACCACAGCTTCTTTATCCATTCCTCTGTCAATGGACATTTAGGTTGCTTCCATGTCTTGGCTATTGTAAATAGTGCCGCAATGAACATTGGGGTGCATGTATTTTTTCCAGTTATGGTTTTCTCTGGATATATGTCCAGGAGTGGGATTGCTGGATCATATGGTAGCTCCATTTTTAGTTTTGTAAGGAACCTCCATACTGTTCCCCATAGTAGCTGTACCAGTTTACATTCCCACCAACAGTGCAAGAGGGTTATCTTTTCTCCACACCCTCTGTTTATATATATTTTGGAGATTAATCCCTTGTCAATCTCATTGTTTGTAAATATTTTCTCCCATTCTGTGGGTTGTCTTTTTGTTTTGTTTATGGTTTACTTTGCTGTGCAAATCTTTTAAGTTTAATTAGGTCCCATTTGTTATTTTTGTTTTTATTTTCATTACTCTAGGAGGTGGATCCAAAAAGATATTGCTGCAATTTATGTCAGAGAGTATTCTGCCTATGTTTTCCTTTAAGAGTTTTATATTATCCGACCTTACATTTAGGTCTTTAATCCATTTTGAGTTTATTTTGGGGTATGGTGTTACGGAGTGTTCTAGTTTCATTCTTTTATAGGTAGCTGTCCAGTTTTCCCAGCACCACTTATTGAAGAGACTGTATTTTTTCCATTGTATATTCTTGCCTCCTTTGTTATAGATTAGATGACCATAGGTGCATGGGTTTATCTCTGGACTTTCTATCCTGTTCCATTGGTCTATATTTCTGTTTGGGGGCCAGCACCATACTCTTTTGATGACTATAGCCTTGTAGTATAGTCTGAAGCCAGGGGGCCTGATTCCTCCAGCCCCATTTTTCTTTCTCAAGATTCCTTTGGCTATTTGTGGTCTTTGTGTTTCCATACAAATTGTAAAATTTTTTGTTCTAATTCTGGGAAGTCTGTAGATTGCTTTGGGTAGTATAGTTATTTTGACAATATTCATTCTTCCAATCCAAGAATACAGTATATATCTCCATCTGTTTGTGTCGTCTTTGATGTCTTTCATCAGAATCTTATAGTTTTCTGAGCACAGGTCTTCTGCCACCTTGGGTAGGTTTATTCCTAGGTATTTTATTCTTTTTGATGTGATGGTAAATGAGATTGTTTCTTTAATTCCTCTTTCTGATCTTTAGTTGTTAGTGTATAGAAATGCAGCAGATTTCTGTGTATTACTTTTGTATCCTGCAACTTTTCCAAATTCTTTGATGAGTTCTAGTAGTTTTCTGGTAGCATCTTTAGGATTTTCTATGTATAGTATCATGTAATCTGCAAAGAGTGACAGTTTTACTTTTTCTTTTCCAATTTGGATTCCTTTTATTTCTTCTCTGATTGCCATGGCTAGGACTTCCAAAACTATGTTGAATAAAAGTGGCAAGATTGGACATCCTTGTCTTTTTCCTGATCTTAGGGGAAATACTTTTAGATTTTCACCATTGAGAATGATGTTAGCTGTAGGTTTGTTGTATATGGCTTTTATTATGTTGATGTGTGTTTTCTCTATACCCGCTTTTGGAGACTTATTATCATAAGTGGTGTTGAATTTTGTCAAAAGCTTTTTCTGCATCTACTGAGATAATCATACAGATTTTATTCTTCAGTTTGTTAATGTGGTGTATCATATTGATTGATTTGCATATATCGAAAAATCATTGCATCCCTGGGATAAATCCCATTTGATCATGGTGTATGATCCTTTCAATGTATTGTTGGATTTGGTTTGGTAGTATTTGTTGAGGAATTCTGTATCTATGTTCATGAGTGATATTGGCCTCTAATTTTCTTTTTCTGTGATATCTTTGTCTGGTTTGGGTATCAGGGTGATGGTGGCCTCATAGAATGAGCTTGGGAGTGTTTCTTCCTCTGCAATATTTTGGAATAGTTTCAGAAGGATACGTGTTAACTTTTCTCTAAGTGTTTGATAGAATTTGCCTGTTTGTTAGAAGTTTTTAAGTAACAGTTTCAATTTCAGTACTTGTGATTAGTCTGTTCATATTCTCTATTTTTTCCTGGTTCAGTTTTGGAGGTTGTACCTTTCTAAGAATTTGTCCATGTCTTCTAGGTTGTCCATTTTGTTGGCATATAGTTGCTTGTAGGAGTCTCTTATGATCCTTTGTATTTCTGTGGTGTCATTTATAACTTCTCCCTTTTCATTTCTAATTTTATTGATTTGAGCCCTCTCCCTTTTTTTTCCCTAATAAGTCTGGCTAAAGGTTTATTGATTTTGTTTATCTTTTCAAAGAACCGGCTTTTAGTTTCATTGACCTTTTCTATTGTTTTCTTTGTCTCTATTTCATTTGTTTCTGCTCTGATCTTTATGATTTCTTTCCTTCTACTAACTTTGGGTTTCGTTTGCTCTTTTTTATCTACTTGTTTTAGGTGTAAGGTTAGGTTGTTTATTTGATATTTTTCTTGTTTCCTGAGGGAAGATTGTATTGCTATAAACTCCCCTCTTAGAATTGCTTTTGCTGTGTCCCATAGGTCTTGGATCATGGTTTTTGTGTTGTCATTTGTCTCTAGGTATTTTTTTATTTCCTCTTTGATGTCTTCAGTGGTCAATTGGTTGTTTAGTAGCATATTGTTTAACCTGCACGTGTTTGTGGGGTTAAGTTTATTTTTTTCCCTGTAAGTGATTTCTAATCTCATAGCGTTGTGGTCAGAAAAGATGCTTGATATGATTTCAATTTTCTTAAATTTACCAAGGCTTGATTTGTGACCTAAGACATGATCTACCCTGGAGAATGTTCCATGTGCCCTTGAGAAGAAAGTGTATTCTCCTGCATTGGGATGGACTGTTCTATAAATATCAATTAAGTCCATCTGGTCGAATGTGTCATTTAAGGCTTCTGTTTCCATATTGATTTTCTGTCTGTATGATCTATCCATTGGTGTAAGTGGGGTGTTGAAGTCCCCCACTATTATTGTGTTACTGTCGATTTTGCCTTTTATGGCAGTTAGCATTTGCCTTATATATTGAGGTGCTCCTATGTTGGGTGCATATATATTTATAATTATATCTTCTTCTTGGATTGATCCCTTGATCATTATGTAGTGTCCTTCCTTGTCTCTTGTAATAGTCTTTATTTTAAAGTCTATTTTGTCTGATATGAGTATTGCTACTCCAGCTTTCTTCTGATTTCTATTTGCATGGAATACCTTCTTCCATCCCCTCACTTTCAGTCTGTATGTGTCCCTAGGTCTGAAGTGGGTCTCTTGTAAACAGCATATATATGGGTCTCGTTTTTGTATCCATTCAACCAGTCTATATCTTTTGGTTGGAGCATTTAATCCATTTACATTTAAAGTAATTATCGATATGTATGTTTCTATTGCCATTTTCTTAATTGTTTTGTGTTTGTTTTTGTAGGTCTTTTTTCTTCCCTTCCTCTTTTGTTCTCTTCTCTTGTGATTTGATGACTAAATTTACTGCTGTGTTTGGATTGCTTTTTCTTTTTTGTGTGTGTCTATTGTAGATTTTTAGTTTGCAGTTCCCATGAGGTTTTGATACAGCAGTCTTTATATATACAAGGTTGTTTTAAGTTGCTGGCCTCTTAATTTCAAATGCAATTCCCACTTGCTGCATTTGTATTCTCCTCTTCTCACAATTGCTGGTTTTGATATCAAATTTGTCTGTGGATGATTTCCTACCTTTACTGTATGTTTCCCTTTACTGGTGAGCTTTCCCATTTACATTTTCTTGTATCTAGTAGTGGCCTTTTCTTTTCTGCCTAGAGATGTTCTTTTAGCATTTGTTGTAAAGCTGGTTTGGCTGAGGCAGCAACCGACCATGGCTCATGAGCCCACCTAGGCTGGAGCCCCTCCTAGTGCCCGCAGAGGAAGGGGCCAGCACGTGGGGAAAGAGGCTGTGATGGTGGCCCATTCAACAATGGTGCTTCACTTCTATGGCAGTCAGGGCTTCTTCTGCAAACATTCCTGGTTGCAGAGCTCCTCACTCTCATCCCTTCAGGCTGTCTCCTCACAGCCAACAGCAGTCCTCTCTCCCTCGGTCTGCTCTCCAAACCCCATGTTCCAGCTCCCAGCCCCTGTCTGCACTGGCAGACACACATCTCAGGCTTGGGTGTGCAGGGCTGTGGCATGGACCATCTGTGTAGGTCTCACTCTGTCCAGCCTGCCACAGACCTGGTTTCTGTGCTCTCCTCTGAGCCCTCAAAGCTCCCCTTCTGTCCCAGCCTATCTTCCCACTGGTGAGGGGACTACCCCACGTATGGGAAACTCTCCTCTCCTTCAGCTCCCCCCTGCCCCAGGAGCACAGGTTCTGTCCTGCTTCCTCTTTTCTTTTCTTTTTTCTTTCTTTCATCCTACCCAATTATGCAGGGATCTTTCTTGTCCTTTTAGGTGTCCAAGGTCCTCTGCTAGTGTTCAGCAGGTTCTCTGTGGGAATTATTCCATTTGAAGATGTATTCTTTTTTTTTTCTTTTTTTTGGTTGCGCTGGTCTTAGTGGTGGCATGCAAATTCTTAGTTGCAGCACGCATCCGGGATCTAGTTCCCTGACCAGGGATTGAATCTGGGCCGCCTGCATTGGGAGCTCAGAGTCTTAACCACCGCACCACCAGGGAAATCCTTGCAGATGTATTCTTGATGTATTTGTGGGGAGAGGTGAACTCCACGTCCTCCTACTCCACCATCTTGACTCCTCCCTTCCAGAATTCATTATTTTAAAGCTTAGTAGCTTCCATGTCTCTCAAGTGACTGAAGTTTGCTGGTTTCAGGACCCATAGTTTAACACTCCCTCTCGCAGGTCTTACCACTTAGTGAAGGGTGTGGGTTGTGAAACACAAGCCCTAGGTTGAGTTTAATTGAATGGTTCCTCTGGTTCTATCAGTTAAGATGGAACTTTTGCTTAAAGCTCTGGGTAGTTAGTAATGAAAACCAGCTAATCATGACTTTTTATTGACCCCCTGGGAATTCTCTAGGCTCCAGAGTCATGACTTAAAGTCAATTTGTGTTCATAAAGATGAGTAGAAACTTTACAAAGACAAAAATCATGTTTGAAAAATGACCAAAACAGGTATTCTATTGCTGCAGACCCATGGCCTTTTGTACCAGCTTACAAAATGTGCACTGAGCCCGCCCTCAACAATAATGTTAAAAGAAACCAAGCAAACAAAAAAAAAGAAACCAAACACCTGAAGGATATGGGTTCCAAAGAAAGGCAACACATAAACACCATCACCACAACCTCCACTTGCAGAGTACTTATTTGGGGCTGAACACTACACTCCGTTTACATCAGTAATTTCATTTAATCATGAAAGTAAGTTAATGAAGGCATTCTTAGCTTCATTTTACTGATGAAGAAATTGAACCTGAAAGAGTAGGTAGCTTGCCCAAGACCCCACACTGAGTAAGTGGGAGAGGCAAGATTCAGACCCAAGTCTACCTGACACAAAAGCCCTATATTCTTAACTAATTATGTTGAACTGCCTGGTAGAGATGACCTGGTAACAAATATGCTGGAGTTGAGTGAAGCATCAATTTCTTAGTTGGTGGAAACCCTTGAGTTCCTAACTTAATGCTTCTGCATCCCTCCATCCATTGTCTGCCATTCCATTGTTTCCTGGTAATTTCCTCAGGGCAAAGATGTAGAAAGCTGTGATGGCTGAGATAAGAAAGTAGGCAGAAGCCAATGTGTAATATAAATTTGGAGGATTTTCTGTGGAATTTGTTCATCATCTCCATGTATTATAATTAGTATGTGAAAGACATTGATTGATTGTTCCTAATTTAGATGTCAAATCTAAAGGATAGATTATCCACTACGGGGTTCAAATACCCTCAACAGCAGTTCAATGTTTCTTATTTAATAGGCTATTCTGTGACTGCCATTGTGGCTCCTGGTTGATTGCTGCCTTTGTCTGAGTGGTGTGGAAATGGCCTGTGCAGAAGAATTAATGTTTGTGGCCTGTTTTGTGTCTAGCAGCCTAAAGGGACAGACTGAAAGTTATGCTGAACAACAGAGCTTAGGTTATACTTCTCACAGCTGGGGTGCTAGAGAAGCCAGTGGAAATTTACTCTGGAATTTCCATGATGAAAAAATTCTTTCTTTCTCCTCTCACAATTGGAGGAAAAGTGATTTATCAGGGACTGCCAAGGAATTATCTGATTATTCCACATCTCTCATCGATTTCTATAAGTGTACACATAGAACAGAACAAATCACATTTGCTTTCAGAAAAACTGTTCTGTGTTCATGAAGAGGCTGGTAATTTTATGAGACCTATTGATTTTCCTAAAATAACATGATTTAGTCTTTAACTCCCATACTCACAGCTGAGAAGATGAGAGCCTGGCATTTTCAATTATCAAGAAGATTTTTTCCCATTGTGAGGTGGAGATTAGGTTTTTTCAAATATCTGTGACTTCTCCATCATACCCATTCTATCCCATTTTCATATTTCCTCATTAAACATTCCTGGAAAATCAACTTTGATAAAGAAGAAATGAAGCAATGTTAATTTAGAAGAAACCTCTGGTATGATATTTATAATAAAAGAAAAAACATGAAAAGTTTGAACAGGACCATCTGATAAATATCCTCCTTAAAGAGCTAAAAGAGAGAAATAAGGTATGTGTGCTTGGATTTAATAGACTATCAATTACATTATCATATCCTTAAGGGAAAAAAGGCTTTAAAAAGACATTTTAAAAGTCTTTGTTTATGCTTTGTCAATAGTTCTCAAGATAACATCCCTTGGCTAATTTTGGATTCTTTCTAGCCTGCCCCTCACACTGAGTTTTCCTTCAGCCTCCTCTCTGGAACCTTCTGAACCTTTTGCTTCCCTTCCACTTCCATTACTCCTACCAAAAATGAGCTCGAACCCAAGGGAAGCCAATTACTGGAGATGTGCCATGAGGGCATGGGGGTTTGTTAGCAATCACTTCTTTCCAAATTGTTTCTTTTATGAAATATATTTTCCTAAAATGAAAAACTATTCCCAAAAGAATGTAATGCTATTTCATAAACCTCTCAAGGAGATAATAATAGTAACTACACAAAAGTTGTACCATAAATTATAGACAGTCACGCAGAGGCTCCAAACACATGGAACTGCCTTCTTGAGAGAAAAGCAGATGAATACATAGCTGATATTCAATCTGAGTACGTTTTGAAGAACAACTCAAACATGTGCAAGGGATTATGGGATGCTTGGTAGTGTTACTGGTGGGTGAGTAGTGGTGTGGCTTTACCTAAGGATTCATTAAGATGGTACAGGAGATCCATGATGGATCTGGAGGGCCCAGAAGACAACAGTAATTTTGTACCTAAAATTCTTAGCTTTACTTTTGGTTTCTAGTTCAGCATGTAAGGAGCTTATAAGTTGCCACTCCATTCTAACAAAAGTAAAAAGCTGAACAAACTGCAAAAAAAATCAAGGTCTGACAAAGACATAAGGTCACAGGGCGAACCACTGCCTCCAAAATTGGAGAGTTACAAGGGGAATTCAGAGAATCATAATTTGTCAGAGCAGAAACCCCAAACAGAAATCTCTGTGGGAACCAGTTCCAGGTAGAAGAACCTGGACTATAATGACAAATTGCTGGAGGCTCAATGTGGACAACTCTGAGTTAAAAACTGGAGGACCCAACTCAGGGAGAATCACATTTTTTGAGTTTTACCTCCAGGAGCTCAACTTGGTTCTTATAGTGAATATTGGAGAAAAAATTCCTTCATGCTTCCAGCAGGAGAGTAAAAGGAACCATTATTAAGTAAGTATGTATGTCAGAACATTCTACTTAATAAGGCCTACCCTCGGGAGAAACTATTTTACCAGAACCTCACCTGCTGGGGTTTTATGAGAGCCTAATCAGCCTGGGAGAAGTGAAATAATCAATGCCAACCCCCTCTAGTCTCCCACACGGAGGAAGGAAAATATACAACTCTAGCTCTCTCTAGCCATCCTGCCCCAACTAAGGAGAGAAAAACAAAACTAAGAAGCACTGGTGAATTTCACAGTCCAGAGGCATAGGGTCTTCAAAAGACTGAAACCTAATCATAGGATTATGGAACTCTTCTTGCCTCACAGCTTACCACTACATTACTAAAAGCCTATTTACTGCAGTTCCTTTTACCCAGCACATCATGTCTGCCTTTCAACAAAAAATTTCAAAGCATACTAAAAAGGCAAAAAACAGAGTTTGATGACACTGAAAAATCATCAGAACCAGAGTCAGGTATGGCAGGATTGTTGGACTTCTCAGAGAGGAAGTTTTTTAAACTATAATTAATATGGTCAGGGCTTTAATGGGAAAAAAATGTAGATAGCGTGCACAAATAAATGGAAAATGTAAGCAGAGAGATGGAAAGTCTAAGAAAGAATCAAATAGAAATGTGAGGGAACAGAAGCTCTCTAAAAGAAATGAAGAGTATCTTTGATGGGCTCATTAGTAGACTAAACATGACTGAGGAAAGAATCTTTGAGTTTGAGGATATGACAACAGAAACTTCCAAACTTCCAAAACTGAAAAGCACAGGAAAAAAACCTGCAAAAAACAGAACAGAATGTCCAAGAACTGTGAGATAAATACAAAAGGTGTAACATATATGTAATGGCAATACCAAGGAAAGAAAGAGAAAAAGAAGCAACATTTGCAGCAATAATGCCTGAGAATTTCCCCAGAATTAATGTTAGACACCAAACCAAAGATCCAGGAAGCTCAGAGAACACTAAGCAGGATATTTGCAAACAAACAAATAAAAACCCAAAACAAATAAACAAAAAACAATACCTAGACATATCATTTTCAAACTTCAGAAAATCAGACAAAGAAAATATCTTGAAAGGAGCCAGAGGAGAAAAACACCTTACCAATAGAGGAGCAACAATGAGAATTACATCCAACTTCTCTTCAGAAACCATGCAAACAAGAAGAGAGTAGAGTGAATTATTTAATGTGCTGAGGGAAAACACCAACTTAGAATTCTGTACCCTGTGAAATTATCTTTCAAAAGTGAAGGAAAAATAAAGACTTTCACAGACAAACAAAAACTGAGGAAACTTATTGCCAGTAGACTTGCCTCCTTATACAGATAGAACTGTAAGGAGAAATAGATTAATCCACTATAATAGTTGGAGACTTCAACATCACTCTATAAGAAACGGACAGACCCAGCAGGCAAAAAATCAAAAGGACACAGGTGAACTCAACCACACCATCAAACAACTGGATATAAAGGAATCTATAGAATACTTCATCAAACAACAGCAGAATACACATTCTTCTCAAGTGCACATGAAACACCCAGATAGACTACATCCTGGGCAATAAAATGCACTTTAAAATTCTTTGAAAAATGGGACTCAAACAATGTATCCTCTCAGACCACAATGAAATTAAACTAGAAATCAACAACAAAAAGATACAAGAAAGTCCCCAAATGCTTGGAGATTAAACGTATTTCTAAATAACACAGATCAAATAAGAAATCTCAAGAGAAATTTTTAAATATTTTTAACTAAAGTGAAAATACAACTTACCAAACTTTGCAGGATGCAGCAAAAGCAGTTCTAAGAAGGAATTTTATGGAGATAAATGCATACATCAATAAAAATATCTCAAATAAACAACCTCACTTTACACCTCAAGGAACTGTGGCAAAGGAGGGAGAAACTAAGGCCAAAGCTAGAAGGAATGAAATAATAAAGATTAGAGCAAAAATAAATGAAATAGAGAATAACAAAACAAGAGAAACTGTTATAAAACAAGAATTGGTTCTTTGAAAAGATAAGCAAAATTGACAAACCTTTAGCTAGGCTAACCAAGAAAAAAAGAGAGGACCCAAATGAATAGCATTATAAATGAAAGAGGAGACATTATAACTGATACCACAGAAATACAAAGGATTATATTAGGGTACTATGAACAACTAAACATCAACAGATTGGACATCCTAAAAAAATGAATAAATTCCTAGAAACATACCACCTACCAAGACAGAAGCATGAAGAAATAGAAAATCTGAACCAATAATGAGTAGACCAATAATGAGTAAGGAGATTGAGTCAGTAATCCAAAACCTCCCAACAAAAATAGTCCACAACTAGACGGTTTTACTGGTGAATTTTACCAAACATTCAAAGAATTAATACCTCATCTCACACTGGTCAGAATGGCCATCATCAAAAAATCTACAAACAATAAATGCTGGAGAGGGTGTGGAGAAAAGGGAACCCTCTTGCACTTTTGGTGGGAATGTAAATTGATAAAACCACTATGGAGAACAGTATGGAGGTTCCTTAAAAAACTTCAAATAGAACTACCATATGACCCAGCAACCCATTACTGGGCATATACCCAGAGAAAACAATAATTCAAAAAGATTCATGCACCAGGACTTCCCTGGAGGCACAGTGGTTAAGAATCTGCCTGCCAATGCAGGGGACACGGGTTTGATCCCTGGTCCAGGAAGATCCCACACGCAGAGGAGCAACTAAGTCCATGCACCACAACTACTGAGCCTGCACTCTAGAGCCTGTGCACCACAACTACTGAAGCCCGCTCACCTAGAGCCTGTGCTCTGCAACAAGAGAAGCCACCACAATGAGAAGCCTGCGCACTGCAATGAAGAGTAGCCCCTGCTCGCTGCAACTAGAGAAAGCCTGCACACAGCAATGAAAACCCAACACAGCCAAAAATAAATTAATTAATTTTTAAAAAAAGACACATGCACCCCAATGTTCATTGAAGCACTATTTACAATAGCCAGGACATGGAAGCAACCTAAATGTCCATCAACAGAGGAATGGATAAAGAAGATGTGGTACGTATATACAATGGAATATTACTCAGCCATTAAAAGGAACGAAATTGGGTCATTTGTAGAGACATGGATGGACATAGAGACTGTCATACAGAGTGAAGTAAGTCAGAAAGAGAAAAACAAATATCGTATACTAATGCATATATGTGGAATCTAAAAAAATGGTATAGATGATCTTATTTGCAAAACAGTAATAGAGACACAGATGTAGAGAACAAACATATGGCTACCAAGTGGGAAGGGGTGGTGGTGGGATGAGTTGGGAGATGGGTATTGACATATATACACTATTGATACTATGTATAAAATAGACAACTAATGAGAACGTACTGTATAGCACAGGGAGCTCTATTCAATGCTCTGTGGATGACCTAAATGGGAAGGAAATCCAAAAAAGAAGGGGTATATGTATAGCTGATTCACTTTGCTGTACAGTAGAAACTAACATAATATTGTATTAGGTGGGCCAAAAAATGCCTTCATTTTTTTTAAGTAAAAATAAGAGACACATTTTTCATTTTCACCAAACACTTTACTGAACAACATTTTCACCCTTTTGCTCCACTACCGTCTGCCATTTTTCAGGCAACTTCATAATGCTATCTTCCCAAAACTTTTCATCTTTTTGAGCAAAGAACTGTTCCAGGTGCCTTTTACAGTCTTCCAGCGAATTGAAATTTTTTCCATTAAGAGAATTTTGTAAAGACCAAAATAAACGGAAATCTGAAGGTGCAATGTCTGGTGAATGCAGCGGATGAATCAGAACTTCACAGCCAAGCTGTAACAGTTTTTGCCTGGTCATCAAAAAAACATGCGGTCTTGCATTATCCTGATGGAAGATTATGTGTTTTCTGTTGACTAATTCTGGATGCTTTTTGTTGAGTGCCACTTTCAGTTGGTCTAATTGGGAGCAATACTTGTTGGAATTAATTGTTTGGTTTTTGAGAAGGAGCTCATAATAGAGGGCTCCCTTCCAATCCCACCATATACACAACATCACCTTCTCTGGATGAAGACCAGCCTTTGGTGTGGTTTTTGGTGGTTAATTTCCCTTGCCCCACAGTCTCTTCTGTTCCACACTGTTGTACAGTATCCACTTTTTATCGGCCGTCACGATTTGTTTTAAAAACGGAACATTTTCGTTACGTTTCAGTAGAGTATAGCATGTGGAAATATGGTCAAGAAGGCTTTTTTCGCTTAACTTATGTGGAACCCAAACATCAACAAAGTGATTCACATAACCAAGCTGGTGCAAATGATTTTCAACACTTGACTTGGATATTTTGAGTAGATCAGCTATCTCCCACGTGGTATCAGATTGATCTCAATTATTGTTTTGATTTGATTGCTATAATCTTCAACTGGCCTAACCGACCGTGGAACATTGTCCAGCAAAAAATCTCCAGAACGAAACTTCACAAACAACTTTTGACAAGTTCGATCAGTCACAGCACCTTCTCCATACACTGCACAAATCTTTTTGTGCATTTCAGTTGCATTTTTACCTTTCTTGAAATAAGAAAGCATAATATGCTGAAAGCATTGCTTTTTTTCTTCCATCTTCAATATTAAAATGTCTACACAAAAATTCAGCAATTTTGATAAGTCTTTTTATAAATGCATGCTGATATGGTAGCTGTCACATACAATCTAACAAAATTGTTTCCAATGAAGTTAAAGACAACTAAGTGCTACTAGAGCCATCTTACGGAAAAAACACAAACGAACGTTTTGGCCCACCCAATAAAGAAACTATACTCCAATTTAAAAAAACATGATTAATACCAATTCTACTCAAACTCTTCCAAAAATTTCAAGAGGAAGGAACACTGCCAAGCTTATTCTACAAGGCCAGCATTACCCTGATACCAAAGCCAGATAAGGACATCACAAGAAAAAAACTACAGGCCAATATCACTGATGAATATTGAGGCAAAAATTCTCAACAAAATAAAAGCAAAATTAATTCAAACGGCACATTAAAAAGATTATACAGCACAGTTAAGTGGGCTTCAACCCTGGGATGCAAGGATAGTTCAACATATGCAAATCAATAAATGTGATAAATCGCTTAATAAATGATAAAAGTCATATGACCATCTAAACAGATGCAGAAAAAGCATTTGACAAAATTCAACATGCATTCATAATAAAAACTATCAACAGATTGGGTATAAAAGGAACAAACTTGAACATATTAAGGCCACATAAACAAGTCTGCAGCTAACATCTTACTTAACGGTAAAAGGTTGAAATCTTTTTCTCTAATATCAGGAACAAGACAAGGGTGACCACTCTCACCATTCCTATTCAACATAGTACTAAAAGTCCTAGACAAAGCAATTAGCAAGAAAAGGAAATAAAAAGCATTCAAATCAGAAAGGAATAAGTAAAACTGTCTGTTTGCAGGTGACATGACTTTATATGCAGAAAATCCTAAAGAATCTACCTAAAAACTCTTAGAGCCAACCAAGAAATTCAGTAATGTTTCAGGATACAAAATCAACATACAAAAATCAGTCTCATTTGTATACACAAACAATGAACTATCTGAAAAAGAAAGAAGCAATCCCATTTGCAATAGTATCAAAAACAATAAGATACTTAGCAATACATCTAACTAAGGAATTTAAAGATCTGTTCACTGAAAACTGTAAGATATTGATGAATGAAATTGAAGACATAGATAAATGGAAATATATACCATACTCATGGATTGAAAGAATATTGTCAAAATGTCCATACTACCCAAAGCCATCTACATATTCAATGCAATCCCTATCAAGATTCCAATGGCATTTTTCACTGAATTTGTTTTTAAATCCTAAAATTAGCTTGGACCCACAAAAGACCCCAAATAGCTATTCAATCCTAAAAAGAAGAGCAAAGCTGGAGGCATCACACTCTGACTTCAAACTGTATTACAAAACAATAGTAATTAAAATAGTATGTTACTGGTATAAAAAGACATATAGATCAATGGAACAGAATCAAGAGCCCAGAAATAAACTCATGCAGATATCTTGAACTAATATTTGACAAGAGAGCCAAGAATACTCAAGGAGAAAAGGATAATCTCTTCAACAAATGGTGCTGGGAAAATTTGATATACACATGCAAAAGAATGAAACTGGACCCTTACACAACCAACAAAAATTAACTTGAAATGGATTAAAGACTTAAGTATAAGACCTGAAACCATAAAACTCCTAGAAGAAAATATAAAAAAAAAACTTATTGACATTGGTCTTGGCAGTGACATTTTGGATATGACACCAAATGTACAAGCAACAAAAGAAAAAAATCAACAAGTGGGACTATGCAAACTAAAAAGCTTCTGCACAGCAAAAGAAATGATAAATACAATGAAAAGGCAACCTATGAATAGGAGAAAGTATTTGCAAATCACATATCTGATAAGTGTTTAATAACCAAAATATAAGGAACTCATACAACTCAATAGCAAAATAACAAATAATCCAATTTAAAAATGGCAAAGCTGAATAGACATTTTTCCAAAGAAGATATCCAAATAGCCAACAGGTTCAGAAAAAGATTCTCCATATCACTAATCATCAGGAAAATGCAAATCAAAACCACAATGAAATATCACCTCACATCTGTTAGAATAGCTATTATCAAAAAGACAAGAGCTAACAAATGCTGTCAAGGATGTAGAGAAAAGGGAAGCCTGCTGCATGCTTGGTGGGAATGTACAGTGTTATAGCCCCTATGGAAACCAGTATGGAGGTTCCTCAAAAATTAAAAATAGAACCACTACATAATCCAACAATCCCAACTTTTGGGTATCTAATCCAAAGAAGATGAAATCACCATCTCAAAGAGATATGTGCACTCCCATGTTCATTGCGGCATGATTCACAATAGCCAAGACATGGAAAAAACCTAAATGTTCATCAACAGATGAATGGATAAAGAAGATGTGGCATATATATATATATATATATATATATATATATATAAAATATATATATATCTCCAATAGAATAGTATTCAGCCATAAAACAGAAATAAATCCCTGCCATTTGAACAACATGGATGGACCTTGAGGGCATTATGCTAAGTGAAATAAGTCAGATAGAGAAAGACAAATACTGTATGATCTCACTTACATGTGGAATCTAAAAACATAACTCTCATAAAAACATAGAGTAGAATGGTGGTTGCCAAAGACTGAGGGGTGGGAGAAATAGGGACATGTCATTCATAGGGTACAAACGTTCAGTTATAAGGTGAATAAGTTCCAGGGATTTAATATACAATATGTTGGGTCTAGTTATCAATACTCTATTGTATACTTAAAAGTTGCTATGAGAGTAGTTTTTTAATGTTCTCACTGTAATAACAACAAAATGGTAATTATATGATGTGAGGAATGTGTTAACTAACCATATTTTGATAAACATTTCACTATATATATATACATGTATCAAATCATCACACTGTACACCTTAAACTTACACAATGTCATATGTCAGTTATATTTCATTAAATTTGAAAGATTAAAAACACATTACCATTTACATTTACACTCAAAGATGAAGTAGGTATAAATTTTACACAATATGTACAATATGTGAAGAAAAACAGAAAACTCTGATGAAAGGTATCAAAGAAGAAATAAATAAATGGAAGGTATTCCATAGTCATAGACAGGAAGACTAAATACTTTCAAGTTGTCAGTTCTTCCCTACTTGATATATAGTTTCAATGCAATCCCTATTAAAATACCAGCAAGTTATTTTGTGGACATTGACAGACAGATTCTAAAGTTTATATGGAGAGGCAAAATACCCAAAATAGCCAACTCAATATTGAAAAAGAATAAAGTTAGAGGACTGACACTACCCAACTACAACACTTACTATACAGCTACAGTGATCAAGATAGTGTGGTATCAGGGAAAGAATAGAAAAACAGATCAATGGAAGATAATAGATAGTCCAGAAATAGACCCATATAAATATGGTCAACTGATCTTTGACAACAAGCAAAGATGACAAGCAAAATGGAGCACAGTTAGTCTCTTCAATAAATGGTTCTGGAACAACTGGCCATCCATATGCAAAAAATGAATATAGACACAGACCTTTCATCCCTCACAAAAATTAACTCAAGATGGATCATAGACCTAAATGTAAAACCCAAAATTGGAAAACTCCTAGGAGAAAACCTAGATGACTTTGGGCATGGTGATCACTTTTTAAATATAACAGCAAAAGCATGATTCATTAAAGAAAGAATTGATAAGCTGGACTTTATTAAAACTAAAAACTTCTACTTTGTGGATGACAATGTCAAGAGAATGAGAAGAGAAGCCTAGACTGGGAAAACAATCTGCAAAAGACACATCTGATGGACAATTATCCAAAATATACAAAGAACTCTTAAAATTAAACAATAAGAAAACAACCAACCTAATTACAAAATGGCTTGAAGACCTGAACAGACATTTCACCAAAGAAGACATACAGATGGTAAGTATATGAATATATATTCAACATTATATATGATTAGAGAATGTCAAATTAAAACAGATATCACTACATGCTGGTTACAATGACCCCCAAATACAAAATACTGAAAACAGAAAATTCATTTGCAAATATTTTCTTCCATTCTGAGGGTTGTCTTTTCATCTTGTTTACAGTTTCCTTTGCTATTCAAAAGCTTTTCAATTTCATTAGGTTCCATTTATTTATTTTTATTTTTATTTGCATTACTCTAGGAGGTGGGTCAAAAAAGATCTTTCTGTGATTTATGTCAAAGAGTGTTCTTCCTATGTTTTCCTCTGAGAATTTTATAGTGTACTGTCTTACATTTAGGTCTTTAATCCATTTTGAGTTTATTTTTATGTATGCTGTTAGGGAGTGCTCTAATTTCATTCTTTTACATGTAGCTGTCCAGTTTTCCCAGCACCACTTATTGAAGAGACTGTCTTTTCTCCATTATATATCCTTGCCTCCTTTGTCATAGATTAGTTGACCATAGGTGCATGGATTTATCTCTGGGCTTTCTATCCTGTTCCATTGATCTATATTTCTGTTTTTGTGCCAGTACCATAATGTCTGGATTACTGTAGCTTTGTAGTATAGTCTGAAGTCAGGGAGTCTGATTCCTCCAGCTTGGTTTTTTTTTTACCCTCAGGATTGCTTTGGCTATTCAGGGTCTTCTGTGTCTCCATACAAACTTTAAGACTTTTTGTTCTAGTTCTGTAAAAAATGCCATTGGTATTTTGATAAGGATTGCATTAAATCTGTAGATTGTGTTGGATAGTATAGTCATTTTCACAATATTGATTCTTCCAATCCAAGAACATGGTATATCTCTCCATCTGTTTGTGTCATCTTTGATTTCTTTCATCAGGGTCTTATAGTTTTCTGAGTACAGGTCTTTTGCCTCCTTAGGTAGGTTTATTCCTGGGTATTTTATTCTTTTTGTTGCAGTGGTGAATGAGATTGTTTCCTTAATTTCTCTTTCTGATTTCTGTTGTTAGTGTATAGGAATGCCAGAGACTTCTGTGCGTTAATTTTGTATCCTCTAACTTTATCAAATTCATTGATTAGCTCTAGTACTTTTCTGGTGGCATCTTTTAGGACTATCTATGTATAATATCATGTCATCTGCAAACAGTGACAGTTTTAAATCTTCTTTTCCAATTTGTATTCCTTTTATTTCTTTTTCTTCTCTAATTTCTGTGGCTAGGATTTCTGAAACTATGTTGAATAACAGTGGTGAGAGTGGACATCCTTGTCTTTTTCCTGATCTTAGAGGAAATGCTTTCAGTTTTTCACCATTGAGAATGATGTTTGCTGTGGGTTTGTCGTATATGGCCTTTATTATGTTGAAGTAGGTTCCCTCTATGCCCACTTTCTGGAGAGTTTTTATCATAAATCGGTCTTGAATTTTGTCAAAAGCTTTTTCTGCATCTACTGAGATGATCATATAGTTTTTATCGTTCAATTTGTTAATATGGTGTATTATATTGATTGATTTGCGTATAGTGAAGAATCCTTGCATCCCTGGGATAAACGCCCCTTGATCATGGTGTATGATCCTTTTAATGTGTTGTTGGATTCTGTTTGCTAGTATTTTGTTGAGGATTTTTGCATCTATATTCATCAGTGATATTGGTCTGTAATTTTCTTTTTTTAGTATCTTTGTCTGGTTTTGGTATCAGGGTGATGGTGGTGTTATAGAATGAGTTTGGGAGTATTCCTTCCTCTGCAATTTTTTGGAAGAGTTTGAGAAGGATGGGTGTTAGCTCTTCTCTAAATGTTTGATAGAATTCACCTGTGAAGCCATCTGGTCCTGGACTTTTGGTTGTTGGAAGATTTTTAATCACAGTGTCAATTTCATTACTTGTGATTGCTCTGTTCATATTTTCTATTTCTTCCTGGTTCAGTCTTAGAAGGTTATAGCTTTCTAAGAATTTGTCCATTTCTTCCAGGTTGTCCGTTTTATTTGCATAGAGTTGTTTGTAGTATTCTCTTATGATGTTTGTATTTCTGCTGTGTCTGTTGTAACTTCTTTTTCATTTCTAATTTTATTGATTTGGGTCCTCTCCCTCTTTTTCCTGGTGAGTCTCTCTAAAGGTTTATCCATTTGGCTTATCTTCTCAAAGAACCAGCTTTTAGTTTTATTGATCTTTGCTGTTGTTTTCTTTGTTTCTCTTTCATTTATTTCTGCTCTGCTTTTTATGAATTCTTTCCTTATAGTAACTTTGGGTTTTGTTTTTTCTCCTTTCTCTAGTTCCTTTAGGTGTAAGGTTAGATTGTTTATCTGAGATTTTCTTTTTTCTTGAGGTAGGATTATATTGCTATAAACTTCTGTCTTAGAACTGATTTTGCTGCATTCCATAGGTTTTGGGTCATCGTGATTTCAGTGTCATTTGTCTTTCCGTGTTTTTTGATTTCCTCTTTGATTTCTTCAGTGATCTCTTGGTTATTTAGTAACGTATTGTTTAGCCTCCCTGTGTTTGTGTTTTTTACATTTTTTTCCCAGTATTTGATTTCTAATCTCACAGTGTTGTGGTTCGATAAGATGCTTGATATGATTTCAATTTTCTTAAATTTACTGAGGCTTGATTTGTGACACAAGATGCAATCTACCCTGGAGAATGTTCCATGTGCACTTGAGAACAAAGTGTAATCTGCTGTTTTCGGATGGAATGTCCTATAAATATCAAATCTATGTGGTCTATTGTGTCATTTAAAGCTTGTGTTTCCTTATTAATTTTCCGTCTGGGTGATCTGTCCATTGGTGTAAGTGAGGTGTTAAAGTCCCCCACTATTATTGTGTTACTGTCACTTTCCTCTTTCATAGCTGTTATCATTTGCCTTATGTATTGAGGTACTCCTATGTTGGGTGCATGTATATTTATAATTGTTATATCTTCTTCTTGGGTTGATCCCTTGATCATTACGTAGTGTCCTTCCTTTTCTCTTGTAACATTTTAAAGTCTATTTTATCTGATATGAGTATTGCTACTCCAGCTTTCTTTTGATTTCCACTTGCATGGAAAATCTTTTTCTGTCCCCTCACTTTCAGTCTGTATGTGTCCCTAGGTCTGAAGCTGGTCTCTTGTAGACAGCATATATATGGGTCATGTTTTTGTATCCATTCAGCAAGCCTGTTTCTTTTGCTTGGAGCATTTAATCTATTCACATTTAAGGTAATTATCAATGTGTATGTTCCTATTACCATTTTCTTAATTGTTTTGGGTTTGTTTTTGTAGGTCCTTTTCTTCTCTTCTGTTTCCCCCTTAGAGAAATTCATTTAGCATTTGTTGTAGAGCTAGCTGGTTTGGTGGTGCTGAGTTCTCTTAGCTTTTGCTTGTCTGTAAAGCTTTTGATTTCTCCATTGAATCTGAATGAGATCTTTGCCAGGTAGAGTAATCTTGGTTTTAGGTTCTTCCCTTTCATCCCTTTAAATATATTGTGCCACTCCCTTCTGGCTTGTAGAGTTTCTGCTGAGAAATCACCTGCTAACTTTATGGGAGTTCCCTTGTATGTTATTTGTCGTTTTACCCTTGTTGCTTTTAATAATTTTTCTTTGTCTTTAATTTTTGTCAGTTTGATTACTGTGTCTCAGCCTGTTTCTCCTTGGGTTTACCCTGCCTGGGACTCTCTCCACTTCTTGGACTTGGGTGGGTATTTCCTTTCCCATGTTAGGGAAGTTTTTGACTATAATCTTTTCAAATATTTTCTTGGGTCCTTTCTCTCTGTATTCTCCTTCTTGGACCCCTATAATTCAAATGTTGGTTCATTTAATGTTGTCCCAGTGGTCTCAGGTTGTCCTCATTTCTTTTCATCTGTTTTTCTTTATTCTTTTCTGTGGCAGTGAATTCCACCATTCTTTCTTCCAGGTCACTTATCTGTTATTCTGCCTCAGTTTTTCTGCTACTGACTCCTTCTAGTGTATTTTTCATTTCAGTTATTGTATTGTTCATCTCTGGTTTTTTGTTCTTTAATTCTTGTAGGTGTTTCCTCTTTAATTCTTCTAGGTCTTTGTTAAACATTTCTTGCATCTTCTCGATCTTTGCCTCCATTCTTTTTCCAAGGTCCTGGATCATCTTCACTATCATTATTCTGAATTCTTTTTCTGGAAGGTTGCCTATCTCCACTTCATTTGGTTGTTTTTCTGGGGTTTTAGCTTTTTCCTTCATCTGGTATATCGTCCTCTGCCTTTTCATTTTGTCTAACTTTCTGTGAATGTGGTTTTCATTCCACAGGCTGCAGGATTGTAGTTCTTGCTTTTGCTGTCTGCCCTCTGGTGGATGAGGCTATCTTAGAGGCTTGTGCAAGCTTCCTGATGGGAGGAACTAGTGGTGGTTAGAGCTGGATGTTGCTCTGTTGGGTAGAGCTCAGTAAAGCTTTAATATGCTTGTCTGCTGATGGATAGGGCTGAGTTCCATCCCTGTTGGTTGTTTGGCCTGAGGCGACCCAGCACTGGCACCTACAGGCTCTTTGGTGGGGCTAGTGGCAGACTCCGGGAGGGCTCATGCCAAAGAGTACTTCCCAGAACTCCTGCTGCCAATGTCCTTGTCCCCGTGGTGAGCCACAGCCATCCCCCACCTCTGCAGGAGACCCTCCAACACTAGCAGGTAGGTCTAGTTCTGTCTCCTATGGGGTCACTGCTCCTTCCCCCTTGGTCCTGATGCACACACTAATTTGTGTGTACCCTCCAAGAGTGGAGTCTCTGTTTTCCCCCAGTCCTGTCAAAGTCCTGCAGTCAAATCCCACTAGCCTTTAAAGTCTGATTCTCTGGGAGTTCCTCCTCCTTTGCTGGGCTCCCAAGTGGGAAGCCTGACGTTGGGCTCAGAACCTTCATTCCAGTGAGTGGACTTCTGTTCTCCATTGGGTAAAATTGTTCTCCAGTTTTTGAGTCACCCACTCAGACGTTATAGGATTTGATTTTATTGTGATTTTGTCCCTATCGTCTCATTGTGGCTTCTCCTTTGTCTTTGGATGTAGGGTATCTTTCTTGGTGAGTTCTAGTGTCTTCCTGTCGATGATTGTTCAGCAGTTAGTTGTGATTCCTGTACTCTCGCAAGAGGGAGTGAACACATGTCATTGTACTCTGCCATCTTGAACCAATCTCTAAAGTACTTTTGACACATCTTGCTAATGGATGCGTAAAATAAATCCAGACAAAGCACAGATGCCACAGACATAGTTCAAAGCTATGGCAGCTTGATGCTGAGATGCTATTGTAGTTCCCGGGAAGGAGCTTGGAGGAGCTTCTTTGGATTTCTTTCAGTTAGTGAAAACAGGTACTAAAGTAGACCTTTCTTAACAGTGAAGCAGTGTAAAGCAAACTTTCAAAAAGTGGTGGATACATTTTATTTTCCTTTTCCTTTGTGCTTCATCTAGTTTCACTTGCTCCTAGGGTGCCGCAGAGGCCTTGCCCCCAGCACTTCAGACCAGAGTTCCTAGTGTGAAATGGCTGGCCGATACCTCAACTCCGTGGGTGCGTGGAGATGTGCTGTGCTTGGCACTGCCATCTGGAGGATCTCAGGCTGTTTTATTATATTGTTACCCTGCCTGCTTCAGATTGGTTGCAACCTTAGCAGAGCCATGCACGTGGAAGATCCATGTCCTGGGCACTGATCCAAAAAGGTCATTAACTACAACCCCCAGATGTAGCAGTTGCCAAAAGCTTTATTCTTCAACCTGTTCACACAATAATAATCAACCTTTGTGTTTTCAATGAGTGTTTTGAAGTGCCTGTTAACTTTTCTATAGCTCAAAGTCCAGAAGATAAATCAGATTGAGTGGAGCTAGACCAAAGAGAATTTTTAGATGGAAATAATTCTGTCAAAGTCAAGCTCCCCAAGGACATTAACAAAGTCTATGTATCTGCTGCCTTGTAAATAGTATATTAGGGATTTTTCATCAACACCCTCTATACCATGTACTGGGATTGTTATAACTGTACTTGAGCTAATTTATTATTTTTATTTACATTAAATTTAGAAGTATCAAGTCCCAAATGGAAAGAATTTTCCTTTTAGATTTACATGACTGATTCTCATTAACCCATGAGGTGACTTTGCAAGATCATCCCAGACACTGTGCACATGAACTAAAGACAGTTTTCAGCAATGGGTACTGAGCATCCAGATTTAGAAAATGAACATGGGCAGAGAGAGAAAACATAGGAAAGTCCAAGCCAAATACGTAAAGGCCCAGTTCTGAGTTTTGGTATATTAGATAAGGATATTAGATAAGCACAGCCTTACAGCCTGGGCAAGATATCAATTAATGAATGCACTAGATTTAATCAAATTGGGGTCAGAAACCAGAGAAGATAAGCCATGTACTGTATTTTTACAACTTTGTATTCATTCATTCATAGAAAAATCATTTTAGAAAGCATTTAAGGAACCCCCTGAGGCATCCCTGTGGAGCCCTCTGAAACTGAAAATTATAGTTTGAAAACCACTGGGCTAGATGACCAAGGCGCTTTAGGGAGGTGGTGTTGACCAGTAGATTCTAAGAAACTCTGCTTCCTTTCCTGTCAGATTGACCACTAGTTTGAGCTAAGGACTTGGGCCAGTCAGTAAGCTGCTTTACTTTTATAAGTCTATGATCCACATCCATTGACCAAGTCCTGATCAAGCCAGACACATGGCTGTGCCAAGTATTTGCAGTTTTTGAATGGGCATGAACCCATGCAAAAAGATCACATAATAAGGCAGTTTTACAGAAGACACAGTCAACCCACTCAGACCATTAGGCTGGGCTGAAAACAGGGATCCTTTAAGAAAGACAGCTCTGGGCTATCCCCTTAAAATCGCCCCTTTACATTTAGGTAAAGATCTCATTGCAATAAGCCTACAAGTTTGTGCTCAATAAATCCCATACTGAGGGTTGCCTTTTCATCCTGTTTATGGTTTCCTTTGCTGTGCAAAAGCTTTTAAGTTTCATTAGGTCCCATTTGTTTATTTTTGTGAATGTAAATTGATACAGCCACTATGGAGAACAGTATAGAGGTTCCTTAAAAAACTAAAAATAGAACTACCATATGACCCAGCAATCCCACTACTGGGCGTATACCCTGAGAAAACCATAATTCAAAGAGTCATGTACCACAGTGTTCACTGCAGCACTATTTACAATAGCCAGGACATGGAAGCGACCTACGTGTCCATTGACAGATGAATGGATAAAGAAGAGGTGGCACATATATACAATGGAATATTACTCAGCCATAAAAGGAAACGAAATTGAGTTATTTGTAGTGAGGTGGATGGACCTAGAGTCTGTCATACAGAGTGAAGTAAGTCAGAAAGAGAAAAACAAATACCGTATGCTAACCCATATATATGGAATCTAAAAAAACCCAAAATGGTTCTGATGAACCTAGGGGCAGGACAGGAATAAAGACGCAGATGTAGAGAATGGATTTGAGGACATGGGGAGGGGGAAGGGTAAGCTGAGACGAAGTGAGAGAGTAGCATTGACATATATACATATATACACTACCAAATGTAAAATAACTACTGGGAAGCAGCCGCATCACATGGGGAGATCAGCTCTGTGCTTTGTGATCACCTAGAGGGGTGGGATAGGGAGGGTGGGAGGGAGACGCAAGAGGGAGGGGATATGGGGATATATGTATACATATAGCTGATTCACTTTGTTATACAGCAGAAACTAACACAACATTGTAAAGCAATTATACTCCAATCAAGATGTTAAAAAATATTCCCATACTGAACAACTCTAGTTACTTTACATATTGTGTTTTCTTGACTCCTTGTTTGGGCCTTTTAAAAATTATTCTTCTTGTTATAGAGAACCTATGTTTTTCTATAAAGTTCTCTTCAGTTCCACACAAAGACCTATCCCCTCTCTGTATATCATGTTCCTTTGGAAAAAATACTTACGAGTGTGAAGCTTTTCCTTTGGATCCAATATGTCATTTAAACTTTGGATTCGTTTTTGTTAGCCAAGACATCATTCATTATTCTGATTATTCTATTGTGAGTTGGCTAATGTTTTTCTCATCACAATTTGTTTTCTAGATATGAGGCTGTAAAGAGTCTTCTCAATCAGCTCTGTCTAGTTCCTCCTATGGTAAAACTTTATTGCAGGTTCGTTGACTCAGTCTTTTTCGTGAAGAGTCATCGTCATTCAATTCCTAGCTATGTGACTTTAGGCAAATAAATTCACCTAAGTCTCAGCTTTTTCATCTATAAAATTGGAATAATGCCATACCTCTTCCACAGGTTTGTTGAGAGGATTAAATAAGAGAGTACATGGAAATCACTTAGAATTTTGCCTATCTTATAGTAGTTGCTCTATACATGTTAATTTTTGCTATTCCAGTTCCTGGGAATAATATTTTTACCCTATTTAATTGACAGCTGAACACCTGAGTTCTATTTCCATTCAGATTTGCTATTTTGAGAGAAAGAGAATAGGAGAACAATTCATAAATGACAAAGCATTATAAAAATGCTCCTAGTGGGCTTCCCTGGTGGCACAGTGGTTGAGAGTCCGCCTGCTGATGCAGGGGACATGGGTTCGTGCCCCGGTCCGGGAAGATCCCACATGCTGTGGAGCGACTGGGCCCGTGAGCCATGGCCGCTGGGCCTGCGCGTCCAGAGCCTGTGCTCCGCAACGGGAGAGGCCACAACAGTGAGAGGCCCACATACAGGAAAAAAAAAAATGCTCCTAGTAATAAAACTGTGATGTTATTACTGTATTTGATAAAATTGGTTCTGAGATTGATCCATCTAGGTACTTAATGTTTTGTTGGGTCTAAAACTGCCTTTTAATAGGTTTATTCTATGTATTAACTTCTTTACATATTTCCCTAAACTCAGTGACATTCAATCACTACTTACCAAGAGTTCCCAATGCTTCCAGCAACTATGCTAAGCACTGTTGTAGATAACATATAAATAGAAAACCAAGTCCCTGAACTTGGAGAGCTTATAGAATTAAAGGCAAGATCATATGCATGCACAAAACCACGTACAAGAATGAAAGGGTGTATGAAATTCCAAATTGAACATCATCATCAAATATGTGTATTACAGACAGGAATTATAGTATGTGCTCCAAAAGGAGTGTCCTTGTGTCATTCAAGGCATCATGTCAGCCTTCACTGTAGGCGCTGTTGTGAGGCTGCTAACTTTCCAACTCTTTTTACCTCCAACCCCTACATTGCCCCTCTCCCCTTTCTTTTCCCCACTGGTAAACAACCACTACTTTGTTCTCTGTGTCTGCTTCTTTTTTGTTTGTTTTACTCACTAGTTTGGTGTAGTTTTTTTAGGTTCCACATATAAGTGATGTCATACAGTATTTGTCTTTCTCTGTCTGAGTTATTTCAGAACTTAGCATAATGCCCTCCAAGTCCATCCATGTTGCCGCAAGTGGCAAAATTTCATTCTTTTTTATGGCTGAATATTATTTCATGGACACTTAGGTTGCTTCCATATGCTGGCAATTGTAAATAATGCTGCTATGAACATTGGGGTGCATGAATCTTTAATACTAACTTTTAGCACTTCCTATGTACCAGGAAATGTGCTACATGCTTTAAGTATGTAATCTCATTTTCTCCTCATAAGAGCTACTTAAGATCAGTATTGTATTCATCCCCTTTTATAATTAGCTGAGAATATAAGTGGCAGAGCCAGGATATAAATCAGGTCTATTTGATGCCACAACCCATGCTCTTAACCACTCTGGATCACTACCTAACATACGTATTTCCATGTTGAAAGGACACCCCTCCCTTCAAGTCCCATGAATACTCCCACCTTACTCCCTCTCTCTCAGCTCCGTCCTTGACTCTCTAATATTAAAATATCTCTTGATATAACAAAATGTGTTAGAAGGAGCTGCTGGGGACTACTACTTCCTTAGTCCACCAGTTCCAACTGGAAGATTGTGTTGGGGAACATTAGAGATCAGCTGTCCCTCACCAGACCCTACCGGAGCTGAATGTGCCTGCCCTTGGTTCATTAAGATGACCTACCAACTGCTGCATTGGCAAAATGCCCCTGCTTATCCCATATCCACTGGATGACGTATCTGAAGTTATCTGGACAGCTGTGTGTGTGAGGGGAGATATAACAGGGTTAATCAATTTCTAAACTCTTTCTTAGAATTTTACGGAGAGTCATAAAGAACTTCAGAAGAAGAAAATCACAGCTACCTACCCACTCTCCTAATGACAGCCTAGCTCTTCCCAGAGAAGAAATTTCCCATTTCTGAGTGTGAATGTAATTTTCTCTGCTTTGGAGCCCTACCCTCTAATCTAGGGAAGCTGACATTTTCCATTCTGTAATAGGGTGAAGACATTGGTTTGATGATTTTCTTTTGCCAGAAGCTCTTTTTATCTCATGGTATATGGTAGCCCATGCTACATCTGCTCTGATTGCCAACAGCTTCATCATCCTCTGGGGACTCTTTACAAAGACAATGGGTCTATAACTATAAAACCATCCTCGAGTCCCTCTTATTACAAGAATTTCATACCCTTAGACTTTCTCTGGGAGTATGCTTGTCACCTGATTGGGGTCACTGATTTATGTATTTGAATAAACATACCTTACCTTATGTGTAATTTTATACTACTCCAAGTAGTTATATGCTTCCTTTGGAAGCATAAAGTAAGCAGGGTAAATACCATTGTATAGTATTCTTTAAAGGGAATCCAGTTTGGAGTGGAAGCAATATTAGAATTCAGGTCTCCCTACTCTTAACATTGTGGAGACTCTACTACATCATATTGCTTGAATAAGGTACAAACAGGTTGTCCCCACTTCCCTAGACATTGCAGTATTAGTATACTATTTTTTTTCTTTATCAATTAAGAGACTCTGAGGCTCCTAGAGTTCTGGCTGAGGATCTGTAGCCACCTAGAAACAACTGGACATTTGGAGAGGCCACAGGAAGAGCTGCTCCAGGGTTCAGGGAACTATCTGGGTACACAATGTCAGTGTTGTTAAGTTTTCTTGGGTCTCTTCTGTGCCATAGTAGCCAATAATACCTCACCTTTATCTGTTACTTACCACATACGAGGCAGAGTGCCATGTGCCTCATTTACTCCTCCCAACAACCCCATGAGGTAGGTAGTATTTCTAATCTTTATTTTTCATGCTCTTAACCACTCGAGTCTACTGCCACCCCAGTATTACAATATTAGAGACTTTCTAAGAGTTCAGTGACAAAGACTAGTATTGAGAAGTTGATTCATTTGTGTTTTCCTCCCTCTTATCTGAGTTCTATTTTTTAAAACAGCTTTATTGAGATATAAGTCACACAATATAATTCAGCCATTTAAAGTATAAAATTCAATGGGTTCTCTTTTAGTATATTCACAAAGTTGTTCAACCATCAATTTTAGAATACTTCCATCACCTCCAAAATAACTGATCTCTCAATTTGGTGGTATTTTATTTATTTTATTTTTAGTAGAGAGTTGGATCTGGCCTCATTCCAAATCCATCCTGGCCAAAGATCTAGAGCGGGGGGGGGGGGGCACAAACTCAAAAGCTTCAGGGACCAAGTAGACAACATCAAAAAGTGACCCAGCATCAACACTGGAGGGGACCATGGCAAGTCAGGAGCCTGCCTTCTAAAAGGGAGCAGCTGCAACTGAGCCACGTTGGAATGTGGACTCAGTTACATTTCAATAAGTCAGAAATATGGAATTTTATATAAAATTTCCTGATTATTTTTTTTGCGTGACAGCAACTGAAATTGAATTAAAAAAATAACTATGTGGGAAAAACAAAAAATATCTGTGGGCCGGATTCAAATCCTGGGTTACTGGTTTGTGACCTCTGCATTCGAGAAACAAGGAAACCCTCCGGTTTCAGTCTTCTTGACACTATCCTCTCCTACCACTTGCCCATCTAGCAAATTGTAATTAAAGTTCTCTGGCCTTAGGGATCTGATTTGAGTATGGTTTTGCCCTGTTGTAAGGATATGGAAAAGATAGCTTCTTGGAGTGCCACAGAAGTAACCTTTCCTTCCTACAGGTCCATTTTAGATCTGTGCTCATCTCTCTGAAAAGAGACCTGAATGGTATATCCCTTGTGATTTTCAAGAAAGAAAGACTCTAATAGGTTTATCCTTTTGGGGATCCTAACCTGATGCCCAGACTCCAGATGTCCCTAGGAGTCATTCTGAAGCAAAGTGCTTATAGGTCTTTCAGCCTCTGATTGTGTTTCTAACATCAGGACAATCTGATTTGCTACAGAGCATCTGGCACTGACATGTGTCCTCCTCCTTTGGATCATGCTGTCAACCAGGTGCTATCACCTGCTTTTCACCATGGCGGTTAATTCCAGGGGATGCATTTATATAAAACCTACCTTAAATGTTAAGAATTAGAAATAGTGTGCACAAAATCCCTAGCATAGTTTGTGGCCCTTGGCAGGTGTTCATTAAAAAACACAAGTACTGATTATAATCCTCCTGAGGTTTGAGAGAAAACAGGGATTTCTGGTGAGAGGAAAAAATAGGAGCTTTTGGACAGCCTGCCCTGCCAACAACAGAAATGCAGTTTCTGAAATGCCAGTGCCCATCTGCAGAAATAAGTGAATAGGTATGGCCCTTCCTCAACCTGGGCCTCACCTGGCCCCTATATCCCTTTTTCCTAGCACACGTGAGAACACATGGCTCCAATTAGAATACTAGCTAGTGTTATGAGTGTTTGGGTTGCTAAGCCCACCTGGTGGAAAGAACATTAGCCTGGCACTGAACTCAGCCCAGCCACTGCATCCATCCTCCTGGCAAGTCATATACAAGTGCTGTTCCTGAAGGTACATACCCCACAGACATCAGCTCTGCAGCAATAAAAACTGTAATTTTAAACAAAAGCATGGACCTTTTTACCCACTATGTTCAATGCTGAATGATTGAAATAAGATAGGCAGGAAGGTGTTGTAGGTTAAATTTTGTCCCCCGCAAGAGATATGTTGAAGTCATAAGCCTTGGTACCTGTGAATTCAGTCATATTTGGAAATAAGGTCTTTGAAAATGTAATCAAGTTAAAATGAGGTCATACTGGAGTAGGGTGGGCCTTTAATCCAGTATGACTGGTGTCCTTGTAAGAAAAGGAGAAAAGACACAGAGATGATAGACATACGCAGATGGAAGACAGCCATGTGAAGACAATGATGCACAGAGGGAAGGCTACCATGTGACTAGGAATGCAGACATCGGAGTTTTGTAGCTGCAAGCCAAGGAACACCAAGGATTGCTGGTGACAACCAGAAGCTAGGAGAGCCTGGCCCTGCCAACACCTTAACTTTGGACTCCAAGCCTCCAAGATTGTAAGAGAGTAAATTTCTATTGTTTTAAGGTATGCAGTTTGTGGTACCTTATTACAACAGCCCTAGGAATCTAATACAGGAGGTATAGTAGAAGGAGGATGCCCTTGAAAGTCAGACAAATCTGTGTTCAAATTCTGACTCATCCACTTTCTAACTGTGGACTTGGGCAGATTATTTAACATCTCTGAACCTCTGTTTACTCATCAATAAAAAAGAATAACACTACCTCATAGGGTTATAATGAGCATTAAATAAAATACTTAAAGTTGAAAGGGTCTATCACTTAAGAGTGATTATTGTTTTCTATCATTATAAATATACATTTCTGGAAAGCAATTTGGTATAAAAATACATAAAAGCTTCACATGTGCATACCCTACGATCCACTGATTTCTAAGGTATATATGCAATAGTCATTTCCAAAGTATATGCCTACTCCTAAGCACATACCCAACAGAAATGCATAACGTGTTCATAGCAGCAACATTCATGATTGAAAAAGTAATAGTCACATGCCCATTAACAGTAAAGTGAATAAGTAAGTAAATTGTGATATATTCACACAATAAAATACTATACAGCAATTAAAATCAATGCTCTATAACTATAAATATTACAAACGTTGAATGAAAGAGGCCCCCAAAATAACTACATACTCTATGATTCCAAATAATTTTTAAATCTGGCAAAACTAATATAGACTGTTGGAAGTCCTGATAGTGCTTACCCTTGGGAGGAAGTAGTAATTGAAAGAGGTATGTGGGAGGCTTTTGAGGTGCTGGTAACATTCTATTTCTAGGTCTTGTTGTTGTTGGTTATATGGGTGTGTTCACTTTGTGAAAATTTGTCAAGTTGTACACTTATGTGCATTTTTCTGTATGTACATTACACTTCAATAAAAATGTTTCAAAATTTATATCATTTGAACTAGTAATTGCACATTTAAAAAGATATCCTAAGAGAAAAACAAATATATGTCTGGGAATAGTCAGCATAGTAATACATGTAATAGTACAGGGAAAATTATGCTAATATCAGATAGAAGAGTCATGGTTTAATCAATTATGATTTACCCACATAACAGAATATTAGGTGACAAAGAGTTTTATATCCAGTCCTTCAATGGGGAAGTCTTACTTTTTTAACAATTCTCATAGGCTGGTAGTTAAAGGAATCTTAAAGATAGGTACAACCTCTTACTTTGTGCCTCTTTTTTATTTTTTTTAATTTATAAGGAGAGAAAGTAATTTGCCTAAGAAATGTGTCTCCCCAAGTCAACTTGTATTCAAATCAAGACCAGACGAAAAATTAAAGTGGAGTGAATTAGGATTGGGCTACATTCTATTTGGACTTGAAGAAAAATAGAGCATCCAGTCATCTGGGAGATAGCAAGAATTTTAACTTACATAGAATATTCAATAAATAGTGCTAGAAAAACTGGCTACCCATTTGGAAAAGAAATACAGGTGGATCGCTATTTTACTTCTTACAACAGAATAAAGTCCAGATAGACCAAAGAGGATAACTGTAAAAGCAGTAGAAGAGAACATGGGAGAATTTAAAAAGTAGTTTTGGAATGTGGAAGGGCCCTGTAAATAAGACTCAAACCCCTGAAAACTTAAGGCAAAAGAAGACTGATAAATTCGACTATAAAAAATTTAAAATTTCTTTATGCAAAAATTAATACTATGAGAAAAATCCATAGACAAATTAAAATCTGAGGGAAAAAAGGTTTAAAAATATGGTAGAGGACAAATTACCTTAATAATAAAGAGCTTTTACAAATCCAAAGAAAAATATCACAACCCAATTTTTTAAAATGGGGACAGGAAATGAATGAGAAATTCACAGAAAAATACAAATGACACATGACAAAAAGCTAAACTCATAATAGAACTTATCATAGGCCAAGTACTATTCTAAGTGATTTACACATTTGAGTCTCATAGCAACCCTATAAAGTAGGTACTGACATGATTCTCATAGCCAAGGAAACTGAGACACAGAGGCCATACAGTTGACAAATAATAGTGCTGGAGTTTGAACTTGTATTTAATTGTACATACCCTTTTACTGTTGGATATTTTTACCATGTACATGCATATATTATTTTTCAATTAAAAATAATGCCACTAACAAAAAATTACATGGAATGTTGAATTATTCAATATGATCTAAATGAATGAGTCCAGATTCAGATTTAACTAATATTTATTACAACATAATATGAATGAGGTTTTATTCTAAGCACTATCATAAACATCTATTCTATGAACCGACTGGGTAAATTGGGAAGGCAGACTCAATAAAGTGTATTTTTATGTCTTTTGCTCAATAGCTATAGGAGAAAACCCATACTTTCGTATTTGCTATTAGATTGCAGAAGAGTAGTTGATATAGTTCTTTGTTGTTGATACAACTCCCTATTTCATTTTTTCTCAACAATTGTAACAGCTACCATTTACGAAGTTCCTACTTTGTGTCAAATGCTGCAATTTATGATTCCTATTTAATACTAACAACCCTATGAGGTAGACACTATTCTAACCTTTACTTGTAGAAGAGAGCTCTAAGCCTCAGAGAAATTAAGTAATTTACTCAAGGACACAACCCAGGTCTATTTGTTTATAAACCCCTAATAATAACTACTATATGATTTTACGTTCCTAATGTTAGGGAAAAGAAATAACAGGTACCATTTAATGGGGAGCTTACTATCTTCTTTGAATGGTATTAAACACTTTACACGAATTATTGCATTTAATGTTCATAACAACCCCATGAGGTAGCATAACAACTATTGTTATTCCTTTTGAGAGATAAATGAACTGAAGCAGAGTGACATGTCTACAATTATTCAGCTAATAAGTGAAATAGGCAGGGTTTGAACAGGGTTATCTGTATGGCTTAAACTTTGTGTTCTTTAATGTACATCATACAGCCTGATAGAGTGACTGAATAAATTTTTTAAAAAAAGATCAAACTGTATGCTGCCTACAAGAGACTCACTTCAGCTTCAAGGACACACACAGACTCAAAGTGAAGGGATAGAAAAAGATATTCCACACAATATAAACCAAAAGAGAGCAAGGGTAGCTATACTTACATCAGACAAAATAGAATTTAAGTCAAAAACTGTAACAAGAGATAAAGGAGGCCATTATATAATGATGGGTAAATTCATCAAGAAGACGCAACAGTTATAAATAAATATGTACCCAACATTGGAGAACCTAAATATATTAAGCAAATAATAACAGATCTGCAAGACAACAATACAGTAATAGTAGGCATTTGAAATAGGCATTTCAAAACCCCTCTTTCAACAATGGTTAGATCATCTAGACAGAAAATCAATAAGAAAACATTGAACTTGAACTATATTTAAACCAAATAGTTCTAACAGAGATATAGAGAACATTCCATCCAAGAGTAGCAGAATACACATTCTTCTCAAGGGCATATGGAACATTCTCCAGGATAGATCATATGTTAGGTTACAAAACAAATCTCAGTAAATTCAAAAAGACTGAAATTATACCAAGTATATTTTCCAACCACAATGTTATGAAACTAGAAATTAATACCAGGAAGAAAACTGGAAAATTCACAATTTGATGGAAATTAAACAACACACTCTTGAACAACCAATAGATCAAAAAAGGAATTGAAAGATACATTTAAAAAATATATTGCAACAAACAAAAATGGAAGTACAACAAACCAAAACTTACGGGTTGCAGAAAAAGCAGTGCTTAGCGGGAAGTTTAAAGTGATAAATGCCTATATAAAAAAAAGAGAAAGATCTCAAACAAACAACCTAACTTTATGCCTCAAGGAACTAACAAACAAGAAAAAACTAAGCCCAAAGGTAGCAGAAGGAAGGAGATAACAAACATCATGCAGAAATAAATGAAATAGAAACTAGAAAAACAATAGAAAAGATCAACAAAACTAAGAGTCAGTTTTTTAAGAAGATAAAATTGACAAACCTTTAGCTAGACTTATCAATAAAAAAAAGGACTCAAAATTATAAAGGATAAAGGGAACATTACAAATGATAACCATAGAAATGCAGAGGATCATAAAAGACTACTATAAACAATTATATGCTAACAAATTAAACAGTCTACAAGAAATGGATACTGTCCTTGAAACATAAAACCTACAAAGTGTGAGTCATGAAGAAATAGAAAATTTGAACAGACCAATAACAAGGAGATTAAATCCGTAATCAAAAACCTCCCAACAAAGATAATGATCAAATGGCTTCACAAGCAAATTCTATCAAACATTTAAAGAATTAATGTCAAATATTCTGAAACTCTTCCCAAAAAATTGAAGAGGGGGGAATACTCCCAAACCCATTTTACGAGGCCAGCATTACCCTGATATTAAAGATAAGGGTAGTACAAGAAAATAAAACTATAGGCCAATATCCATGATAAATATAATGCAAAATTTCTCAACACAATGCAAGCAAACCTAATTTAACAGCACATTAAAAGGATCATACACTATGATCAAGTGGAATTTATCTCTAGGATGCAAGGATGGCTCAGTATATGCAAATCAATTAATGTGATACACCACATTAATGGAATAAAAGGCAAAAATCATACGATCATCTCAATAGATGCAGAACAAGCAGTTGACAAAATTCAACATTATTTCATGATAAAAACTCTCAATAAATTCGATACAGAAGGAACATATCTCAACATGGTAAAGGCCATATATGACAAACCTATAGCTAACATTATACTCAACAGTAAAAGGCTGAAAGCTTTCCCTCTAAAATAAATTACAAGACAAGGGTGCTGTTTTCACCAAACCTATTCAACATAGTACTGGAAGCCCTAGCCACAGCAACTAGGCAAGAAAAAAAAATAAAAGGCATCCAAATCAGAAAAGGGGAAGTAAAATTGTCTCTGTTTGCTAACAACATGATCTTGTATATAAAATATCCTAAAGACCACCAAAAAACTGTTAGACCTAATTAACAAATTCAGTAAGGTTTCAGGATAAAAAATCAACATACAAAAATCAGTTACATTTCTATACACTAATAATGAACTATTTGGAAAAGAAATAAAGCAATTCCATTTTACAATAGCATCAAAAACAATAAAATATTTAGGATAAATTTAACCAAAGAAGTGAAAAATCTATACGTACATCAAAACTATAAGACATTCATGAAAGAAGGGAGACGTGAATAGAAAGAAATCTCATGTTCATTAATCAGAAGAGTTAAAATTGTTAAAATGTTCATCCTACCCAGAGCCATCTATAGATTCAATATAATCCCTATCAAAACTCCAATAGCGGGCTTTCCTGGTGGCGCAGTGGTTGAGAGTCTGCCTGCTGATGCAGGGGACACGGGTTCATGCCCCAGTCCAGGAAGATCCCACATGCCGTGGAGTGGCTGGGCCTGTGAGCCATGGCCGCTGAGCCTGTGCGTCCGGAGCCTGTGCTCCGCAACAGGAGAGGCCATAACAGTGAGAGGCCCGTGTACCAGAAAAAAAAACAAAAACAAAAACAAAAAAACTCCAATAGCATCTTTCACAGAAGTAGAAACAAAAATCCTAAAATTTATATGAGGGACCTCCCTGGTGGCACAATGGTTAAGACTCCATGCTCCCAATGCTGGGGGTCCAGGTTCAATCCCTGCTCAGGGAACTAGATCCCACATGCATGCCACAACTAAGAGTTTGCATGCCACAACTAAGGAGCCCGCCTGTCACAACTAAGACCGGGCGCAACCAAACAAATAAAAATAAATAAATAAAATTTATATGAAACCACAAAAGACCCTGAATAGCCAAAGCAATCCTGACAAAGAAGAACAAAGCTGAAGCCATCATACTTCCTGATTTCAAAATATATTACAAAGCTATAGTAATCAGGTACATGAAAAGGTGTTCCATATCACTAATCATCAGGGAAATTCAAATCAAAACCACAATGGGATATCACCCAACACTTGTTAGAATGGCTATTATCAAAAAGACAAGAGATAAAAAATGCTGGCAAGGATGTGGAGAAAATGGAACCCTGGTGCACTGTTGGTAGAAATATAAATCGATATAGCCACTTTGTCTTTTTTTTTTTTTTTTTTTTTTTTGCTGTCCCGCACGGCATGCAGGATCTTAGTTCCCTGACCAGGGATCAAACCCGTGTCCCCTGCAGTGGAAGCATGGAGTCCCAACCACTGGACCACCAGGGAAGTCTCGAGATAGCCACTTTGGAAAAAAGAATGGAGGTTCCTCAAAAAATTAAAAGTAGAACTACCATATGATCCAGCAATCGCACTTCTGGGTATATATTCGAAGACGAAATCACTATCTCGAAAAGATATCTGCACTCCCAGGTTCACTGCAGCATTACTAAGACATGAAAATAACCTAAGGGTTCACTGGTGGATGAATGGATTTTTTAAAATGTGGTATATATATGCAATGAAATATTATTCAGCCAGAAAATAGAAGGAAATCTCTGCCATTCACAGCAACATGAATGAACCTTGAGGGCACTATGCTAAGTGAAATAAGTCAGACAGAGGAAGGCAAATACGTATGATCTCACTTACACATGGAATTCAAAAACATGAAATTCATAGAAAGAGACTAGACTGGTGGTTATCAGGGGCTGAGAGTTGGAGGATATGGGAATATGTTGGTCAAAGTGTACACACTTCCAGTTATAAGATGAATAAGTTACCGTGATCTAATGTAGAGTATGATGACTATAATTAACAATACTGTTATTGTATACTTGAAAGTTGCTATGAGAGTAGAGCTTTAATGTTCTCACTATAACAATAATAATAAAATGGTAATTATAGAGGTAAGGGATGTGTTAACTAACTTTATTTTGGTAAGCATTTACAATATATACATGTATCTAATCATCACACTACATTATCCACCTCTGCAAGCATATACAAATATATGAACCGCCCCCTTTACTGCTATTAACATAAATACTTGAGTGGACTACAAGTTTGCTGTTCAGATCAAGTGATATAGATAAAAGTGTTCCATAAACCATAATGCCAAATACCAAGTGTACTGTTATAATAAGTGACAAAGCCCCTAGAATGTTTGCATGTAAGTCTCCGTGTTCTCAGCTTTTAGAGGGGAAAATCATGCTGGCTATCTCTTGAAAATATAACAAAAGTAAAGTGACATTAAATAAAATGTAGGTGGGCTAACACAAGGACAAACAGTAATAGCTCACATATGCATGGTGTTTTTACTTTTTTCAAAGCACCTTCTCAGCCATTACCTCACTTGATCCACAAAACAACCTTATGAGCTAAGTAGGTATTAACCTTTGGAAGTATTCTTTTTAAAAATGATGATTAGCGACGTAGAGAATGGATTTGAGGACACGGGGAGGGGGAAGGGTAACTTGGGACGAAGTGAGAGAGTGACATGGACATATATACACTACCAAATGTGAAACAGCTAGCTAGTGGGAAGCAGCTGCATAGCACAGGGAGATCAGCTCCGTGCTTTGTGACCACCTAGAGGGGTGGGATAGGGAGGGTGGGAGGGAGACACAAGAGGGAGGGGATATGGGGATATATGTATACGTATAGCTGATTCACTTTGTTATACAGCAGAAACTAACACAACAATGCAAAGCAATTATACTCCAAAAAAGGTGTTAAAAAAATGATGATTAGCAACTTGTCTGAGGGAACACATTTTATTGGTAGGGATCAAAACTCCTAAATCCAGCATACTGAATTAGAATCTCTATGAGTTTTTTACTAATTTTCTATTACCGCTGTAACAAATTATTACAAACTCAGTGATTTAACACAAATTTATTATCCTACAGTTCTGGAGGTCAGAAGTGTAAAATGAGTCTCAGTGGGCTAAAAATCAAGATGTCAGCAGGGCTGTGTTCCTTTTGGAAGCTCTAGGGTATAATGTTTCCTTGCCTTTTCCAGTTTATAGAGGCTGCCCATATTCCTTAGCTCATGGCCCCTTCTTCCACCATCAAAGTCAGAAATTGCATCATTCTGATCTCTGATTCTGTCATCACATCTCCTTCTCTGATTCTGAGTCTCTTGCGTCCTTCTTTTACTTTAAAGGACCTTTGTGGTTACACTGGGCCCACCTGGATAATCCCCATCTCATCCTTAATGTAATCATATCTGCAAAGCCCCTTTTACCACATAAGGTAACATATTCCCAGGTTCTGGGGATTAGGATGTGGACATCTTTGGGCTGGGGGTGCATTATTCTGCCTACCACAGGTAAGTCCCAAGAATCTGCATTTTAACACTCTGCAGGTGATTCTGATGTGGGAACACAACAGTAGACCAGTGGTCTCTGAACTTCATGGATTGTGTACCCAAATCTGTAAACAAATTTAGTACTAATTATATACATACACACACACACACATATATATATATATATATATATATATATATATATATGAAGAGAAGTAAAAAAGGATGAGATGAAAAAAATTCAACAATAGAAGTTCTAAAACTTTCTTTCCATATCCCAATTCATTGTCTCATGCAGTCCTTGGGTTGACTCCTACTTTGGAGAATAGTATGGTAGACCAGGGTCAGCAAACTTTTCTTGTGAAGAGCTGTAGAGTGAATATATTAGACTTTATGGTCTATATAGTCTCTACTGTAAATACTTAAGTCTGCCATTGTAGCATAAAAGCAGCCATAGACAATATGTAAATAAATGGGCATGGCTGCCATAATAAAACTTTATTTACAAAAACAAGCAGTAGACTGGTTTTGGCTTGCAGACCATAGTTTGCCATAGGTTATTAGCTATACTATTATTTTTGTGCCTATATTTTTTAGCCCAGAGAATTCATTTCTACTGTGATACTTTACTGTGGCAGGGAGCGGGGGCTGGGGAGTTGCATATTTTCCCAAGGCCACATCCACAAACATGACCATGAGTCTTAGGAAGTGGCAGTTGAGACTTGGAATTGTAGTCCAACCACTGCTCCTAGCCCACTGTCCACTCACCTTGTTTCCCCTTCCTGATATACCTCTTCCTGCCACATCCTCTTCCAGATGTTGGAATGAAAAGCCAGACAGACTTAAAAGCTCTAGGAGTAGCTCTAGGAGTTACTGAGTTTGCTCTGAGGAGAAATGGCCATTATTTTTTTCCTACCAAAAATACTGCTTTTCCCTCCAAAGCTACTTATTTTCCATAGGTGCAGATGTAATTACAGAGGACAAGAGTCAACAAAGAAGTAAGATGAAAGGACTGATAGAGTTTGTAGTCAACATCTTTAGAGCTTAGGAAAGTATATTGTATGGAGAATTAGTGAGATGTTGTTTTCTTGTTTTTAACTGAAGGCTTGGTCTGGAATGGCTTCACACGGAAGCAGGAGAAATTTAGGATAGGCACTGATATTGAGAGGGTAAAACAGCAGGCTTTTTGGGGAGATGGGATCCTTTATGTTACTTTGGCCTGTTGGGATCCAGAGACTCTTGCCTCCCAGTGGTATATAATCAAGTCTCAGAGTCAAAGAAATCTTAGAATTCATCAAGCCTGCTTCTTCCCTGTTGGAGAAATCATTTTTTCATCAGCCTTGACAGAAGTCTTTCATTATCTCCTATTACGAGAGACTCAATATTTCATTGAATATCTCATACCCCTCTTCTTGCAAGAATTTTTTTTTTTGGCTTACATTGAGCCAAAATATGCCTCCTGTAACCTCCCTACTCTCTGCCTATTGGCTCTGGTTGTTTCTCATGGAGCCACACAGAATAAGCATAATTCCTCTTCTTCAAGGTTAAAAAAAGTCTTTGAAAAAGTGCATTCTATCTTTCTTGCTTTATCTCCTCCAGACTAAAGATTCTGTATATTCAGTCATTCCCCATATGAAATAGTTTCCATTGCCTTTCCAATCCTGGCTATGGCCACATTTATTATGTATTTGTTAAGCAGAATTGGTTGTTTTACTCCAGATGAAATCAAATTACCAATAGCTGATACTTTTTGAATGTTACTGTGTCAGATTAAGCCATATATTAAGCCATATATATATTAAGCCATATATATATATATATATATAAATATTAAGCCATATATATATATAAATATATATATGCATTATTTGATTTAATCTTCCAGTTTTTCCATAAAATAGGTGCTGTTATTATCTAACTTTACACATGAAGAAACTGAGACAGAAAAAACGTGAATTACCTAAGGTCACACAGCTGGTAAATGCTAGAGCTGGGATGTGAGCCAAGTCTGATTCCAAAGCCCATGCTCCACATTATTAATCTATATATAACTACCGAAGCCAACGAGGGGTTTTACCCAGACACGTACCATAGTTAGCTCATATTAAGCTTATAGGCAACTATAAGCCTTTAATAAATCAACAAATAAACAACAATTAAAGAAATCCAGAACCTTCTTCAACTGAACTCTTGGCAAGCTAGTTCTCCCCCCATCCTTTAACTTGAGTAAATTATTTTTTAATGTAATTTTGTTCAACTTTACACTTATCCTTGTTGAGCTTCATTTTATTAGTTCTGAGCAATCATTTTCACCTGTTACATTAGCAACTAGCTATTCCTTCTTTTTCACCTCCAGATTTTCCAGAAGTTCCTTCTATGTCATCAAAGACATTTCATAAAAATATTGGCAACAACAGGGCCCAGTACACTTACAATGGAAATGGCATGGAGCAGACATCAGAAGAATTTGGTTTTAGGACAGCACTTACCACTTAAGGCCTGTGTCCTCGCAACTTAAGCTCTCTGAGCCCAGTTTTATTTTTCAAAAAGTGGTAATATTGTTGTTCCCACCTACTTAATAGAATTATTGAGAGTATCAAATAAGATAATGTACGTGAGGATGCACAGTAAAGGATATGCTATACAAATTAAAAATAAAAGTATGTACGGGTGGTGGGTGGTGGGTGGGGGCTGGGAGGGTAGACTGTGGACTCACGAGCACTATAAAAGTATGTATTAGCAATGGACCATAAAGGACTCTAGAGAGTGCAACCTGTGGCTGTCATAGTTCAAATCCCTCTGCTACTTGTTAGCTCTGAGAGCATAAGCAAGTCACTTAACTCTTCTGAACATCAGTATTTTCATCTGTAATATGGGGATAATAATAGCTGGGAATCATTCTCCACAACTCTTTAAAGTGTTCTAACATCCTTGCATTTTCTGTTAAAAGATAGAAGAGCTCACTAATATTAGACTTTGATAAGTCAAGAAAAAAATGTTGTAATCTCTAGGTGAGCCATTAAAACAATATGTGATAACAATAATAGAGGGGAAAAAAATGAAAAAAAAACTCCAAAAGAAGACAAGAAGCAACAACAACAAACTTGAAACAGATTAGATATAAGAAAGAAAATTTGATACTAGATTTATACCCAAATAAATCAGAAGTCATACCAAAAATAAATGGACTATAATCCTATTGAAATATAAGAACTATCAAACTGGATTTGAAAGAAAACAAAACAAGTGTAAGTTTCTAACAAGAGACCCATCTAAATTATAATGATACAGAAAGGTTAAAAGTTAAATGATAGAACATGCTATAGCACGCAAACACTAACCAAACAAAAGTTGGTTAGCTATATTAATGTCACAAAAGTAAACTTTAAGGAAATAAGAATTATTAAAGATACAGCTGCATTTCAAAATTATAAAAGGTTAATAAAAACCAACTTCACAAATAGAGTGAGTTTTAACACACCTTTCCTATAAAATGATAGAACAAGCAAAAAATCAGCAAAGATATGGAATTTTTTAAACAAGTAGCAAGGTTGTGGAATATTTGAACAACAGTATTAACCAAATTAATCTGACATTTATAGATCACTACCCATCAACTGCAGAATACACATTCTTTCCAAGTCCATGTGGGCCATCCACCAAAATCGACAATATGTTGAAGCAAAACGCAAATCTCAAATATTTCAAAGATTGAAATCATACAGGATAGGTTCTGACACAGTAGAAATAAGTAATGACTAACAAAAAGATAAATAGAATGTTTCCATATGATAGAAAATTAAGAAATACACTTCTAAATAACACAAGGGTCAAAGAAAACATAACAATGAAAAATAGAAGACATTCTTAATTGAATGACAGTGAAAATTCTACATATCTTAACATCTGGGATGCAGGTAAATCCATTCTTATAGGAAAAATGTATAGTCTTAGGAAGCATATATGTATTAGAAAAGAGGAAATGTTGAGAATGAGTGATCTAAGTATCCACGTCAAGAAACTATAAACAGAATAGTTAGGTCAAAGAAAGAGGAAGGAAATAATAAAGACAACAGCAAAGATTAAATGAATAAAAGTATATAATTAAAAGGATAAACAAAGCCAAAATTTTGTTCTTTGAAAAGATTAATAAAATTGATATGCATTGGTAATAATGATCAAGAAAAAAAAGAAAGAAGCTACAAATTACTAGAGTGACCATACATCCTGGTTTAGCATCCTCTTTCATTTGCAAAAATATTCAATTCTGGATGATAAATTATGGTCATCCTGCAAATACTAGAAATCAGAAATCAAAAGGGTATCTTAATGTAGAATATTCTCTATAATGCCTCCATCCTCTTTATTTTTCACCAAGACCTGTTTATTTTGATTATCCCCTTTATCTTCACTGCTACAACCTTAGCCTAAGTTACCAATTATCTGTCATCTAGTTAGTGCAATTCAGCCTTCTAAAGTGTCTCCCTTCCTCCAGCCTTACACCCATCAATTCTGTTCTCTACTTGCAACCGAAGTGATCTTTTTAAATGAAAAAAACAATCAGGTTGCTCCCAGGATAGGGCTGTTAGATTTAGCAAATAAAATTACAGAATTTCCTGTTAAATTTGGATTTCAGATAAACAACAAACAGTGTTTTAGCATATGTAGGTATCATGCAATATTTGGGACATATTTATATTAAAATTTATGTTGTTTTCTGAAATTCAAATATGACTGGATGTTCTATATTTTACCTGGCAACCCTACCCCAAGATGAAAACCCCTCAATGGTTCCCATTGTTCTTTTAAAAAATTTTATTATGGTAAGAACATTTAACAGATTCATCTTTGTAATGAATTTTTAGGTGTACAGTGCATTATCGACTATTGGTACAATGTTATAGAGCAGATCTCTCAAGTTTATTGATCAAGCTTAACTTAAATTATTCAATATCCATCCATTGATTAGTAACTCCCCTCTTCCTCCACCCACCCCTGATCCCTGGCAACCACCATTCCACTCCCTGATTTTGTGAATTTGATAATTTTAGATACCTAATATAAGTGGAATAATGCAGTATTTGTCTTTCTGACTGGCTTATTTCACTTACCATAAAGTCCCCAAGGTCTATCCAGGTTGTTGCATATTGCAGAATTTCCTTCTTTTTTAATGCTAAAGAGTTTTCCATTTTACATATATGCCACATTTTCTTTATCCATTCATCTTATGATGGACATTTAGATTGTTTCCACATCTTGGTCATTGTGAATAATGCTGCAATGACATGGGAGTGCAGATATTTCTTTGAGATCCTGATTTCAGTTATTTTGGATAAACACCCAGAAGTGGGATTGCTAGATCAAATGGAAGTTCTAGTTTTTATTTTTTTGAGTAACTTCCACACTATTTTCTATAGTGCCTACACTATTTTGCATTACCACCAACAGTGTGCAAGTGTTCCAATTTCTCCACATCCTTGCCAACACTTATTGGCATTTTTTTTTATAATGGCCATACTGATAGGTGTGAGGTAATATCTCATTGTGATTTTGATTTATATTTCCCTGATGATTAGTGACATTGAGCATTTTTTCATATTCCTTTTGGCCACTTTTAAGTCTTTCCCCCATTTTAAAATCAGGTTATTAGTTTTTTGCTATTGAGTTGTATGAGTTCCTTATATATTTTGGATATTAACCCCTTATTTAGACATATGGTTTACAAATATTTTCTTCCATTGTGTAGGTTACCTTTTCACTGTTGATTATTTCCTTTGCTGCATTGATTATTTTCCTTTCCTTTTATTTGATTTGCTTTCCTTTGAAGAAGTTTTTTAGCTTGATGTAGTCACACATTTTTATTTTTGTTTTTGTTGTTGCCTATGCCTTTAGTGTCATATCCATGAAATCATTACCAAGACCAATGTTATGAATCTTTCCTCCTATGTTTTCTTGTAGGAGTTTTACAGTTGTAGGTCTTACATTTAAGTCTTTCATACATATTGAGTTGATTTTTGTGTGTAGTGTAAGATAGTGGTCCACTTTCATTCTCTTGTGTGTGAATATCCAGTTTTCCTAACACCATTTGTTGAAGAAACTATCCTTACGAATGAGGAATATATTAAAAATATGTTCAACTTAGAACAGGGGTTACAGATACAAAGACCAACAGAGATCAGGAAGGTAAAATAAAACAGTAAGTTGGGTGAGACAAATAAAACTCTTGACTCTTTGGCTTTGATACGTTTTCTTATTTTTGATAGAGATACAGGTACAAAAATTTCACTTTCCTTTTAAAACTGTAAAAGAACAACAGCAGTACAAATAGGATGATAAATGGTAACTGACGTTCACCTCAATGCTATAGGAAGTAGAGGGGGCCGCAGTAAACTGGAGAGTCAATGCCCCACATAAAGAGTAAACCAGCCACACAAGGCATGATAATAAATGGCAGTTACTTTTGGCCTCAGTGCCAGGAAGACAATGGGAAGAGGTAACAATGGGAGTGGTAAAGGGGAGAGCCCAGCCTAAAAGGGAGTGTCACTCTTTCATACCAGCTTGTTGATCCCTTGTGGAAATGAGGGGCTCTTGCTTTCTGATATTATGATTCTTTTAGAGAAGCTGGAAATATGGATATTTGTGTGAGATCCCTTGATTTTCAAATGCTGGTAACTAATTCGATTTTTAAAAAAACAAGTACTGAAAAAGAAAAAATATTAAACACTGTCCTGATCAGACAGACATAATTATAAGCTGGGTTGACCCTTGGGCTACTTGTGACCTCTGAATCGAGTTACATTTAACACAGTTCTGGCTTTCACCCATCAAAAGAGATGGAACAAACAAACAAACAAGACCCAGGGGAAAAACAAAACAAGTCTTGGTCCAGGAAGTGAGAAGAGAAAAGATTTCTCAGAATCCAAGAGTGGACAGAGCATCAAGGAAAAGACATATGAGAAGCACTGTATGAAAGAAAATAGTCACAAATACATCAAACATCATCCCTGAATGGTACTTGAGAGATTGTACAGTTCAACCTCTTAATTTAACAGATGACACACTTAAAATACAGAGGTTAAGTGGGTTGCTCAAAGTCAAACAGCCAGCTAGTTCTGTTTGATCTCATGATTCTCAATATAGTACTCTTTCTACTAAACCATGCTTTCTTTAGAGGGTCAGTTCAGTGAACCTGTTAATAAACCAACTTTGGGAAAAGAAATGATGAATGTCTCTCAGCAATTCAACTGACATGTCTTTGTTTTTCTTTATGTAGATGGCTGTGAAACACCTGACTGTGACTAAACTTTGTGGTCCCTGGGCACAAGAGACAGCTATATGAATTGTAGTCTAAAGCCAACTTGGTGGGGCAAGTAAATGAAAAAATGTCCGTAAGAGTAAAATTCTGAGCATTCAGTTTTGGCTGGGAATGAGGTGATGGCTGCAAAGGGGTGGAATGCCTTTATTCCAACCATATCTATATGAAACCAAGAAGCTGAGTCTCTTCCACTTAAGTACTTCAGAAGCCTAAGAATGAGTTCTGAGTTGAACAGGGTAAAGTGTGATTTCAGAAGCCTTAAAATACTGTTCATGCCACATACTAAGTTACTCAAAACAAATTCAAGACGTTTTCTTCTGTGAAATCCTTTCACAGCTCCCTGCTTCCTTTCCTTTATTTAGCACACTTTCATTTTCAAGAAAGCCTGCTGCAAAATTTTTTCTCCACCCTTCCTTAAAGCTATCTCATTCTTCAAATCCTGGCCATTATCTGATTCCTTATCCTAGAGGTACCATTACATAGTACTGTCATCTGTCTCTCTCTTTTTTTGCTAATAGAGGTTATTTGTTCTTAAGCCATCAAGGTCTAGAGCTTTGAGGTTTTCTCTTCCTCTTTGTCACAATGATTCACTCACAGATTTCCCAACAAAGAGCTGCAAGTTCACTAAGGAATGGATAATGTGATGCAAGCATAGCTCCTGCCATCAAGACAGATCTGTGCTCCAAAATCCCAGCTCAGACTCACTAATCAAGGACTTGCCTCTGAAAACTTAGGAATGGACAGTGGTCAGAAAGCACACGCAAATGTCAGTATAATATGAATAAACATAAGCACAAACTGTCTTAGGAGCCAGCATTTTTTACACACACCCACACACATACAAACAGACACTCACAATGATAATTCAGGAAGGAGATGAGCTAAACCTCAGTTGAATGGCTTAATCAATCAATGATTTCTTGATAAATAACATATATTTGGAAGAAATCATACCTAGAGAACGAGAAGGTATGTTTTGTGTCTCTAAAGACCTTACCTTCTGTATGAGGAAATGAAAAATTACCAAGCATGAAATAATCAGGTATTTAGCAATTAAACCATGAGGTGTACTGAAGAAGTACAAAAGGAGCTTACAAGGTAGAGAGGTCAGTGTGTTCTGAAGCAGTAGGCAAAGGCTTCACGGAGGAAGAGAGGCTTGAGCTGGACCTTGAGGGATAGTGAGGACTTGGATGGGTGGAAAAGAGGATACACCAAGCTAGAACAGTAGGCATAGGAGCAGGAACAGGAAGATAGAATATAGAGAAGAGATCATCCAGAATGAGGCTAAAAGTTCATATAGGTGGGTAGCAAGACATAAAGAGTACATAAAAAAAGATAGGATAAGTATCTTAAAAGTCAGGCAGAAGACTGTATTTAATGTGTCAGGCAACAAAGAGTTATTGTAAGTTCTTACACAAGGATATGAGTTGATAAGAGTATTTAAGGAATAATATTTTGGCTGTAATGTCCAGCAGGGTTAGATGGAAGAAAGCAAGCTTGTTAGGAGGATGTGGTATTAATGCAGATGTGGGGTGAAGGCAATTAGCTTTCAGAAAAAGAGGATAATTAGAAGTTACCTAGAATAAAAGAATATTACAACTAGAAAAAAAGTGCAGAAGTTATCTAATCAAACTTCTTCAATTTATACATGATGAAATTAAAGCTAAGAAAGTGTAAGTAATTTCTCTAAGGTTACCTAGTCAGGTAGCAGCAAAGTAGGGACTAGAATCTAGGCCTTTTGACACTGTAACAGGTGCACTTTACAAAACACCAAACTTCTGAATTTTAAATGAGAGCAAGATACCTAAGTGGAATTCTCCCTAGGCAGTAGTAGATATGATACAGACATTCAAGAAACTAAATACTTAAGATGTTATCAGAAGGGATGGTACCTGGACTCAAAATCACACATGAGCTCTAAGAGGGAGAATGTAAAGACAAGAACAGGTGTGTGGAACAAGAGTAGGGGGATAATCAAGAGGATGTCACAGAAACCAAGAGAAAGGAGATTTTTCAGAATAAAGAATGGGAAACTTTCACTTTGAGCCAAGATGAAATAAAAGGAACTGGATTTACTCTCCTGGCTGAAACAACTAAAACCATAGACAAAACATAAAACAGTTCTCAAGATATTAGACATCAGGGAATAAAATGCAGTGATCCCTGAGAGATGGAGGACAAACAAGGGGAGCTCTATGATTGCCCCAGCTTACTGCCTTTGGAGTATTTCCAAGCTACAGTACAAGGAGCAGGAAGCCAGGCAAAGTTTGAGTCCCCTTGATTTGAAGAGACAAAGCTAAGGATCTGGGGAGACCAAGGCAACTTGGGTTTGCAGCACAGAGTACCAAAGAGAAGAGACCTACACAAAAAGAGAACCATGCGGATCTACAGATGGTCTCCTCAAGTGTTCAGCTAAGTACTGATCAGCATATGTGTGTGCTGAACCATCTGAAATGATTAGGCATAAGAGTGCTTAATGCTCAAACAGGCTGAGAATAGTATCTGTTGCCACTCGTCAGACTACAAAAACTCAGGATTCACAGATCATTGGGTAGAACACACAGAAAAGTCTTACCCCAGTAATGGGAATAATTAGCCCTAGACTAAGCACGGCTGCAATCGCAACTACCAAATCTCCAAAACAAACCCAAAGGGATTATTCTGTTTCAAAGTACATATCTGAGAACAAAGCTCAAGAATATTTACAGGAATACAAAAATGTTCAACACCCAACAAAGTAAAATTCACAATGTTTGTCTTCCAAAGGAAGATTGCCAGGCATGCAAAGCACCAGGTAAATATAACTCTTAACGAGGAGGGAAAAAATCAATTAGTCAAAATCAACACAGAAAGAATAAAGACAACCAAATTATTAGACAAGGACATTTAAAATTAACATAACTGCATTTCATATGTTGAAAAACTAGAAGATGAAACACATTAGAAAAAAATATGAAATATAAGAAAAAAGATATGTAGGTATGTAGATATGAAAACTACAATGTCTAAGATTTTTTAAAAATGCGCTGCACAGGATTAATGGCAGAGTAGCTATTACAAAAGGTTAGTGAACTTGAATATATAACAATAGAAATGATAAAAAATGAAACATAAACAGAAAAAAATACTGGGATAAAACAGAACATCAGAGAGAGCTATGGGACAACAATAACTGGTTTGATATAAGTATAATTGTGGTCCCTGAAGGAGAAGAGAAAGGGGATAAACAGAAAATATATTTAAAGAAATATTGGCCAATTTTTTCAAAGTTTGATGAAAACTATAAACCCACAGATCTAAGAAGCTCAAACATCCTTTAAAAACAATAAACACAGGGATAATTACAGCAAGTCATATCAGAATTAACTTGCTTGAAACAAGTGATAAAGAAAAAATCTTACAAACAGAAAAAAAAAAAGGACACATTACCTACAGAGGATCAAAGATAAGAATTACAGCAGATGTGTCCTCAAAAAGCAAAAAGAACACAGGAGAGTAACACCATTTTAGTATCAGAAGGAAAAAACTGTCAAACTAGAATACTTTACCTGAAGAAAATATCTCCCAAAAACAAAACAGAAATTGAGACTTTTTCAGATGTGCAAAACCAAATAATCTGCAACAAACCCATACAATAAGAAATGTAAAAGGAAGTCTTCTGTGTGGGAGAAAAATGATACTAATGGAAATACAGATTTACACAAATTACTGAAGAACCCCAGGAATAGTAACAACATTCTATTTTATTACTATTACTATTGTTAATAGTAACAACATAGGTAAATACAAAGACATTTTCTTATAATTTAAATCACTTTCAAGCATAACCAGCTGTTTGAAGCAAAAATAAAAACATGTACTTTGGAGTCTATAACATATATAGAAGTAATATGTATGACACAAATAGCAGAAAGATTGGAAGGGGAGAAAATGAAGGATACTGTTATAAGGTTCCTATACTATGTGCAAAGTGGTATAAAAGCACTTGAAGACAGACTAACAAGTTAAAGATGTATATTATAAACACTAAAGGCAACAAAGGGTTATAGCTAATAAGACAAAAGGATATGAAATTGAATGATAAAAATTATCCAATTTAAAAGAAGGCAGAAAAAGTTGAAAATAGGAACAAACAATAGATGGAGAAAATAGAAAACAAACAGAAAGATTTAAAATCAACCACATCAATAATCATATTAAATATTAATGGTCTAAATACCCAAATTAAATGACAGAGAATATCAGATTGGATTTAAAAAGGTAAAATTCAACTATATGTTGCCTACAAGAAACCCACTTTAAATATAAAGACAAAAATAAAAGTAAAATGATAGAAATAGATGTAACATGTAACACTAATCAAAAGAAAGCTAGTATGTCTGTATCAGACAAAGTAGATTTTAGAGCAAAGAATACACTCACAGAAAAAGAGCACCATTTAGTCATGATAATGGGGCCAATTCAACAAGACATAAGGATCCTAAGTGTTTATGCCTTAGGATTCAGTAACAGAGCTTCAGAATACATTAAAAAATACTGATAAATGTACAGGGAGAATAAAACAAATCCACAGTTATAGCCAGAGATTTAGAGACCCTTCTATCAATAATTGATAGAACAAGTAGACAGAAAATCAGTAAGGATAGAGAAGGCTTGAATAATACTATTAACCAACTTGACTAAATTAGCAGTTATAAAATACTCCACCCAACAACAGCAGAAAACCATTCTTTCCAAGTACACATGGAACATTTACCAAGATGGACTATATTCTGGGCTATAAAACAAGTAACAAAAATTTTTAAAGATTCAAGCCATACAAAGTTTGCCATATGACCATAATGGAATTAAACTAGAAACCAATAACAGAAGGATCCCTGGGAATCTGCAAATATTTGGAAAATAAATGTTAAAATTATTTTTTAAATTATAGGTCAAAGAAGAAATCGAAAGGGACAGTAATTTGAGCTGAATGAAAATAAAGTTATGCTATATTAAAATTTAAGGGATGCAACTGAATAAGCACCTAAAGAGAGATTTATAGCATTAAAATGTTTATATTTAAAAAGTACAAAGAAATAAAATCAATAACCTCAGCTTCCACCTTAAAAACTAGAAAAGGAAGAGCAAATGCAACCTAAAATATGAAGAAAGGAAATAATAGAGAGCAGGCCAGAAATCAATAAAATAGAAAACAGAAAAAATAAGGAAAATTAGTAAAGTCAAAAGCTGGTTTATTGATAGTATCAATAGAATTGGTAATCCTTTAACCAGACTCTCAAGAGACAGATAAAGACAGAGGAGAGAAAAACAAAGAGAGAGAGAGAGAGAGAGAGAGAGAGAGAGAAAACACATAATCAATATCAGGAGTGAGAGGTGACATCACTAAAGATTCTATAGATATTAAAAATAATAAGGGAATACAATGAACAAGAAGATGAACATTTGTAAATATTATGCACCCAATATAGAATATAAAAATATATATAGCAAATATTAATAGAGGTAAAGGGAGAAATTGACAGCAATACAATAATAGTAGGGGATGTTAATAATCCACATAAATCAATGGCTAGATCATCCAGACAGAAAATCAATAAGGAAACATGAGCTTTAAATGACACAAATCAGATGGTCTTAACAGATACATACACAATGTTCCATCCCAAAGCAACAGAATACACATTCTTCTCAAGTGCACATGGAACATTCTCCAGGATAGATCATATGATAGGCCTGAAAACAAGTCTCAATAAATTTAAGATTGAAATCATATCAAGCATCTTTTTAGACCACAATGGTATGAAATTTGAAATCACTCAAAAAAAAAAAAAGAAAACTGGAAAAACCACAAATTTGTGGAGATTAAACAATATGTTACTAAACAACCAATGGGTCAAGAAAGAAAGGAGAACTTCAAAAATACCTGAGACAAATGAAAATAAAAATACAACATACCAAAAGCTACAGGATGTAGCAAAAGCAGTTCTAACAGGAAATGTGATAGCAGTACAGTCCTAGATCAAGAAATAAGGAAAATCTCTAACATGCAGTCTAACACTACATATAAAGGAACTAGAAAAGGAGGTAAAAAGCAAAGCCCAAAGTTAGTAGAAGGAAGAAACTAATAAAGATCAGAGAAGAAGAAAATGAAATAGAGACTCAAAAGACAATAGAAAACAATCAATGATACTAAAAGCTGGTCCTGTGAAAAGATAAAATAGATAAACATTTATCTAGACTCACTAAGGAAAAAAGAGAGGGCTCAAATAAGTGAAATCAGAAATGAAAGAGGGGAAGTTACAACTGATACCAAAGAAATGCAAAGAATCATAAGAGACTGCTATGAACAATTACAGTTAGTCCCCTACATACAAACCTTCAAGTTGTAAACTTTCAAAGATGCGAACGTGCATCTGGTTCCATCGAATCAGAACCTGTGCCATCAACATCAGGCATGAATGAAATTGCAGCTGTCCTTCCATCTCTTATTTCTGAGGATCCTTCAGCTCTACTATTTCCAACCTGCTTTCCTTCCTCCAGTCAGTAACTCTTCTTGCCTGTTCACTCAATGCCAGCCCCTGTATGCCGGGTGTTGTACAGTACTACTGTACATTTCAAGGTACTGTACTGTAAGATTAAAAATGTATTCTTTATTTTTCTGTTTTTTTGTGTATTATTTGTGTGAAAAGTAGTATAAACCTATTACAGTACAGTACTATATAGCTGATTGTGTTAGTTGAGTACCTAGGCTAACTTTGTTGGACTTACAAACAAATTGGACTTACAAATGCCCTCTCAGAATGGAACTCATTCATATGTAGGGAACTTACTGTATAGGCCAACAAATTAGACAACCTAAAATAAATGGATAAATTTTCAGAAACATACAAATTTCTAAGTCTTAATCATTAAGAAAAAGAAAACCTGAATAGACCAATTACTAGAAAGGAGATTGAAGCATTACTCAAAAACCTCCCAACAAACAAAAGCTCAGAATCACACTGCATCACTGGTGAATTCTACCAAGCATTCAAAGAAGATTTAACACCTATCCCTCTCAACCTTTTCCAAAAAAATTAAAATGAGAAAATACTTCGAAACTAATTTTACAAGGCCAGCACTATCCTGATACCAAAGGCAGACAACACCACCCACAAAAAAAAGTTAGAGGCCAATACTCCTGATGAACATAGATGCAGAAATCCTCAACAAAATATTAGCAAACTGAATTCAACAATATACTAGAAGGATTATACACCATGATCAAGTGGGATTTATTCCAGGGATGCAAAATAATTCACCAGCTACAAATCAACCAACATGATACATAAAATTAATAAAATGAAGGATAAAAATCAAATGACCATCTCAATAGATGCCAAAAAATTATTTGACAAAATTCAACATCCTTTCATGATAAACAACTCTCAGGGCTTCCCTGGTGGCACAGAGGTTAAGAATCTGCCTGCCAATGCAGGGGAAACAGGTTTGAGCCCTGGTCCAGGAAGATCCCACATGCCACGGAGCAACAAAGCTGGCATGCCACAACTACTGAGCCTGGGCTCTAGAGCCTGCAAGCCACAACTACTGAGCCCACATGCCACAACTACCGAAGCCCATGTGCCTAGAGCCTGTGCTCCACAAGAGAAGCCACTGTAATGAGAAGCCCATGCACCGCAATGAAGAGTAACCCCCACTCACTGCAACTAGAGAAAGCCCACGCATAGCAATGAAGACCCAACACAGCCAAAAATAAAAATAAATAAAATAAATAGATTAAAAAATAATTAAGAAAATGGTAATAGGAACATACATATTGATAATTACCTTAAATGTAAATGGATTAAATGCTACAACCAAAAGACATAGACTGGCTGAATGGATACAAAAACAAGACCCATACGTATGTTGTCTACACGAGACCCACTTCAGACCTAGGTACACATACATACTGAAAGTGAGGAGATGGAAAGAGATAGTCCATGCAAATGGAAATCAAAAGAAAGCTGCAGTAGCAATACTCAGGTCAGAAAAAATAGACTTTAAAATAAAGACTGTCACAAGAGACAAGGAAGGAGACTACATAATGATCAAGGGATCAATCCAAGAAGAAGCTATAACACTTGTAAATATTTGGTCACCCAACAGAGGAGCACCTCAGTACATAAGGCAAATGCTAACAACCATAAAAGGGGAAATTGACAGTAACACAACAGTGGGGGGCTTTAACACTCCACTTACACCAATGGATAGATCATCAGACAGAAAAGTAATAAGGAAGCACAAGCCTTAAATGACACATTAGACCAGATAGACATAATTGTGATATTTATAGGACATTCCATCTGAAAGCAGCAGAGCACACTTTCTTCTCAAGTGCATGTGGAACATTCTCCAAGATAGATCACATCTTGGGTCAAAAATCAAGCCTCAGTAAATTTAAGAAAATTGAAATCATATCAAGCATCTTTTCTGACCACAACACTATGAGACTACAAATCAATTACAGGAAAAAACTGTAAAAAACACAAACACATGGAGGCTAAACAATGTGCTACTAAATAACCAAGAGATGACTGAAGAAATCAAAGAGGAAATCAAAAAATACCTAGAAAAAAAATGACAATGAAAACATGATGACCCAAAACCTATGGGATGCAGGAAAAGCAGTTCTAAGAGGGAATTTTATAGGAATACAATCCTACCTCAAGAAACAAGAAAAGCCTCTAATAAACAACCTAACCTTACACCTAAAGCAACTAGAGAAAGAAGAACAAACAAAACCCAAAGTTAGTAGAAGGAAAGAAATTATAAAGTTCAGAGCAGAAATAAATGAAATAGAAACGAAAAAACAATAGCAAAGATCAACCTGGAAGAAATGGACAAATTCTTAGAAAGCTATAACCTTCCAAGAGCCAGGAAGAAAGAGAAAATATGAACAGACCAATCACAAGTAATGAAATTGAAATTCTGATTAAAAATCTTCCAACAAACAAAAGTCCAGGACCAGATGGCTTCACAGGTGAATTCTATCAAACATTTAGAGAAGAGCTAACACCCAGCCTTCTCAAACTCTTCCAAAAATGTGCACAGGGAGGAAGACTCCCAAACTCATTCTACGAGGCCACCATCACCCTGATACCAAAACCAGAGAAAGGTATCACAAAAAAAGAAAATTACAGGCCAATATCACTGATGAACACAGACCCAAAAATCCTCAACAAAACACTAGCAAACAGAATCCAACAACACATTAAAAGCATCATACACCATGATCAAGTGGGATTTATCCCAGGGATGCAAGGATTCTTCAATATACGCAAATCAATCAGTGTGATACACCATATTAACAAATTGAAGAATAAAAATCACATGATCATCTCAATAGATGCAGAAAAAGCTTTTGACACAATTTAACACCCATTTGAGATAAAAAAACTCTTCAGAAAGTGGGCATACAGGTAACCTACCTCAACACAATGAAGGCCATATATTACAAACCCACAGCAAACATCATTCTCAATGGTGAAATACTGAAAGCATTTCCTCTAAGATCAGGAAAAAGACAATAGTGTCCACTCACGCCACTATTATTCAACATAGTTTTGGAAGTCCTAGCCACGGCAATCAGAGAAGAAAAAGAAAAAAAAGAATCCAAGTTAGAAAAGAAAAATTAAACTGTCACGGTTTGCAGATGACATGATACTATACATAGAAAATCCTAAAGATGCCAGCAGAAAACTATTAGAGCTAATCAATGAATTTAGTAAAGTCACAGGATACAAAGTTAATACAAAGAAATATCTTGCATTCCTATACACTAACAATTAAAGATCAGAAAGAGAAATTAAGGAAACAATCCCATTTACCACTACAACAAAAAGAATAAAATACCTAGGAATAAACCTACCTAAGGAGGCAAAATACCTGTACTCAGAAAACTGTAAGATACTGATGAAAGAAATCAAAGATGACACAAACAGATGGAGAGATATACCATGTTCTTGGATTGGAAGAATCAATATTGTGAAAATGACTATACTACCAAAAGCAATCCACAGATTCAATGCATCCCCATCAAATTACCAATGGTATTTTTCACAGAACTAGAACAAAAAATTTTTACAATTTGTGTGGAAACACAAAAGACCTCGAATAGGAAAAGCAATCTAAAGAAAGAAAAATGGAGCTGGAGGAATCAGGCCCCCTGGCTTCAGACTATATTACAAGGCTACAGTCATCAAAACAGTATGGTACTGGCCCAAAACCAGAAATATAGACTAGTGGAACAGGATAGAAAGTCCAGAGATAAACCCATGCACCTATGGTCACCTAATCTATGACAAAGGAGGCAAGAATATACAATGGAATAAAGACTGTCTTCAATAAGTGGTGCTGGGAAAACTGGACAGCTACCTGTAAAGAATGAAACTAGAACACTCCCTAACACCATACCCAAAAATAAACTGAAAATGGATTAAAGACCTAAATGTAAGGCCAGACCCTATAAAACTCTTAGAGGAAAACATAGGCAGGACACTCTATGACATAAATCGCAGCAAGATCTTTTTTGACCCACCTCCTAGAGTAATTTTAATAAAAACAAAAATAAGCAAATGGGACCTAATGAAACTTAAAAGCTTTTGCACAGCAAAGGAAACTATAAACAAGATGAAAAGACAACCCTCAGAATGGGAGAAAATATTTGTCAATGAATCAACGGACAAAGGATTAATCTCCAAAATATATAAACAGCTCAGGCAGCTCAATGTTAAAAAAAAAAAAAAACAATCAAAAAATGGGCAGAAGACATAAACGGACACTTCTCCAAAGAAGGCATACAGATGGCCAAGAGCCACATGAAAAGCTGCTCAACATCACTGAGTATTAGAGAAATGCAAAACAAAACTATAAAGAGTTATCACCTCACAGCGGTTAGAATGGGCATCATCAGAAAATCTACAAACAACAAATGTTGGAGAGGGTGTGGAGAAAAGGGAACCCTCTTGCATTGTTGGTGGGAATGTAAATTGATATGGCCAATATGGATAACAGTATGGAAATTCCTTAAAAAACTAAAAATAGAACTACCATATGACCCCATAATCCCACTATTGGGCATATACCCAGAGAAAACCATAATTCAAAAAGACACATGCACCCAATATTCATTGCAGCACTATTTCCAATAGCCAGGACATGGAAATAACATAAATGTCCATGACAGATAAATGGATAAAGAAGAAGTGGTACATATATACAATGGGATATTACTTAGCCATAAAAAGGAATGGAATTGGGTCATTTGTAGACACATGGATGGACCTACAGACTGTCATATGGAGTGAAGTAAGTCAGAAAGAGAAAAACAAATATTGTATACTAACGCATATATATGGATTCTGAAAATATTGGCATAGGTGATCTTATTTACAAAGCAGATATAGAGACACAGACGTAGAGAACAAAAGTATGGATACCAAGGGGGATGTGGGGGATGAATTGGGAGATTGGGATTGACATATATACACTATTGATACTATGTATAAAATACATACCTAATGAGAATCTACTGTATAGCACAGGGAACTCTACTCAATGCTCTGTGGTGACCTAAATGGGAAGGAAATCCAAAAAAGGAGGGGATATATGTATACGTATAGATGATTCACTCCGCTGTAGAGTAGAAATTAATACAACATTGTAAAGCAACTATACCCCAATAAATTTTTTTAAAAAATAGAAATGATGAAAACATTTTGTTATATTCATATAATAGAATATTATATAGCAATGGAAATAAATGGATACTGCCTCACTAAATAACATGGATGAATACCTCAAATATAATGTTGAATAAAAGAAACCAGGCACACTAGAATACATTCTGTATGATTCAACTTAAATAAAAAGTTTTTAAAAAACAGATAAATCTATTCTGGTAGAAGTCAGGAGCATGGTTACCTATAGGGAGGAAGAATGAGATACTGATTGGAAAGCTCAAGGGGCTTTCTGTAGTGCTGGAAGTGTTTTTAATTCCTGACTGGTTACATGGGTCCCTTCACTTTGTGATAACTCATAAAGATGTACATTTATTGTTTGCATACTTTTCTATATATATTTTATGAATCAACAAAACCAATTTATTTCTAAAAATAAAAACATATTAGCCATATATGTAACTCTTTCACTTAGAGGCACCTTGTGTATGAAGCTTAGACAAAATTGGAGAATGAACAACTAATAAAATTTGTAAGTGTGCATATTATGTTTTTTCCCATAGGCTGTGAATTAGGATCTAAATATTTAATGTTAAATTTCAATTTCTAACACAGATGGTTTCATAGTGCCTTTAAATGGTGTGACGGATGAATACAGAGATGGATATTTGAGAACTATTATACATAGATAGGTCAATACTTTCATTTTATGGTTGAAAACAATTTGACAGAAATAGAACATATCTGAGAGGGAGAAATTAACCCTAATGAAATGAACCTGATTCTAAAGTTCAAGTCATTACATACTAGATTGTACATTTGGGAACATTTTGTCCTACTTCTATATATAAGTAAATGTTATGCTTTTAAGACTTCAGTTTAATGCACTTTGTGGAAATTAACAGCAAGAAGAGGATAGGTTTTGGCGAATAGTAAATGCAGAACTTACAAAAGGCATTTCTTACCAAGGTTCTCTGTTACTCTCACTAGACCCCCTGTGCAGAATATTGCACTCTTTAACAATAGTCAGAGGATGGAATAGATGGTAGTGATTCAGATGGGTGAGGGGTATGCCTTTCTTTTGTAGAGCAGAAGAATGACTTTGAAAGACGAGGTACAAAAGGAGAACTAGCATGACACTCCAACTATACATCTATTTTAGGAAAAACTACTTATGAAAATTGAGAATCTGGCAACTGATTTTCCTAAAATTGTGTCTGTGTGTCCCCTAGGAAGTCTTCATGTACCCCCAAGGGTACATACATCCCGGTATGAAAACTGTTACCTTAGACAGTATGTGTGCCCCTGCACCAAGAGCCTGGATGTGTGAATGACCATTGTAACCAGAACCATAAAACTTAGAAATCAAGACTGATTTACGCTGATTACAATGTGAAATATACCTAAACAGTTTCAAGGGAATTAGGACCAATGCTGGATGCATTCCTGTCTAAGAGGCAGAACAAGGAACATGGTGACCTTAGAGTAATGCCTCAGCCCAGTATTTGCTGACTCTTCTTTTTTCAGTCCTCCTTTATGAGTCAATGTTTCTATCTCTTGCCTGTACCCCAAGGGGAGTTAAGATGAGTGCCTTCAAAGGAAGAGAAGTGTTCTTTGAAATGATGATAAATACTGAGCAACAGCGTTGAGAATGGATGGCCTACCTAAAGTAACACCTATCATATGAACTTTTCAGCCTGCAAACAATAAGCTGAAGATTCGTGGAGCAAGGAAAATGCTTGCTTTTCGTAGAATTCAGAGACAATGGTGCCTTCTTCTCCCTTGCAAAAAGGAAACTGACAGGTGGCAGCTTGCATTTCAAACTGCTTTTCAAAATATTTGCATATGAATTATACGGAGAAAAAAAATCTCCTCACCCTGGTAAGAATGGATTCTTATTCAGCTAGGATTAATAATCATTATATTAGCCTGGAGGAAATGATAAATATTTATAACCAAGTAACCTCTTAGAGGTTTAAACATCACATGGATGACTTAGCTATTGTTTCTGTGAGATGAATGCACAATGGGACATAGAGAGCTAAGATTCTAAAGTTCCAAGCCCCTTTCTGGAGGCTGCTGGGGGCAGGGTGGCTGCTACAATGTTCACTCAAGGAAAAGTAAGCAGGCAGAGTTAGCCCCCAGGTCAAATGACAAAGGTCTATTAATACTGGGTCTAGATCTTGATTCTTTTCTCTGTCTATACACCCTTCCTTGATGATCTCATCCAGTCTCATGGCTTTCATATCTTCATCTTACACCTCTCTCCAAATCTGATGATACAACCAACTGCCTTCTTGACATCTTCCTTTAGATGTCTAATACATATCTCAAACTCACTAGTCCAAAACTGAATCTCAACTCATGCACAGTGTTCCTCATCTCAGTTGGTGGAAACTCCGTACTTCCTACTGCTCAGGTTCATCCTGGAGTCCTCTCTTCTCTTGCAGCCACATCTAACCTATCAGGAAGCCCTGTTGACTCTACCTTCAAAATATATTCAGAACCCACTCATTTCTTACCACATTCACTGCTGCCATGCTGGATTTGCCCAGCATTATTATTTGCCTCTGATGACTGCAATAGACTCCTAGGTGGCCTTCTAGCTAAAAATATTAAAGCATAAGTTAGTGTCGTAGTCCATTTGGGCTGCTATGACAAAAATATCATTGACTATGTGGCTTATAAACAACAGAAATTTATTTCTCACAGTTCTGGACTCTGGGAAGTCCAAGATAAGTGTTCCAGCAAATTCATGGGACTTCCGTGGTGGTCCAGTGGTTAAGGCTCCGTGCTCCCAATGCAGGGGGCACGGGTTTGATCCCTGGTTGGGGAACTAAGATACCGGTGTGGCCAAAAAGAAAAAACATGTTCTAGCATATTCAGTGTCTGGTGAGGCCCTACTTCCTGGTTCATAGACAGCTGACTTTTCACTATGTCCTCACATAGTGACTGGGGTTGGGGAGCCTTCTGGGCCTCTTTTATAAGGGTACTAATTCCATTTATGAGGGCTCTGTCCTCCTGATCTAAGCACCTTCCACACGCTCTACCTCCTAATACCATCACGCTGGGGAATAGGTTTGTACATATGAATTTTTTTTGAGGAGGGATACAAATATTCAGTCTATAGCATTCAGATTTGAAAGCCACTTAGCACTTTGAACAGTGTTGCCACATAGTGGGCACACAGTAAAGTCCTTCTCCTGTTTCCCTTCTGAGAACTGAGAGGTTCCTCTTTGGCACCCAAAACGTAGGGACCTCATTAATTCGCTCAAGAAGCATTTATTTATTGATTGAATGCTTACTATGTGCTGTGAAGGCCTTAAGTAAGGACCCCATTGTCGAGATGACTTTGGAAGACTCTGACTAGGCGCTCCATAGCCTTATACAGATGGTCTGAGTTTTATTCCCTTTCTATGAGAAAGCCCCTAAGAGTGGGAGACATGCCTTCAGGAAGGGTGTTTCTTAATATAGAATGGAGAAAAGCACCTGCTATCAAAATTTGAGCTACACCCTAAAGAGGAAAGGTAATAAAATATCTTGGCCTGGGGTAGACACTCTGTGGGGCTCTGCCTGTGGTCCCATACATGGGGCTAAAATCTGTACAAACAGGGCTTCTGATGCCAAGGATAGCTCTAGAAGATATATAGCTCAGGCAGGAGCTGCATAGCCCCATCATTTCTTTCTTGTTCCTTTGCCCTAAAGTGTAATTGAGCACATCACATTTTGGAAAAAATGAATACAGATAGGAGGCACTCTAGGTCTCTGGAAGATTGGAGTAAGTTTACAGACACCCTCTAAGTGCCACGTGCACATATACTCCAAATACCTACAGCACATGATTCACCCGGATCCTCCTGAAAATTGGCTTAAATTACTGAGACCACATTCACCAATGTCCAGTTATTATCAGTCATATAATTCTAGTAATGCCTCATTTATCCACCTGGTCCACAGAAGAGAGTCTTCCAGCCTTCCAGAAGAAAGTCACTAAAAGCTGATCCCCTAAAGTGTCAAAGTATACACAACCACTCTAGCTTGTAAACTCAAAAGCTTTGACTAGACCTTTGAGTTTATCTGATCCAAATCCTTTTATATTATCTAGCCCCGGGTTTCACAACTTTGGCACTATTGACATTTGGGGCCAAATCATTCTTAGTTGAGGGAAAAGGGCTCTCCTGTGCACTGTAGGATCTTTAGCAGCATCTCTAGCCTCTACCCACTCAATGCCATTAACACCTCTCCCCCCCTTGGATACGACAGCCAAATTGTCTCCAGACATTGCCAAATGTATCCTGGGTGAGGGACAAAAATCTCTCCTATTGAGAACCAATAATCTAGTCTAAATTCCTCAGTTTAAAAATGAGGAAGCTGAATTTGATTTCAAAGCTAGTGGGTAGCTAAGTAGGGACTACTAAAGAAAATGGCACTGCCACCATCTACCTGTTGCCCGTGTTAGGCATGATCCTTGTCTCCTCTCTCTCCCTTACAAAGTCGTATCAACACCATTTCTAAGTCTCTTTCAAATCCATCTTCTCTCCATTGATACAGACACTGTCTTAGTCCAGGCTCCCATTTTCTTTCACCTGAATCACTAAAACAGCCACCCAACTCTACTCCCCATCTCTAGTCTTGCTCCCTCCAATCTATTATCTATACTGTAGCCAGAGTAAACATTTTAAATTTTAAAAATTCATGTTACTCAGGAACTTAAAACTCTTCAGTGGCTTCCCACTGTTTTTATGAAAAACGTTAAACATCCTAACCTCTTGCTTGGCACTTGCTCATCTTTCCCTTCCCACCAAACTACTGTATTTCCACAAATACGCCATATTCTCTTTCATTTTCAGTCTATCATATATGATGTTGCCTCTGAATAGAACTATTCATCTCCACTTATTTTTGTCTGGCTTATTTATTAACTTAAACATCATATCCTCCAGTAAGCCTTCCCTGAATGCTCATGTCCAAGTTGTGTCCCTTCTGTGTGATCTCTTAGGACCTGGTTAATCCCCTTTTCACTCTGCATGTTAATCACCTGTTTCCTTGTCAATTATTCCCACTAGTATGTGATCTTCAAGGTGGCATGGGCACCATTCTATCCCCAGTGCCTGGTACAGAGCAGAGTGCTCAATTCATATTTCATGAATGAAAGAATCAATGGAAGAAATTATATTTTTGAATTTCAGTGTTTTTTTATTACAACATTCTATCTTCCTTTAAAATTACACACAAATAGAGGTCTACGATTACTTAAAGAGAAGATATCTAATGTAATTTGTTTTTTTTCTTCCTGATGACTTAGTGTCATCATTAAGCATAGTATGGTGCTTTCATGTAATGATGCCTTTAGGGACTCTGAAGACAGGTATTACTATTTTCCTTGGCACTCAAAGGTCCCGAACAACGGAAGTTTTTTCCATTCTTGGGTTTTTTAGTTATCAGTTTCCACTTGTATGTCATTCCTTGCAGCTGTCAGCATGACTGACACTAATAACCTAGCCCTAGGAATGGGGGAGTCCTATTCTCTGTTCCCCTTCTATTTTGCTGCTTCTAATCTACTATAGACAGGGAAATAAAATGTTCAATTCTGCTAGAACTGTATAAAGAATAAAACTCTATTGGCATAGTGTAAGGATGAAGACGTATTCTTCCTGTGTAAAGAATATGAGTATTAGGGTATGTAGCAGCTGTTTTGACCACTAGTAGCCCTTTGTACAGCTTCCTTGCTTTTCAGCTATGATCCTGGCAGGACAAGTGGCCTGAAAGGCAACTCTCTAATCACCTCCATTACCTCCCTAGCTGGGAGCCCATACCCTGTTTGTTGGAGTCAGAATAGGTCTCTCAGGATTACATTTCAGGGCTGGCCAAAGTTACCTCAGACCAGACTTCCAGCCTTGCCATTTGACACTTCGGGTCCTCAACCAAGGAAGAAAGACTTGTCATTTTTATTCTGTCCCTATCAGGTACACAAGGAAAAAAATTATAGGTATTATTTGTGAATGCTGCAAATGCAAACAAATTTGAAATTTGCACAAGTTTATGGAGTGTGGATACAAAGAAAAGGGAGGGTAGCCTTCAAAAGAATAATTTGGCAGGCATAGGCACATGAAGAATGTGTGTCAGACAGCCTCAGAAGGCAGCCTGGCATATTGATGAAAAAAGCCACTGAACAAATAGTTAACTCTGGAGAGCAGAATAGCTGTCCGGATGAAAAAGCTTAATTACGTGAGTGCACATCCTGCTGCAAACTCCAGGATCACACCTCATCTTTCCCTCAGAGGCGGCTGCTGGGCAGGGAGAGGCCTGGATGTGTTCAGAGCTTGTAAGAAGCCACCTGCCAATGCATGTACCTGAGTGTGTGATCTGTGTTGCATATGTCAGGTCTGTATATGGTGATGATGATGGTGGTGATTATATAATTATTACCTCACCTTTTCTGAATATTTTATTTTTCAGAGTACTGTCATATCCATTATTTCTTTTTCAAGAGGAAACCAAGACACAGAAAAATAAATAAGTGACTTACTCAAGATCCCAGAGCCAGGGCAGAGAAGAGCTGAACTAAGACTCAGGTCTGCTGATGCTCATTTGCTTTCTATTCAATTATATCGCCTCAACGGTCATAACTTATCTAAATAAGATTATTTAACGGCCAAATGAAAGAAGGCTTTCTGGCTCCTCCAGAAAGTTGAAAATGCCTGTGGATTACTGCAAACCACAGCTCAAAGCAGAATCTCAGTTTCCAGGACAGCATCAGAGGTGAAGGAAAGAAGGAGGGTCTTTAATTCAGTAGGTTCTCTGCACCAGAGGAGACAGAACCTTCCTGAACAACCAGAGGAGCTTAGCCAGGAGTACAGACTGGAATCAGAAGAGGCATCTGGCTTGAATAAACGGAGAAGGAGGACTTTAACTTGGGTTCAAAGACAGTCATAACTGAGAGGACAGCGTAAGTCATTTTCCCGAGTTGGATAAAGCTGGGCCTAATGCCTATGTGGTTGTAGTTTGTGCCTTCCTACTATCTTTACACTTAGGTAGGTAGCCGGGGGTGACAGAAAGAGCATAGAGGTGAAAGGCAGAAGATCTAAGCCAAAAATCACGGGCACTCAGGCTTCCCTGGTGGCGCAGTTGTTGAGAGTCCGCCTGCCGATGCAGGGGACACGGGTTCGTGCCCCGGTCCGGGAAGATCCCACATGCTGCAGAGCGGCTGGGCCTGTGAGCCATGGCCGCTGAGCCTGCGCGTCCGGAGCCTGTGCTCCGCAACGGGAGAGGCCACAACAGTGAGAGGCCCGCGTACCGCAAAAAAAAAAAAACAAAAAAAAAAAACATGGGCACTTAAGTCAGAAGGGACATTAGAGGTCAAATTGTCCTAATTGTGGGTCAGACAGATCACTGATATCAGTATTAAACTCACTGGGTGATTCTTTCTACCTTGAGTCAGGTGATCTTCCCAGGGAGTCTATAAACTTCTCATATTATCTTGAACAGGTACCAAAAAGTATTTCACATTGGTGGTTTGAAGACTTTAACCCATGATGGCTAAACCTCTACACAACTGAGTGTCTCCTAGCCAGGGGAATGATAACTGGCAGAAATAAGTTGGAAGGGTCTGACCCCAGTATATTGGCCTGGGAAGGCTGATGTGAAATAACTTCTATAGTTCTTAAGATAAAGCATAAATAAATTAACGTGATCTGACCCCAGCCTATTTCTTTTTTTTTTTAATATAGGATATTTGCTTTGAGTCTTCTTTTAAAAATAAATTTATTTATTTATTTTTGGCTGCATTGGGTCTTGGTTGATGCGTGCAGGCTTTCTCTAGTTGCAGCGAGCAGGGGCTACTCTTCGCTGCAGTGCGCGGGCCTCTCGTTGTGGTGGCTTCTCTTGTTGCAGGGCGTGGGCTCTAGGCACGCGGGCTTCAGTAGTTTTGGCACACAGGCTCAGTAGTTGTGGTTCGCGGGCTCTAGAGCGTAGGCTCAGTAGCTGTGGCGCACGGGCTTACTTGCTCCCATGAGATCTTCCCAGAGCAGGGTTCAAACCCATGTCCCCTGCTTTAGCAGGCAGATTCTTATCCACTGCGTCACCAGGGAAGTCCCCCCAGCCTATTTCTCCAACCTAATCTCTCATCTCCCTCCACCTGCACTGTGTATTCCAACCAGGCTATTATTCTTTTCAGTTCCTTGAAATATAAACCTTTTGCCTCTGGACTTGTGTGTATGCTATTTCTTCTGCCTGTAACTCTCTTCCCACCTCCACCATATCCCCTTGGCATGCTTCTACTGATCCTTCAGGCATCAATTTAAAAGTTTTTTCCTCTAAGCTTTCCCTGCCTCTACCCAAGACTGGATTAGGCACCTTCCCCATACTCCTTTACACAATGACCTACCCACTATCTTATATCCCATACACTGATTGCAAGTACAGGTAACCTTTACCAGACTGGAAGCTCCATGAGGGTCTCTGTCGCTGCTGTATACCTAGCACAGTGCATGACATAAAGTATACAATAAAATTTTTAATTGAATTAATATCAACACCAATTCAGTCTCAGAAAATGTGTCGTGTCATAAAGCATTCATGGCAGTAGGATACTAGTCCATTCTGGTAAATCATCTAGACTTTGTGTAACCCAGTTCATTCTCTTTTCCCCATCTGCTGGCTCTTTCATCATTTGTATTTCTTCTTCATGCTCTTACCTCTCTTTTTATATCACTTTCTCCTCTCTACTGTGTCCCAACCTCTGGTCCCATAGCTGCTCAGAGATGCCTCTGTCATTCCTCCTGCCCTCCCCCACAATCCATGCTCTGAGACTGAACTTTACCCATTGTACTCACACTACCATCCCCCCTAATCAAAAAACAGATCCATCTTCTTCCCCAGATCTCAGATAGATTTATATTCAGCTATATACTGGAAATCAGTTCAAAGTTATAAAGTCATGCCAAGATGCTGAAGCCCAACGCAACAACTGCTCTAAGTTTTAGGATTTCCAAAGTGATTATATATAAACGGTCCCTTTCTGAAGCCCCAGTGCCATAAACCAGAGAGAGAAATCTGTGATATTGGAATTTCGGTTAGGCCTCATGTTTGTGAATGGATGCTGGTGGGGATTGGTGGGTATGTTGAAGAGGGAGTGCCATCCCAGCCACACAGTGACCTAAGCAATGACCAACATGGTCTCACTGTGATTACGGTCTTGGGCTGGGGACACCATGAAAGAGAAAATTCAAGTCAACCACATTTACTTCTTTGGGAGGAGCTTAAAAACTCTGCTACAAGTAACTTTGCAACTATTGGGTAAAGTGGATTTCTATTACCCATGTTCTTCCTGTTCCATTCAATTCAATCAGTTCTACCGTCTGCCTGTAATGTCCATGGTACTGAGTTGATCAAGTATTTCCAAAACAACAAATATTCATGTTTCTCTAATGGTTAACTATAGCAAAGCCCCTCACTAATCAGAAATGATTTTGCGCCCCTCCCTCCTCACTTACCTCCCCCCAAAATATCCCCCATCAGTGCCTCTGGCTTCCCGTCTAGCTGTGTATCTCGCTGTGGTCACCTCCTGAATGCCCTGCTTATGGGTCAGTCCTCAAACTGCTGAACAGATTGTGTTTAATATGGAGAGTGCATCATATTTATGTCAATGGTGCTGAAGGTTAATGGTGCTTCAGATAATGAGCTTTATTTTTAAAAAAAATGCAGCAGCAAAAACGGGAGCATTTGAAATTAAAGGGCATTTCACAAAGTGCAATTGAACAGGGAGCAGGTGTCTATTTTTACAGTGAAATTGTGATTCAACTTCTATCTTTTGCTTGTTTATCTTCTGAATGATTACACTTAGGATGCAAATATCAGAGGCTTGCTACTTATTGGTCCTACTCTGGCATAAGTGTGAGTATAGGGCTTCCTGCATCCACGGTCAATTGGCAAACTGCTGTGTACTCCTGGAGATGACACCATAATAAGCAGGGAGTTTATCTCACAGGTGACCCCACCATTTCCCAATTCATTCCCCTCTTGCCCTTGATTTAAAAGCAGTTGTCCTCTTGGGACTAATTTCAATACAGCTAGCACCTTCCCCTGGAGACCCTCCAAGCATTTAATAGGAAGAAATAATGATGTATCTCTTGGTTTCCTTGCAGATAGGAAGGGTCACAGAATTTTGCAAAGCTGGTTCATTTCCAAGTCATGCTGTCTGGCATCGACTGGGTCTTTGCTGCCAATCTGCAAGTCTTTCATTGTTTTCCTTGACTTCCAAGTGTTTCCATCACAAAGTCTGTTTCAGAGCTCATCTCTCCTTAAGTCTCAAACTCATTTCTCTCCCACCTTCACCCTTCCCGGAACAGATAACTTTGCCTCTTCCTTGGCGGGAGAAGAAAGAATGGGAACTGAAGTTTGAGATAAAAGAACGTAGGAAGGATGGGTTGCAGTGTACACTTTGTGTGACTGTCATGTAACCTTGGTAGAGACACAGTTCAGGCCTTGGGAAGGTATTTCTGCATGTTTGAGACAAGAGACCTGAGATGTGATAGGATGATTAACCATCCTGATTTGCCTGAGATGAAGGTGTTTCCTTGGACATGAACTTTCAGTGCTAAAACCAGGACAGTCCCAGGAAAACCAGGATGCTTAGTTATCCTTAGATGTGGGTAAGAGGCTGAGAGAGCCTACTGGGGAAGGCACCGTAAAAGCAACCCTGGTCTGCCTGGACCCTTGAGCTATGTGTATTATAATAAAGCTTATCCAAAGCTTTCCTTAGCAGAAGCTTCCCTTGTCTATCTCTGTGATCTCATTTCTTACCACTCTCCCCTTTGCTCATTCTGTTCCAGCCATACTGACCTTCTTTCTGTTTCTCGAACACCTCAAACTTCGCCCATGCTGGGGATGTTCTCTCTGCCTGAAAACAGTCTTTCTCCAGATCTTCACATGGCTTGTTCCTTCTCATCTTTCAGGTCTTGCCTCAATTTTTACATCATCAAAGAGACCTTCCTGGGCTTCCCTGGTGGCGCAGTGGTTGAGAGTCCGCCTGCTGATGCAGGGGACACGGGTTCGTGCCCCAGTCCGGGAGGATCCCACATGCCGCGGAGCGGCTGGGCCCGTGAGCTGTGGCCGCTGAGCCTGTGCGTCCAGAGCCTGTGCTCCATAACGGGAGAGGCCACAACAGTGAGAGGCCCACGTACCGCAAAAAAAAAAAAAAAAAAAAAAAAAAAAAAAAAGAGAGAGCTTCCTCAACCATTCACTGAAAAGTAGCTCTCTACTTCTGCCCAGTCTCTTGTATGTTATCCTCTTTTCTCTTCATCATAATGTTTAGCACTACTGCAAATGATCTTATTAATCTGTTCACTTGTCTATTGTGTGTGTCCACCACTAAATGAAGGCTCCATTGATGGCAGGAACCATGCCCTTTCTTGTTCACTTTTCTATCACCACCACCCAGAAGGGTAGCAACAGCTCACTTTCTATCTCCTGAGTGAATGAACAAATCCAAGTGCTTGTGTACTGCAAGATCCACATCTCTGCTGGGGACATTACAGAATTACTAGCTAAGCTATCATATCTCTAGTTTCAGGGTCATATATGAGTAACTTCCTAGAGGGACATTTACACAAAGGGGATCTGAATATATATGTCTTGCAAGTATTCTCTGCATCTTTGAGAGTAGGTATGGAGGATAAAAAAGGAATCTATCTATCTATCTATATATATAGATTCCTTTTATATATATAAAAGGAATCTATAGTTAAATCTGGGAAATAGAGAAAGTGAATTTAGCCTCCTTGGAGTGAATGGTTCAGCAAAAAGACTGGCCCTTCGATTGGAATTGGTAGTTGCCATGAAGGAATGTAAATTCATCAGAATTAAGGATAGAACTTCCTGATATTAACCAAAATGAGAATATAATTAAAGTAGAGAGAGATCAAGAGAGAGAAATCAGGAACTTAACAAGAGTGTTAAGTACATTCAAGAGGCCAGAACTCTTATCATGGAAGATATTCCATGAGACTGCCTAGATTTAGCAGAGGAACCTCTCCTCTGGATGGAGAAGGTAGAGTGTAAAGGTTGGATTACAAGGCAGGGTCCGGAGAAAGCCAAAGGCACTGTGGGGTTGCTTATAGAAGACTCTTGGAGCTGCCTCTGAAGAAGGATCTATTCGATTGGAATAATAACGCAGTCCAGAGCACTCAGTAAAAAGGATAAAAAGCAAATTATAAAGTTGGGTTTTTAACTTTTTGGAGATTGAAACCAACAAGTAAACTGTAAAAGTTATCTATCTCCATGAGTAAGATGGGAGCGGGGGACAGTGAGAGAGAAAGAAGCAGGGAATGGCTAAAAACAGAGACCCTAGAGACAAGAAGAGGAGCGGGGAGACTATTAGGTGATCTTCTAAACCTATAAACTAAAACGGTTGTTAATTGTGTGTGTGTGTGTGTGTGTGTATGTGTTAGTGTATACCACATGTGTTATTTTTCTCCAATTGAAATAGCAGCTTATCTGGGGAAAAATTTTGTCCTTAGAGAAAGAGACAGCTATGCAATTGGGAAAATAAGCTCTCAGGCAACTTTTGGAGTCAGTTTTTGTGTGAGATTATACGTGTGTATGTGTTTAAGTGTTGTGAATATTTTCTCCCTTTGTTATGTGCCGGCTAATTCAAAGTTAATTTGATTTAGAACAACTAAAGGTTTTCTTTCTTTCCTTTTTTGTTTCTCCTCTGGAACACAGGAAGTACTCTGCCTCCCTAGGCCATAAATAACTCCAGGGACATTGGAATAAGACATACTATTATGAATTGGGTTTCGTAACTATCTTAAATGACTCATTGTGCCTATCAGATTTAAAGAAATGCTTCTTCTCCATTTTTTTAATAAGCATAGAGTAGGAAAAATGCCACAAAATTACCAGGAGAGGAATGGAATGAGGGAACTCACTTATCATAATATTCTTGTGAACAAAAGTCCAAAGACAAGTGTTGAAATGAATTTAGGAAAGGAAATCAAAGAAGTCAGATATATATAGTACTATAGTATGAGGATGGAGGAAGGAGGACAAAAAGTTCAAAGACCTGTCAAATGAATATAAAAAAAGAGTCAAAGTAAAAACTTAAACTGGAGATTTTATGCTCTGCAAGATTTCCTATTAGCACTATTCTGATCTAGGTCCTTTGGTTAAAAAAAATCAAAAACAATGGTTGATTGGAGCAACAATGGTTGCTGTAGGGTTTCTAAAGTTTCTTCTCTATGTTTTGTTATCTTACACTTTAAACCCAAAAGAACATACCCTTTGTGTGAATCCTTATACTATGGATTTGGGTCTTGATACTGGGTCCGTAAATGCAATTTAACACTAGAGACCTGAGGCAGGGAAGGAGGACTGGGTCTGAAATTTAAGAACATCCTTGTGTTAACAATCCACAACTTGATTAAAATGGACCTGGAAGTGGAAAGGGTGGAGTCAGTATTGAAAGAAAACAAAAGATGAAGAGAATCAGTAATAGAACTGCATCTGCAAAAGGCTGAGCAGTGAGTAAGGGATGGGAAATATGAGAGAAGAGAGAATGAGATTCAGACAGTGAGGCTTAGACAGAAGAAGCTTATGTATACAACTCGTGAAAAAGGGCTAAAACAGGATGCTTACATAAATATTTCTTTCTCGCAATCGCTATTGTGATTATTCTGCATTAACTGTGCATAAGACCCTCTGGACTTTTCCATGTTCCTGTAAGAACTTCACTCTGATTTAGTAAATTACTGCTCCCATTTGAAAAATTGTAGCTTTCAAAATGTGCATTAGTTCTGGTCAGGGAGAGCACGTATTGCTTGCATCAGGAAACTATGCAATGTTATGGCATCTAGGAAAGTAGCTTCAGAGAACCCAAAAACATGCTTCATTATAGAGCCTGAATTTCAAAGCCTGTCACAATGGCCAGTCAGTGTTAGTCAAGAAAGAACCCTCTTTCTAACTGCATATCCTTGGGCTAGGGAGAGGGAGAACACAGGAAACTGAAGTTTCACTTTACATTGGTTAGATTTTTATTAACTAAAATAAGTCTGAATGTTCAAAATGAAGTTGTCTGTATAACTGAAAGTACCTGAAAATCTATATACTCTTCCCAAGGGTCATTGTGGGGCAAGAAAGGGAAAATCTCAATAGCATAATTTAAGAAAATAAGGAGTGAAAAGATGAAGCTATTTCCTATTCAGACCTCTTCAAGCCCTGGTAATTGTTTACTAATGAGCTGGTTAGAGAATCTAATTATCGTCATAGAAAAATAAGCTATTTCTAATATTTGACTAAAAGGTATACTTCTGTAGGTTTGATATTATTGTGGACCTACTATTTTCATTACCTAAAAATAGACATTTGTTGTTTCATCTCCGGCAGCCATACTCCATTCTTTCAGCAGTGATACATTGACTGCCCTTCAAGGAATTCACTCTTACTTGATTTTCAGTTAATATAGCTTAGGTGGGGTTGATTCCACTCCTAAAACCAGAGATGGGTACGGATTGGCCCAAACAAATCAGCAAATATCCCCTTGGCCAAAGTGATTCATTTAAAGATGAGTACTTGACTTATTAATACATGCGAAGTATGAAGAATGAATAGGACTAGTGTAGAAACCACTGGAAGAAATTCTGACTTCCCTCTAGGTAGTACAAGAATAGTGAGAGGTCTGGAATTGCAGTAGCCGTTTTGCTACCATGAGGTAGGAGAGATTAGAGCTGCCAAGTATCTACCAAGTGGAATATGAGGATGAATCCACTCATGCAGAAATTAGAGTAGAAAGATGTAAGGACACTGGGTTGTGAGTGACATTGCTTGAGCTACTGGATTGAGCTTTGTTTACCTCTAGAGTTTTAAGTTATATGAGTCCCCTCCACATATCCCTTTACTATATAAATTACTTTGTGCTGGGTTTCAGTCACCTAAAACATTAAGGGTTCTAATGGATAAATTAGTTTTGTTCTGGTTTCTTTCTACAAAATGGGCCAGTTGTCTTTGACCATGTTATATCTGCCATGTAAGTGTGATCAACTGTTTCAGAGATGTATCCTAGAATTGGATGAAAATGAGTTTGGATGACTCAGTGGAAACCCATTTCTATAACTACAAAGAAAAATTTAAAGCACAAGGCCCATGTTCAAGACATATGAATAGTATTGACAGTATAACACAAGATCTAATTACTTTCTATTATTTTGGGTCCCTGGACATGAGGATCTGTTCCTGTTTAAACGCTTACCTAAGAGTCTTCCTGGTCGTTGCTGTCTGAGCACCTGAAGTTAAGTTTTATGTCAGCGTTTGAAAGGTTCTTAGCAAGCTTGTCTAGTATAAGCACTTTAATTTGCACATGGATAAACTGAAGTCCACAGAGAAGATGATTATCACACAGAATTAATAGCTAAACACCACACTCTGATTATGTAGTATGGTTTATATATCAACGTACAACCTCAATGTTGTTTGTATAGCCACATATAAGCGCCTTGTGTATATAGACAGTTTACTAGGAAATTTGCCATCAGTGCAGCATGCTTGATGCTTTAACCTACATGCTGCCCTTGAAGCTAGGTGGCTATTGAATTGAGCAGAATGCAGATGAGGTTAAGGGCATCTTTTTTAATCCTGTATGTGCCCGTGAGCTAGGCATGCTATTTTCACTTGTCTAACATCTTTATTTTTTTTTTTTCTAAAGAGCGCACCTCTTCCTTTTGGCTTAATCACCCCTCCCAGGTCTAGAAATGGTCAAATAACCTGGGATTAGCCAATAAAAGGACAACATCCTCCTGGCCACAGTGATTAGCTTAGGAGTGAGTGGATATCCAAATCAGTTGAATCAGAGAAAATCTTGGGACACTTGTGGAAATTATTAGAGATGAGGAGCTTACTGTTTTGTTTGATTTTGCTGAAGTTTTTACGCTAGTAGAATGTAAGTTTAGAGATGCTGAAGCTCTTCTTTAACACTTTGTTGGGAATAGCTTCCAGCACAAGGGAAGTAGATCTGAGAGACGATTGAGATTTCTAAAGATATCGTTTGAATTTCCTGCTGCAGTCAGCCTTACTCCTGAAACTTTCAGATACATAACCTGGTGTGTTCCCCTTTCTTGATTAAACTAGTTTGAACTGTGTGTCCTGTTACCAAAAGAACCGTGACTAATGCAGACTTTTATCTTTCACACATCCACAGATAGCACATATAGTAGATGTGAGTTGTCACCTAGCCAAAGCCTCCTTCTTTGAAACTGTCCACGTAGTCTTAGTCCCTGATAAAAGGTCATGTTTTAGATTGGGGTGAACACCTGACCCAGGAGTTATCAATCCATAAGCTATGCTGAGACAATCATTTGGACACAGTGACTGAATGAATTAGCTAAGGTCATCTTGAGTTGGGTCAGAGTTGGTGCCATGGCAAGACAAAGTCACTTACAAGCCATAGTTATGGGAAAACATAGAAAATATGAATCAATAGAGAAAGCTAATCTGCAAAGATAAAATGGAAGAATAGAGCAAATATACACAAAGAAGAAACCATATGGCACAAAGAAAAAAAAAAGGAAGATAGAGCTGCCTGATGATTTTCTACAAACAACATGGTGTTTTCTTCATGTCACTCCTCCTAGAACCATGCCCCACATTTATCCTTCTAATATAATGGACCTTTGTGATTTAAACTAGCCTGAGTGGGCTTCTATTCTATACAGCCAACTGGACCTTTCAATCACAGATCCCAGCACTATGCCAAAGGATGAGGAAAGTTTATTACAAAGTTTATTACCTGGACTAGAGGAATTATAGCTAAAAGCAGAAGACTATGGTTTGCTCTGGAGCATGAATTTTGAACAAGAAGAAGACTGTCTGCTAGGTCTCAATTCCCTGACTCAATTTAAAGCCTGAAATCTGTGGACTGGCTTCCCTGTGCACGGAGCTAGGGAAGATCTCCCCCACAAGTGTTTATAACAATGTTTAAATTATCATCTCAATTACTCTCTGTGTACACATCAGTGAGCACTCTGCATATCAATAAATGAACTCTGTGTGTATTCAGAAGGCTCCTGTGGTAACAGCAACATGTAGATCCAGTTCTCATTTGATGGGCACCTTCCCAGCTAGTTTTAAATGGTTTAGGGGATTATACTGGAGATTTAAGGGAGAACAGATGATTCTCATTGTCCTGCATGATGTAAATTTAAACTTGAAAATGAATGCCCTAAAACATGGTATTATTCTGTTCCTAGTCTGTTCTCCAGCTGTATAGAATATAAGCAGGCCAAAATGCTCCTGGGGATAAAAAAAAAGACCTAGAGATACCTGGCAGGATGGGATCACAAAGTTTTGGCAAAGCAGGCAGTCACCTTCTATGGAATTCTGGTTCCCCAACTAGGTCAAGGTCATCCTCCAGGCTACCACACAAGTACCCACCATACTGGGGTAGAATAATTCCACCCCAGTGCAGAAAAAAACTAAACATAATGGGGTCCTGGCTGCACCTTGCTCACTGTTTCTCTTAAATTCTTTTCTGAAGTGGCCCATGGGGCCAGTGAGAGACTGTTTGGAAATAATGAGAGGGTTTAGTGTTGTCAAAAAAATTCAACTGAGTAAATTTTAAAGATCTTATTGCTTTTTTCAGTGATTCATGAATTGGGCAGCATCCCGTCTAGCAGATAGAAGGGACCTTCAAAGAGCTGTACAAAATGAAAGACTTTTATAGGCAGAAGGGGGCAGGACAAGGAAGTTACATTAGCAAAGAGCTGATTATTTGTGGCAGGGTCACCTTCCTTTAGGAGATGGCAGGGGTTTATCAGGCAGATTACCCCACTAGTACTGACCAGGTCATTCCAGATTGACTGGTTTAAGATTCATTCCATTCCTAGGGGAGGCTGAAACTGTAATTAAGTTAGGTATTAAGTCTTGGTCGGTGATGTGGGGCTTAGCATAAGTGACTATTTTGAGCCTGTTGTCTCTTTTTTAACAGTGTATATAAGATTCCCCAGAAGCTCAGTTCTTGGAGAAGTAGCAAGAACCTTAAAAGGGTGACTTTCTCTCTCTCTCTCTCTCTCTTTCCCCCTACGTACTCTCCCTGCCTCTCTCTCTTCATGACTCAAAATGAGGAGAGAGAGAAAGAGAGACAGAAAGTATAGATGTCCTATATATTGGTGATATTATTTTCTAGCCTGTGATTCTAATCATTTGGGTGCAGGGTTGTCTTCTCTTCCTCACCACTCCTTCCTCCCTCCTTTCCTTTTGTTCTCTCCCTTCTTTGAGCATCCCTTCCTTTTCTTTGAGGACGATGCTTTTCCTTTGTCATTAAAATAAGTTTGTTGTCCTTAAAAATGCCTGCTCTAACAAGGTTACATAAGGAATTAATAATTCAAAGCGCTGTTAAAAACAGCTTGGAGGCAGAGAAGGAGGAAGTGAATATTTTTCCCCTCATTGTCAGAAAAATAAAACCCAACTTGATTTCCTCTTGTGAAGTTTTAGTTGTTTCCTTCTAGATGAAGAAAAGGAATAAACCAGTTCTCAGAGACACAACAGCAGAAGCAGTAGCACCAAGAAGCATTTACATGAAATACTGCATGTGATACATTAGCATGGTTCCTGGCACACTGTGAGGACTGTTGATGAAAAATTAATCAGTTGATCTAAAAAAGAAATGGAAAATTTTATTCAAGCCAAATTTGAGGATTATAACCTGGAAGAGCATCTCAGAAAGCTCTGAGAACTCTTCCTCCTGTTAGAAGTCAAGGCACAGTTATAGAAGTTTTTGGAGACAGAAGGCTGTACATTAAATGATGTATTATTGACAGTTTATACGATCCAGATCTAAGCGTCATCCTGGCGGGACACGTGACCCCTTACAAGATCAAGAAGAAATGCTATATTTTAAGGAGTTGTTTTGTTGATGCTAGGAGAATGTTGTTCTTTATGGTTAAGCAGGTATTTCTGCTAATGGGCGAGGTTTGGTCAATACATAATGCAGATACATAATGCACAGATACATAATGCGTAGTAGGGGGGAGAGAGGAGGCCAAGTGGCAGAGAAAAAGTTTTATGTTTAAATTTTTCTTGTCTTGCCATAAAATACGAATTTTATTTCACAACACTCAGTAAGTGTTCATTATTCGTGTCATTATTAGTATTATCATTAGTCTTAAGTGCTCAAATTTTATTTCTGGACAAGATACCCTTGAAAACTGGTCATCCCAAAGAGTCAATCTCAAAGAGGCTTTAGCACAGAATCTCAGGCCCTCTTAACTTTTTAAAGTGCTTTCACATTTATTATCTCACTTTTGTTCTGACACAAGTTTGGATTTATAAATGGAAGTTTAAAACAAAAGACAGTTTTCTAGCTAGAACAGTTACCAGAGTAAAATGCTATTGTATCCAAGTCATTCATTACCATTGCAGGAAGAAAATGCTGAGAAAAAGGTTTCCCTCCTTAAAAGCACTAAACAGCATCCATCATTTGCAATGTCAGAGAGACACAAAGATTTTCACTTTTATCAGTGAAGAAAGACAACTCTTTAAGTACCAAACAAAAATTGAGTAATAAGCAAGTGTAGAAACCAACTTTATGGGGCCCTATTTCTATTTTAATAAACACATGGCACTAATTGTGTGACAGGCATATAAAAATTGTACAACTATTAATCCATTTATCTTCAAAACAAAGCAGTGCAGTCGGTTAGGTGCTATTATGTGGCCATCACCATTTTACTGTTGAGAAACTCAAGGCAAATTTGGGCTATGCAAATAGCCCACCACGATGAAGCCACTATGTAGTAGAGTCTGGTTTCAAACCTAAGCAACCTGACTCCAGTCTAAGCTTCACAGCATAATGCTTGCTGCCTCCCCAATGCAACTGCATCCTCTTGAGAGGCCATGAGCCAAAACTTTCTCAAGTTAACTCCCCTCTCAGTACCACCTTCTCAGCATCTGTAGACTTCTGGAAAGAAAGCTTCAGGTAGCAAGCTATGTATACCTTAGTCTACTGCCCTATCTAAGAGATAAAACTGCTGGCCTAAGAGAGGTGTGGAACAATTCCACAGTTGCCCATGGTGCTGCAAAGGTAGTAGCCAGAGCAATGGGAATGAGTTTAGCTTGAACTCTAAGCCACTATCTTCTATCCCTTTAACTGATGAATTTTTAAAAAAATCACCTGTCTTCCCTTTCCTGGACATCTATTCCACAACACAACAAGGTTCTCCTTGATTAGCCAGTCGCTTTCTTTGCTTGAATTAAAAAAAATAGAAGGGGGGAGCTCTTTCTTTCTAAAGGCTGTAAGCTCCATTTTTAACAGGTTAAGCCACTTGATTATGAATACTGAAGCAGAAAGAGGGCATCCTTGTGAAGTTAGAGAGCGGCTAGAGTAATGTCAGGCACACAGAACAGATGAAGTCACACTCCTTCTCTAGAGAAGGAAAACTACAAGTTGATATCAAGACCCATTATACATCCTTTATAGTTCATTGTATCTAAACGTTTAAACTGAATGTAATTTCTTTTTGTAAAAAAATAGTGTAGTATTTAAGCACATGGACTCTGGAGCCAGATTTCCTGTGTTCAGCTCTAATCCCTTTAATTAATCTCAGTGTTGCTACCTGTGCTTTGCTCAGCTGTTACTTTGAGTCAGTCATTCAACCATCTTATGCCTCTGTCTCCTCATTTCTAAAATGGGGACAACAATAGTACTTACTAATAGGATTGCTGTGAGGATTAAACAAGTAAATGTATTTAAAGATATTATAAAGGTGTCTGGCAGTAATAAGCATTATCTATTAGCTATTGTTATCAATAATAATAGCATTTAAAAACAACACAGGGAGTTTTTAACTGTCCTTATATTCCCAAACTCTCCACCATACTATTTATTCAGGACACTAACTTCACTTCTAATTGCCTTTACCCACTTGTTCCTTGGTTTCTGTCTGTGACCAAACAGAAAAAAGGCAACAGCTCATACAGTCAGATTTTGGCACGTGTGGAGACAGGATTTTGCCATATGGGACATTAAGACACAGTCTCTAGGAACACAGTACATTCAAATTCAGGGTCTGTCTGAAGAGGGGAAAAGTACCACTTTCTGATGGCAACACTCCAGTCATGATAGGTTTATTTTACTATGAGGAGAGATAAAGCTATGTGGTCTGTTCTTTCTCTGAGTCTTTTTGGATTGTCTGCTTGTTTGCTTGTCGATTTTTGCTTTTTGTCTTGTGGGAAAAACAGGGAAAAGGAGACTAAAGGAATAGCAGGGACCACCTAACTGATCTGGAACACTAAAAACACAAACTAAAGTCATCCCTTTAATTAATTTTAACAATCAAAGCATGATAATTATATTACTCATCAAGGAGAGAGGAAGAGAAGTCCTAACTGCTAAAGGAATCAATCACGAGTCAACCAACAAAATCCTAGCTCCTGAACTAACTGTGGAACCATGTCCAATCAGACATGGAGCATTTTAATAAAAACATAAGACTAGGACTTAACAACAACAACAACAAAAAACAGCTTAATATCAACTAGTGGGAGACATACCAAAGTGTCCCTACATGTTGATTGTTTGTTTATGCCTGCTCTGTAAGATTATATTTAGAATGCAGGTAAGTTATATATTGATCAAAAAGTAAACGTCTCAAAACATTTCCTGGTTCCTATCTGTATATCATATAAAACGTATGCTTTAGAATTTAGTTCATGAGACCATATGAATCAAGGAGTATGCTACAAAATTACCCTAATTACAGGAGAATAATTAGGGGAGAAAAGAGCCTTAGATGCCAAACCTGTAAACTCAAAAGTACAAAATCATGACAGATATTATAGCCATAGTTTGCACTTGAGGAAATAGTTTGAAGATTGGCTAAGAAGCTGTCCATAAGTCCCACAGCTGGTTAGCAGCAAAGCTAAGAGTTAGACGAACCCTGTGACCCCACCACACCATTAGGGTGAAAACATCTCAAAGGAGGTCAGATTCTACGGCTTTTTATTTAGTGAGTAATGAACCACTCAGTTATATAGCACAGAATTTTACTTTCAGATCTGCCTAAATAGTCCAATTGGTCCTAGAGACAATTTCCAGTCAAAGGAATAGAAGGTCTCAGAGTTCCTGTTCCCCATCTCACCTCAACTACAGATTTGCCCAGGATTTTGTCTTGACTGTATCTAGATCTATCAGGACTATGTGGTCTGCTTTTCTCCAGGCCTAGACCTTGGAACAGTTAGGGAGTAGGTGAAGTTTGACTTCTACTCTCTTCTTGTGCATCTTCTCTTAGCCCTACCTGGTCAAATCTTTCTTATCTTTTCAAGGCTCAGTTCAAGTTGCATCTTCCTGGTGAAGAGTTCCTTGACCATTCTGGAAAGAAGTGATCTCTCACCTCTTCCAATACCTATAGCATATAGTATCTTTGCCACCTTTTAACATTTACCGTACACCTTAACAGCGGTGATAGTGGTGGTTGGTCGTGGTAGCTAAAATTTTTTGATTGCTTCCTTGTACTAGCAGCTTTTCATGAATGATTGCACTCCTCTCTGGCACTCTATGAAGTAGGTTCTTGTCATCTGTATTTGAAGATGAAGAAACAGGCTCAGAGTTTTTAGGTAACTTGCCCATGGTCACACAGCTAGTAAATGGCAGAGCCACAATTCCAACTGGTTTTTTTCTGTCTCCAGCTTCCAGGTTCTTAACCACTATACCACGCTTTCTCAGGGTGCAGTCCATAGACAACAGGCATAAAAATCGCACAAACATAGGTTTCTGGGCTCTACCTTAAACCTTCTGAAGGACAATCTCCGAGAAGGAAGTCTGGGAACCTGAATGTTTTCTAGCCCATTGGAGGTTCAGATCCCCACTGAAGTTTGTGAAAACCACTGCACTAAAAAGTCTACTGGTAGCAACTCCCTTGAGTTTATATAGGTTTTCATGCTCACAAAGCTCCTTGATATTAATTATTACTTACTGGCTATTTCTATATATGACCCCTAATATGGGTTTACATCTTGTGTCTCCTGACTATAGTTTAAGAGACACAGTTTCACTCTGTATCACCTGCTCACTGCATACCTCAGAATTTTGTACACATTACTAGTTTTCAGTAAGCCTACTCTTCCACTGTGATTGCCAAACGGCCTCTGCTGCTTCACAGAAGACATCAATCTATGTTTCATACTAAAAGGGGTATTTTCACCCCTAAACCCCTCCACAGCAGCCACAAAGAGTGGCTCGAATTTCAAGCACTTTTATGTCATGCCCATCCCATTAAAACAGAGGACATCACAACGGTGTGACCTTTCTGTCTGCACAGGAAGAAAAGCATTTGAGTCCATTGCTAAGATTTCTCTTCCCTTCCTGGATGTCCTTCCCTCATCACTGGCTCCTTGCCACCATCTCCCTGGGAGAAATGTGCTTATAGAAGAAGTTGAAGATAGTGGTAGCCTGATACATGCTGGGCCACACAAGGAATACCATGTAAGATTACAGGTGGGAAGAGCATGCCTTTGGCCACAGTGATCAGACATTAAGATGATAACTATAGTTTTAATGCTTTTGTTAGAAAATTTTGTTTAAAAATAATGTATTTTTTAAGTACAAAAATACAAAATGCTCATTATAGATTACTTGGAAAATAGAGAAAAAGGCAAAAAAACATGTATTGGTTACCCTGTCATTCAAACAAAACCACTGTCGACATTTTTCTATATAGTCTTTCAGTCTCTTTTCTATGAAAGCATTCATGGGTATGTGTGTGTATGTGACACATGCGTTAAAAAAATATGGAATGATACTATATACAAGGTTTTAGATCATGACTTTTATAATATCAAGAATATATCATGAACATTTTTCCTATTTCATTAAATATCCTTATGTAAAATATAATGTTGGAAAACTTTATAAAGTGGTTAAATTATTGTCTTGCTTTTCAAAAAAGTCTAATGACTGCCATGCCTGGGTCAAGGATTATTGAAAAATAAGACAATCAAAGAAGAACCAGAACTAGGGATCAAGTTGGACTGGTGAGTCTGTGGCTAATAGTCTGAGTAGAGGCCCAATGGGGACTTGGTTCACACATCAAAGTAAATCATAAGGATGAAGCTGGGAATAGTATCCAAGGGATCAGAAGAAACAGAAAGAGCATAAGCCAAGTTCTAAATTACAGGATGTGGGTTGACAGTAATAATCAGAGAGATCCAGATGAGTTGGAGGCCCAGCATAGGTAAGAGTCTGGGTCAGGGATCACGCCCAGAAAACTAACTGTAATCGGGAGAGCACAGAGTCTGAGTGTACAAAGACAGGTCTGGATTGGGGACTCAAGACAGAGATGAACAAACAGTTGCGGAACAGCAGGGAACTGAACACAGGAACTCAGGATCTGGATCAGAAGCAGATCAACACAATAATGTGACAACCAGTCCTTGGAGAGGGGCTGTCCGGATATTAGTAGTCTTGGTGAGGGAAAATAAGAGCACAGTAAGAACCCTACACAGTCCAGAGTGCCCTTAGAGTTGTAGCGCTGACTTCCATAGAAGCTCTACTTGTTGATTGAGGGTGAGAGGATTCAGATAATCACTGGGACCATCAGCAATCACTAGCCAGCAATGGACAGAAGAGCAGGGTAGGAGGCAGGGCTGAGAATGCAGGATACTTTTCCATGGTTACTTAAAAAAAAATGAAAATAGAAATTTCCATTTTTGTGGCCAAAAATCATCAAACAGTGCTTTTGTACAGTTCAAATCATATAAATCCTTGGTATAAGAGGTTGGTTTCAGGGTGAGGGGAGGTGGGGTTGGTAGAGTGGTAGAATGTGGATTAATTGAGGAGTTTGGTTGTGTGGATGACAATGAAATACAGTTTTAAGGTACAAAAAACCACTAACTTTCAAGCCTGGCATATTGTAGATGTTCAGTAAACATTAGTTTAAATAATTTAAGAACTGTTAAGGCCAGCATTGGGCTAATCACAGCGGAACACACGAAAGAAGAATGTGCCATTGTTCTCTAAAAGAGCTTATCTTTTTTTTTTAAGAAAAATAAAACAAGGGAGACCTTCAAGATGGCAGAGGAGTAAGACGTGGAGATCAACTTCCTCCCCACAAATACATCAGAAATACATCTACATGTAGAACACCTCCTACAGAACACCTACTGAATGCTGGCAGAAGACCTCAGACTTCCCAAAAGGCAAGAAACTCCCCATGTACCTGGGTAGGGCAAAAGAAAAAAGAAAAAACAGAGAAAAAAGAATAGGGATGGGACCTGCATCTCTGGGAGGGAGCTGTGAAGGAGTAAAAGTTTCCACACATTAGGAAGCCCCTTCACTGGCGGAGATGCGGGGTGGCGGGGGGAGAGCTTTGGAGCTATGGAGGAGAGCGAGAGGCTTGTCTGCTCACCCGCCGGGGTGGGCGGGGGCTGGGAGCTGAGGCTCCGGCTTCGGAGGTCAGATCTCAGGGAGGGGAATGGGGTTGGCGGCGAGAACACAGCCTGAAGGGGGCTAGTGCACCACAGCTGGCAGGGAGGGAGTCTGGGAAAAATTCTGGAGCTGCCGAAGAGGCAAGAGACCATTGTTTTGGGGTGCACGAGGAGAGGGGATTCAGAGCACCACCTAAATGAGCTCCAGAGAAGGGTGTGACCGCAGCTACCAGCACGGACATCAGAGACGGGCATGAAACACTAAGGCTGCTGCTGCAGCCACCAAGAAGCCTGTGTGCGAGCACAGGTCACTATCCACACCTCCGCTCCCGGGAGCCTGTGCAGCCCACCACTGCCAGGGTCCCATGATCCAGGGACAACTTCCCCGGGAGAACACACGGCGTGCCTCAGGCTGGTACAACATCATGCCGGCCTCTGCCGCTGCAGGCTCACCCACACCCCGTACCCCTCCCTCCCCCTGGCCTGAGTGAGCCAGAGCCCCAAAATCAGCCGCTCCTTTAACCCTGTCCTGTCTGAGCGAAGAACAGACGCCAGAAGGCAACCTACATGCAGAGGTGGGCCAGATCCAAAAATGAACCCCAGGAGCTGTGCGAACAAAGAAGAGAAAGGGAAATCTCTCCCAGCAGCCTCAGAAGCAGCGGATTAAATCTCCACAATCAATTTGATGTACCCTGCATCTCTGGAATACCTGAATAGACAACGAATCATCACAAAATTGAGGCGGTGGACTTTGGGAGCAACTGTAGACTTGGGGTTTGCTTTCTGCATTTGTTTCTGGTTTTATGTTTATCGTAGTTTAGTATTTACAGTTTATTATCCTTGGCAGATTTTTTCACTGATTTGGATGCTTTCTTCCCTTTTATATATATATGTATTTTTTCCCCTTTTTCTCTTTTTGTGACTGTTTACGTGTATGCTTCTTTGTGTGATTTTGTCTGTATAGCTTTGCTTTTAGCATCTTCCCTAGGGTTCTGTCTGTCCATTTTTTTTGGGGGGGTTATAGTATTTAGTGCATGTTACCCTTGGTGCATTTCTTTACTGCTTTGGTTGCTATCTTTCATTTTTTATGACTTTTCAGTTTTTTATTTTTAATAATTTTTTTATTTTAATAACTTTATTTTATTATTTTTTTCTTTCTTTCTTTTTTTCTCTCCCTTTTCTTCTGAGCCTTGTAGCTGACAGGGCCTTAGTGCTCCGGCCAGGTGTCAGGCCTGTGCCTCTGAGGTGGGAGAACTGAGTACAGGACATTGGTCCACCAGAGACCTCCCTGCTCCACATAATATCAAACGGCAAAAGCTCACTCAGAGATCTCCATCTCAATGCTAAGACCCAGCTCCACTCAGTGACAAGCAAGCTACAGTGCTGGACACCCTATACCAAACATCTAGCAAGACAGGAACACAACCCCACCCATTAGCAGAGAGGCTGCCTAAAATCATAAAAAGTTCAGACACCCTAAAACACACCACTGGATGCGGTCTGGCCCACCAGAAAGACAAGATCCAGCCTCATCCACCAGAACACAGGCACCAGTCCCCTCCACCAGGAAGCCTACACAACACACTGAACCAACCTTAGCCCCAAAACAACGGGAACTACGAACCTGCAGCCTGCAAAAAGGAGACCCCAAACACAGTTAAGTTAAGCAAAATGACAGGACAGAGAAACACACAGCAGATGAAGAAGCAAGGTAAAAACTCACCAGGCCAAACAAATGAAGAGGAAATAGGCAGTCTACCTGAAAAAGAAATCAGAGTATTGACAGTAAAGATGATCCAAAATCCTGGAAATAGAATGGAGAAAAAACAAGAAACATTTAACAAGCACCAAGAAGAACTAAACAGCAAACAAACAATGATGAACAACACAATAAATGAAATTTAAAATTCTCTAGAAGGAATCAATAGCAGAATAACTGAGGCAGAAGAACGAATAAGTGACCTGGAAGATAAAACAGTGGAAATAACTACCACAGAGCAGAAAAAAGAAAAAAGAATGAAAAGAATTGAGGACAGTCTCAGAGACCCCTGGGACAACATTAAATGCACCAACATTCTAATTATACGGGTCCCAGAAGAAGAAGAGAAAAAGGAAGGGATTGAGAAAATATTTGAAGAGATTATAGTTGAAAACGTCCCTAATAAGGGAAAGGAAATAGTCAATCAAGTCCAGGAAGCACAGAGAGTCCCATACAGGAGAAACCCAAGGAGAAACATGTCAAGACAAATATTAATCAAACTACCAAAAATTAAATACAAGGAAAAAATATTAAAAGCAGCAAGGGAAAAACAACAAATAACATACAAGGGAAGCCCCATAAGGTTAACAGCTGATCTTTCAACAGAAACTCTGCAAGCCAGAAGACAGTGGCAGGACATATTTACAGTGATGAAAGGGAAAATCCTACAACCAAGATTACTCTACCCAGCAAGGATCTCATTCAGATTTGACGGAGAAATTAAAACCTTTATAGACAAGCAAAAGCTAAGAGAATTCAGCACCACCAAACTACCTTTACAACAAATGCTAAAGGAACTTCTCTAGGCAGGAAAAACAAGAGAAGGAAAAGACCTAGAAAAACAAACACAAAACAATTAAGAAAATGGTAATAGGAACATACATATCAATAATTACCTTAAATGTAAATGGATTAAATGCTACAACCAAAAGTCATAGACTGGTTGAATGGATACAAAAACAAGACCTGTATATATGCTGTCCACAAGAGACCCACTTCACACCTAGGGACACATACAGTCTGAAAGTGAGGAGATGGAAAAAGATATTCCATGCAAATGGTTATCAAAAGAAAGGTGGAGTAGTAATTCTCATATCAGACAAAATAGACTTTAAAATAAAGACTTCCACAAGAGACAAAGAAGGACACTACATAATGATCAAGGGATTAATACAAGAAGAAGATATAACAATTGTAAATATTTATGCCCAACATATTACCCAACATAGGAGCACCTAAATACATAAGGCAAATGCTAACAGCCATAAAAGGGGAAATTGACAGTAACACAATCACAGTATGGGACTTTAACAACCCACTTTCACCAATAGACAGATGATCCAAAATGAAAATAAATAAGGAAACACAAGCTTTAAATGATACATTAAACAAGATGGAGTTAATTGATATTTATAGGACATTCCATCCAAAAACAACAGAATACAGTTTCTTCTCAAGTGCTCATGGAACGTTTTCCAGGGTAGATCATATCTTGGGTCACAAATCAAGCCCTGGTACATTTAAGAAAGTTGAAATCATATCAGGTAACTTTTCCACCCACAACACTATGAGACTAGATATCAATTACAGGTAAAAACCTATAAAAAATACAAACACATGGAAGCTAAACAATACACTACGAAATAACAAAGAGATCACTGAAGAAATCAAAGAGGGAATCAAAAAACACCTAGAAATAAATGACAATGAAAACACGATGACCCAAAACCTATGGGATGCGGCAAAAGCAGTTCTAACAGGGAGATTTATAGCAATACCACCCTACCTCAAGAAACAAGAAACAGGGCTTCCCTGGTGGCGCAGTGATTGAGAGTCCACCTGCCGAAGCAGGGGACATGGGCTTGGGCCCCGGTCCGGGGAGATACCACACGCTGCGCAGCGGCTGGGCCTGTGAGCCATGGCCGCTGAGCCTGCGCATCCAGAGCCTGTGCTCCGCAACAGGAGAGGCCACAACAGTAAGAGGCCCACGTATCGCAAACAAAACAAAACAAAACAAAACAAAAAAGAAACAAGAAACAACTCAAATAAACAACCTAACCTTACACCTAAAGCACTTAGAGAAAGAAGAATCAAAAAGCCCCGAAGTTAGTAGAAGGAAAGAAATCATAAAGATCAGATCAGAAATAAATGAAAAAGAAATGAAGGAAACAATAGCAAAGATCAATAAAACTAAAAGCTGGTGCTTTGAAAATATAAACATAATTGAGAAAACATTAGCCAGACTCATCAATAAAAAAAGGTAGAAGACTCAAATCAATAGACTGAGAAATGAAAAAGGAGAAGTAACAACTGACACTGCAGAAATACAAAGGACCATGAGAGATTACTACAAGCAACTCTACGCCAATAAAATGGAAAACCTGGAAGAAATGGACAAATTCTTAGAAAACACAACCTTCTGAGACTGAACCAGGAAGAAATAGATAATATAAACAGACCAATCACTAGCACTGAAATTGAAACCATGTTTTAAAATCTTCCAACAAACAAAAGCCCAGGACCTGATGGCTTCACAGGCGAATTCTATCAAATATTTAGAGAAGAGTCAACACCTATCCTTCTCAAACTCTTCCAAAATATAGCAGAGGGAGGAACACTCCCAAACTCATTCTACGAGGCCACCATCACCCTGATACCAAAACCAGACAAAGATGTCACAAAAAAAGAAAACTACAGGCCAATATCACTGATGAGAAAAGATGCAAAAATCCTCAACAAAATACTAACAAACAGAATCCAACAGCACATTAAAAGGATCATACACCATGATCAAGTGGGGTTTATGCCAGGAATGCAAGGATTCTTCAATATACGCAAATCAATCAATGTGATACACCATATTAACAAATTGAAGGAGAAAAACCATATGATCATCTCAATAGATGCAGAGAAAGCTTTTGACAAAATCAAAACCCAGTTATGATAAAAACCCTCCAGAAAATAGGCAAAGAGGGAACCTACTCAACATAATAAATAATATATGACAAACCCACAGCCAACATTGCTCTCAGTGGTGAAAAACTGAAACCATTTCCTCTAATATCAGGAACAGGACAAGGTTGTCCACTCTCACCACTATTATTCAACATAGTTTTAGAAGTTTTAGCCACAGCAATCAAAGAAGAAAAAGAAAAAAAAAGGAATCCAAATTGGAAAAGAAGAAGTAAATCTGTCACTGTTTGCAGATGACATGATACTATACATAGAGAATCCTAAAGATGCCACCAGAAAACTACTAGAGGCAATCAATTAATTTGGTAAAGTAGCAGGATACAAAATTAATGCACAGAAATCTCTTGCATTCCTATACACTAATGATGAAAAATCTGAAAGAGAAATTAAGGAAACACTCCCATTTACCACTGCAAAAATAAGAATAAAATACCTAGGAATAAACCTACCTAAGGAGACAAAAACTTGTATGCAGAAAACTATAAGACACTGATGAAAGAAATTAAAGACAATACAAATAGATGGAGACATATACCATGTTCTTGGATTGGAAGAATCAGCATTGTGAAAATGACTATACTACCCAAAGCAATCTACAGATTCAGTGCAATCCTTATCAAACTACCAATGGCATTTTTCACAGAACTAGAACAAAAAATTTCACAATTTGTATGGAAACACAAAAGACCCTGAATAGCCAAAGCAATCTTGAGAAAGAAAAACGGAGCTGGAGGAATGAGACTCCCTGACTTCAGACTATACTACAAAGCTACAGTAATCAAACAGTATGGTACTGGCAGAAAACCAGAAATATAGATCAATGGAACAGGATAGAAAGCCCAGAGATAAACCCATGCACATACGGTCACCTTAGTTTTGATAAAAGAGGCAAGAATATACAATGGAGAAAAGACAGCCTCTTCAATAAGTGGTGCTGGGAAAACTGGACAGCTACACGTAAAAGAATGAAATTAGAGCACTCCCTAACACCATACACAAAAATAAACTCAAAATTAATTAAAGACCTAAAGTAAGGCCAGAAGCTAGAAAACTCTTAGAGGAAAACAGGCAGAACACTCTATGACATAAATCAGAGCAAGATCCTTTTGGACCCACCTCCTAGAGAGATGGAAATAAAACCAAAAATAAACAAATGGGACCTAATGAAACTTAAAAGCTTTTGCACAGCAAAGGAAACCATAAACAAGGCAAAAAGACAACCCTCAGAATGGAAGAAAATATTTGCAAATGAAGCAATTGACAAAGGATTAATCTCCAAAATTTACGAGCAGCTCATGAAGCTCAATATCAAAAAACAAACAAACAACCCAATCAAAAAATGGGCAGAAGACCTAAATAGACATTTCTCCAAAGAAGATATACAGATTGCCAACAAACACATGAAAGGATGCTCAACATCACTAATCATTAGAGAAATGCAAATCAAAACTACAATGAGGTATCACCTCATACCAGTCAGAATGGCCATCATCAAAAAATCTACAAACAATAAATGCTGAGAGAGTGTGGAGAAAAGGGAACCCTCTTGCACTGTTGGTGGGAATGTAAATTGATACAGCCACTATGGAGAACAGTATGGAGGTTCCTTAAAAAACTATAAACAGAACTACCATACGACCCAGCAATCCCACTACTGGGCATATACCCTTAAAAAACTATAATTCAAAAAGAGTCATGTACCACAGTGTTCATTGCAGCACTATTTACAATAGCCAGGACATGGAGGCAACCTAAGTGTCCATTGACAGATGAATGGATAAAGAAGATGCGGCACATATATACAATGGAATATTACTTGGCCATAAAAAGAAATGAAATTGAGTTATTTGTAGTGAGGTGTATGGACCTAGAAACTGTCATACAGATTGAAGTAAGTCAGAAAGAGAAAAACAAATACCGTATGCTAACACGTATATATGGAATCTAAACAAAAGAAAAAAAATGGTTCTGAAGAACCTAGGGGCAGGACAAGAATAAAGACGTAGATATAGAGAATGGAATTGAGGACATGGGGATAGGGAAGGGTAAGCTGGGACAAAGTGAGAGAGTGGCATGGACATATATACACTACCAAATGGAAAATAGATAGCTAGTGGGAAGCAGTCACATAGCACAGGGAGATCAGCTCGGTGCTTTGTGACCACCTAGAGGGGTGGGATAGGGAGGGTGGGAGGGAGACACGAGAGGGAGGAGATATGGGGATATATGTATATGTATAGCTGATTCACTTTGTTATGAAGCAGAAACTAACACACAATTGTAAAGCAATTATACTCCAATAAAGGTGTTTAAAAAAAATGAAACAACTTGAGAGGAAAGGATACTCATTTTCTTAATACTGAGGACTAGATTACCATAATAGGTAAATGTGTAGGAGTTCAAGGAAGAAAAGTTAGAAATCAGTATTGGCTAGAGGGGCTGAAGAAGGTTTCCAGTTAGAGGGAAAAATTGAAAATAGGGAAGGTTTGGATACAAGACATAAGCAAAGGAACAAGGTACCTCTCATCACCAATTTTGCTACCACTTCTGACCATGCTTTCCAAACTAGTATTCCTCGGCCTAGATTTCAATGATGACCACTTCATCTGTCCTAAAGATTGTTCTGCAATACACTAGTCCTGAGATTCTTCACTTTAAAAGATTCTCATGGTCAAATTTGGGAAGTGCTACAATTTCCTCTCAGAGATTCATAATGCATATGAGCATAATAAATTCTCTGAAAAGTGCTGCAATAGGAAATCAGTTTTAACTTTGTTGAATCCAGCATTTCTTAATACAATTTGACTATGGAAACTTTTGTTTCAATAAATGCTTGTAAACATTCCACGGTGCTAGTGTGCTACAGAATACAGTGTAAAAGATACCACTATAGAAAAGTAAACAATTTAAATTCTCTATCAAAATCTCCAGAAATGAGGGATAATAAGAAAGGAAAACAGGCTACGGGTATCAAAAGTTAAGCACCAACTGTTGCCATTAAAGAAGGAAAGGGAGAAGAAATGGGCACAAAGCATTTTAAAAAATGGTTTGTCAGGCTTCCCTGGTGGCGCAGTGGTTGATAGTCCGCCTGCCGATGCAGGGGACACGGGTTTGTGCCCCAGTCCGGGAAGGTCCCACATGCCGCGGAGCGGCTGGGTCTGTGAGCCATGGCCGCTGAGCCTGCGCGTCCGGAAGCCTGTGCTCCGCAACGGGAGAGGCCACAACAGTGAGAGGCCCGCGTACCGCAAAAATATAAATAAATAAAAAATTTTAAAAAAAATAAAAAATCGTTTGTCTACAGATGGTTTGGAAGACACTGTTCTAAGCCACTACCCATTTTTAATCCTTTTAATAACCATTTCCCCTGCAGGGTGAGAATAGGCAGACATGAAAGTACTTTTTTCATTGGACCTCCTGATGTTAAAGCACTCTCTCTGTCTTTTCTGGTAACTGTGCTTTTGTTATGGGATTAGTTTTGAATTTGTTTGAGTCCTGGTTACAAAGGATTGGGGTATGTCATTGGCCTTAGAAAACAGAGACATTTCCATAGTTTCTCTTGCTTCCCAGAAGAGTATCTTGGCTGTAGCTGATGGGGAAATCATGTTCAGAGATGGGTAACGTCTTGGAGGAATTCTTTCCCTGGAGATGTGCAAGCAGAAGTTAGTAGTCATTTGACAAGATTGTCAAGAGGTAGAGATTGGTCTTTATGACTTATAAGGGCTCTTCCAACTCTAACAGTATAGGATTGGGTGGAAGGTTTTTTAAATACTTTGCACATAAAAATTTCCTGGGAAGTTTTTTGAAAATGCCAATGGCTAGGCTTCACTCCAGAGCAATAAAATCACAATCTGTGGACATGGGTTCCAGACATTTTATTGTTTAAAGACCCCCAAATGATTCTAGTATGCACCCAGAGTTGAGAATAGCTGGATTAGATATTTTTAACCCATATCGCTAACTCTAATATGGTAGATCCTATGATTCCATTATTCCATTCCATTATTGTATTCAGTAAGAGTAGGTGTCTGCCAACATGGGATAATTTGAGGGGCACTAGGTATATTTACCCCCCATGAGTCCCCAAATTCCCTTCAGGCTAACCACTATGCTAGACATTTTTCCTATTAGAGATGTGTCCTTTTATATTGGGCCTCCAGGGTCCCCTCTTAAAATGCAAATACTCTCTGGAGAAGAAGTACATTAAAGCTATTATTAGTCACTGGCACCGAGTCATTTAATGGATCAGCTTGTCATCTACCAAGGCCAGGAGGGGATAGGTAGGGTATAGGAAGAGAAACATTACTTAGAGAGTGTGCCAAGAACTGTATCAAAACTTTACTGTCTTCTTTCCCTGTCTTCCTCCAATGCCCTCCCCTTTCAGTTTTAAGATTACTCATCTGACCCTCTATATTTGCATCTTGTGAACTGTGAGTCATTTTTATCCATTTTGTCCCTGTTGGTGATAGCACATTTGGTATCCTATAAGGAACTGGTATAAGGGAGCTCCTTTTTTATGTTAACAATTTCTCCCAGTCTTTTCCTCCTCTAAACAACACAGTCAGAATAGCAAGTAATGCAGGTTGTGTCTATATAGGCCACCAAATTACCCAATTACCAAACTGATTGCATGGCCAGCCAATTTAATGAAATCAACCTGGTGAATTTTAGCAAAAACAACAAAAAATTGCAGTTTCATCCCTCAGCCGCACTCACAAAAAGACAAGCAATTTGAGGGACCTGACCAAACTGACCAGAAATTCTAGTACCACGATGGTATAATTTCATTGACATTTCCTTAACCTTTTGCCTGACCACTGACTAAACCACTGGATGGGGATTTGACATTCTAACTTCTTAGCAGACAGTTTTAGATTTCCAGGGGATACAGGTTAGATAGAGATGATCAGTAAACTTCTTTTATTGCCAGAGTCTACTGTGTCACCCCTTCCTCCTACCCCTAACTCTATCAGCTACACGTGGCTGTCATTGGACAATTGCATTTTTTGCACACAATCACATCTCAATAATAGTGTCTCTTTCTGCTCTCTAAATGCCCACATCAAGTATTTAAGAAATCAGTGTGTACTTTATTTCAATTCATATAACACAATGCTCAATTAAGGCCATTTAAAATGTTCTTATTTGCTTCTTTACTAATATCCTAAAAGTTTTCTGTCCCCCTCAAGAAGACTGAATTACTATTCCCCTGAGTCTTTGTTTCAAAGGTGCTCTAGCGTCTCAGTTCTTTCTTCCATCTTCTCTGGCTAATTTTTAGTACTTGATAATCCCTCAACATATGATTCATTCGGTTTGTAGCTATCCCTTCATAATCTTCAGTGGATTCATAATGCAGTTTAGTGAAAATTTTAGTCAAACTTGGGATATGGCATCTGTTTAAGTGAGTTCATTGGTTGCTTTTATTCATTCAATCCCTTTGGTATGTGAATAGGCACATACTTTCTGAAGGTTAGGACTATGTTCATGGACAGAAAGCAAAGGGGAGAAGTGATCTGGATAATACAGGTAAAAACACTTTATCCTGAATTATTTGGCTCTTTCAGACTGCTAAAGATGGATTTTTACCTAAATTATCCAGATAACTATAACTATTTAATATTTTTTGATTTTGTATATGTATATATTTTTAATTTTGATTCCCTCTATTACAACCCTAGCCCAGGCTAAGGGCCTGAGATATTGCAACTGTCATTTAACCAGTCTCTCTACCTACAGTTCACAGGTTGGCAAACTACAGCCCACAGACAAGATCCATCCTGCTCTCCATTTCTGTAAATGAAATTTTATTCACATACAGCCACACTTATTTGTTTACGTATGAACTAATGCTGATTTCAGACTACAATGACAGAGTTGAATAGTTGCAACAGAGATCATATGGTCTAAAAGATATACTACCTGGCCATTCACAAAACACATTTGCTGGTCCCTGCTCTCTTCCTCATTGATCCTGCACATCACTGTCACATTCATTTTTCTGAGACACCAACTTCATCATGTCACCCTCTTGCCTCCACATCTTAAATGCACAACTGCTATTCAGCTGGTATGCACTGCTATGTCCTTATACTTCTCATCGTTAGGGCCCATGCCATGCTGATTGTTAAATATTTTGAAAATTGCCTTTGCTTAAACGGTTCTTATTTTCATGGAATAAAATCAAGCTCCTAAGCCTAGCATTCAAGGCCCTTTTCAATCTTCTTTCTTACTTGTGCCTTATACGAACTTTTTTTTTTATCTAGAACACACCCAGTTCATCCTTATCTTTGCCTTTTCCTTTAAACTATCCCCTTCATTTAGAATGCCCTGAGCTCCCCTTTCTCCTTTTATGAATATGGAGAACGTTTGTCCACATTTACCTCAGACAATCTCAGTTTATACATATTATCCTGATATAATAATTAAAGGTGACTTCTTTCACTCTCAAAGTGTCCTGGTTTGGACAACATATTATATAGTTATCCTAGCCATGAATCATATTCCTCCTTCGAAGATGACTTCAAAGTCTATTGCTCCCATGAAGCCTTTGATGTCTTCAACCCACAAACGTCTTTCTCTCTTTCAAGATTTCTCAGTAGGGGGACCTTGAAGATGGCGGAAGAGTAAGACGCAGAGATCGCCTTCCTCCCCACGGATACACCAGAAATACATCTACACGTGGAACGACTCCTACAGAACACCTACTGAAGGCTGGCAGAAGACCTCAGACCTCCCAAAAGGCAAGAAACTCCCCACGTACCTGGGTAGGGCAAAAGAAAAAAAGAAAAAACAGAGACAAAAGAATAAGGACGGAACCTGCACCAGTGGGAGGGAGCTGTGAAGGAGGAAAAGTTTCCACACACTAGGAAGACCCTCCGCGGGCGGAGACTGCGGGAGGCGGAGGGGGGAGCTTCGGGACCGCGGAGGAGTGCACAGCGACGGGTGCGTAGGGCAAAGCAGGAGATTCCCGCACAGAGGATCGGTGCCGACCGGCACTCACCAGCCAGAGAGGCTTGTCGGCTCACCCGCCGGGGCGGGCGGGGCTGCGAGCTGAGGCTCGGGTTTCGGTTTTGGACGGAGCGCAGGGAGAGGACTGGGGTTGTCGGCTTGAACATAGCCTGAAGGGGTTAGTGCACCACGACTAGCCAGGAGGGAGTTCGGGGAAAAGCCTGCACCTGCCGAAGAGGCAAGAGACTTTTTCTTCCCTCTTTGTTTCCTGGTGCGCGAGGAGAGGGGATTAAGAGCGCTGCTTAAAGGAACTCCAGAGACGGGCGCGAGCCGCGGCTAAAAGCGCGAACCCCAGAGACGAGCGCGAGCCGCGGCTAAAAGCGCGGACCCCAGAAACGGGCGGGAGACGCTAAGGCTGCTGCTGCCGCCACCAAGGGGCCTGTGTGCGGGCACAGGTCACTCTCCACACCCCTCTTCCGCGGAGCCCGTGCAGCCCGCCACTGCCAGGTTCCCGGGAACCAGGGACAACTTCCCCGGGAGAACGCACGGCGGGCGTAAGGCTGGTGCAACGTCACGCCGGCCTCTGCCGCAACGTCACGCCGCCTCTGACGCCGCAGGCCCGCCCCGCACGCAGTGCCCCCCCTTCCCCCCCCCCCCACCCCCGGCCTGAGTGAGCCAGAGCCCCCGAATCAGCGGCTCCTTTAACCCTGTCCTGTCTGAACAAAAAACAGACGCCCTCCAGTGACCTACACGCAGAGGCAGGGCCAAATCCGAAGCTGAGCTCCTGTAAGCTGTGAGAACAAAGAAGAGAAAGGGAAATCTCTCCCAGCAGCCTCAGAAGCAGCGGATTAAAGCTCCACAATCAACTTGATATACCCTGCATCTGTGGAATACATGAATAGACAAGGAATGATC
>NW_021703779.1:94590481-94591659 GCF_005190385.1 Monodon monoceros | reverse complement strand
AACTACTAGAGCTAATCAATGAATTTGGTAAAGTAGCAGGATACAAAGTTAATGCACAGAAATCTCTGGCATTCCTATATACTAATGATGAAAAATCTGAAAGTGAAATCAAGAAAACACTCCCATTTACCATTGCAACAAAAAGAATAAAATATCTAGGAATAAACCTACCTAAGGAGACGAAAGACCTGTATGCAGAAAATTATAAGACACTGATGAAAGAAATTAAAGATGATACAAATAGATGGAGAGATATACCATGTTCTTGGATGGGAAGAATCAACATTGTGAAAATGACTCTACTACCCAAAGCAATCTACAGATTCAATGCAATCCCTATCAAACTACCACTGGCATTTTTCACAGAACTAGAACAAAAAATTTTGCAATTTGTATGGAAACACAAAAGACCCCGAATAGCCAAAGCAATCTTGAGAACGAAAAAAGGAGCTGGAGGAATCAGGCTCCCTGACTTCAGACATACTACAAAGCTACAGTAATCAAGACAGTATGGTACTGGCACAAAAACAGAAAGATAGATCGATGGAACAGGATAGAAAGCCCAGAGATAAACCCACGCACATATGGACACCTTATCTTTGATAAAGGTGGCAGGAATGTACACTGGAGAAAGGACAGCCTCTTCAATAAATGGTGCTGGGAAAACTGGACAGGTACATATAAAAGTATGAGATTAGATCACTCCCTAACACCATACACAAAAATAAGCTCAAAATGGATTAAAGACCTAAATGTAAGGCCAGAAACTATCAAACTCTTAGAGAAAAACAGAGGCAGAACACTCTGTGACATACATCACAGCAAGATCCTTTCTGACCCACCTCCTAGAGTAATGGAAATAAAAACAAAAATAAACAAATGGGACCTAATGAAACTTAAAAGCTTTTGCACAGCAAAGGAAACCATAATCAAGACCAAAAGACAACCCTCAGAATGGGAGAAAATATTTGCAAATGAAGCAAATGACAAAGGATTAATTTCCAAAATTTACAAGCAGCTCATGCAGCTCAATAACAAAAAAACAAACAACCCAATCCAAAAATGGGCAGAAGACCTAAACAGACATTTCTCCAAAGAAGATATACAGATTGCCAACAAACACATGAAAGAATGCTCAACATCATTAATCATTAGAGAAATGCAAATCAAAACTACAA
>NW_021703779.1:94579456-94590381 GCF_005190385.1 Monodon monoceros | reverse complement strand
ATGCTCAACATCATTAATCATTAGAGAAATGCAAATCAAAACTACAATGAGATATCATCTCACACCAGTCAGAATGGCCGTCATCAAAAAATCTACAAACAATAAATGCTGGAGAGGGTGCGGAGAAAAGGGAACACTCTTGCACTGCTGGTGGGAATGTGAATTGGTTCAGCCACTATGGAGAACAGTATTGAGGTTCCTTAAAAAACTACAAATAGAATTACCATATGACCCAGCAATCCCACTACTGGGCATATACCCTGAGAAAACCAAAATTCAAAAAGAGTCATGTACCAAAATGTTCATTGCAGCTCTATTTACAATAGCCCAGAGATGGAAACAACCTAAGCGCCCATCATCGGATGAATGGATAAAGAAGATGTGGCACATATATACAATGGAATATTACTCAGCCTTAAAAAGAAATGAAATTGAGCTATTTGTAATGAGATGGATAGACCTAGAGTCTGTCATACAGAGTGAAGTAAGTCAGAAAGAGAAAGACAAATACCGTATGCTAACACATATATATGGAATTTAAGGGGAAAAAAAAAATGTCATGAAGAACCTAGGGGTAAGACAGGAATAAAGACGCAGACCTACTGGAGAACGGACTTGAGGATATGGGGAGGGGGAAGGGTGAGCTTTGACAGGGTGAGAGAGAGTCATGGACATATACACACTAACAAACGTAGTAAGGTAGATAGCTAGGGGGAAGCAGCCGCAAGGCACAGGGATATTAGCTCGGTGCTTTGTGACAGCCTGGAGGGGTGGGATAGGGAGAGTGGGAGGGAGGGAGACGCAAGAGGGAAGACATATGGGAACATATGTATATGTATAACTGATTCACTTTGTTATAAAGCAGAAACTAACACACCATTGTAAAGCAATTATACCCCAATAAAGATGTTTAAAAAAATAAATAAATAAATAAAATAAAATGGGAAAAAAAAAAAAGATTTCTTAGTATCTAGAATACTCATATGTTACTTAGTATGAAGTCTTACTTCATAGGAATTATATTTTTTTCTTTCATAATATTGACCCTCAATTCGAATATAAGCTCTCTTAAGAGCCATGCCATATATATATATATTTTTTCATTACACACATGTTCATTGAATACTTTCTATGTGTCCACAGGTGGGACCTGCTTCCAGGGAAAATCAGGAATTAAATCCCATTTACGCATTCGACAGACATTTGTTGAGCACCCCTTATATTCCTGTCACTGGAGCTGTACAGATAAGACCAGCCCTGCCCCCAAAGAGCCAGGAAGATAAGGTGAGTACACACGCCCATAGCTGATGGGGGAGGCAGTGATAAGCCATATGGGACACCAGAAGATCTCACTGCTTACTTCCAGCAGAGGCAAATCGAAGAGAGCTTCATGGAAGAAGGGTCAGCTGGGCACAGATCCAGCTTCTAGGCTCCACCAATATTTTATCCCTTTGCCTCACTGTAGTTGTTTGGCTGCCTGGTGGTTATGTTGTATATTTTGTACCTGTTCAGCTCCTAGACCGTCTCTCATATACATAAATTGGTTTATATTTATATATTGATTTATTGATTGATTTATAGATAATTATCTACAATCATGACATAGGAAACATATCTCGGAAGAAGGAGCTATATTCTTTAAAATCTAAAATGATAATAGAATAGACAGTCCTATTAACCCTTCCCTGCCATTACCAGGATCACTCTATTGAAAAATCTTTAATTTTCAAATGATTGTGAGGCTCACTCATTTAGCTAAAACAGCTCGAAAGTTTTCATTCTCAGAGGGATATAATATAAAGGACATTACAATAGGAACCGTGGGATTGAGGTTTATATTCTTGGCTCCATCACAATCACTTAAACTCTTCAGGTCTCAGTTTCCTCATCTGCCAAAGAAATAAGACTGGACTAGATGACTTCTAATAGCTAACATTCTATTATATTCAAAAAATTAATTAATGAAATCAACAGATGAGTTGTACAATATGGATTAGGATGTTAAGTAATATATTTCATAGGACATCTGAATTCATCTTCAATTAAGTTATCAACATAAATTGACTTTCTGTTAGCCATGTTTAATTTAATTACTTCAAATTGTGTTCCTGAGACAGAGAAAAGTTTCATTTAGAGTGTAGTGACTGTGTTACAGTAAAACACATATGTTCTGATAACAAACTGATCTGCTTAATTAATTTTTAGAAGAGGGGGATTCTGGAAACAGGGTGAACTGAATATATAGCACCTTTCTCCTCAATTCCTAACTACAAGTTATATGCTTCTTCTGAGCAAAACAGGTACTATATGGGTACTTAGCAAAATGGGTACCATGGGCAGCTGGGTATTAGCAAGGCCTTGTTAGGTCCTAGTGAGAAAGTTGATACAGGACTTTCTCCCTCCCCTGAATACTATATAAGTGTATGAAGACCAGCATCATGGATCCCCTAAGGTGAAGGCTGTAAATTGCTAGATCTTGATTTTGCAAAGCTATGAATCCTTGTGGAGAGGGTTGATATTGGCCTTACATGAGATTGGCAGGTCACCCTGCCTCCTAAAAATCCAAGAAGAAACTGAAGAAGTGATCCAAGTCCTTCCTTTCCTCCTGAGTCTAGGAGAGTATGAAGAAAAGAGAGCAAAGAGAATTCTTCCAAGTGCCTCAGTAAGCACTTCCATACTCCCTGCCTACTTCTCTGTTCCTGGCTTACAGGGTTAAAGAGCACTTTGCATTCACCACAGGACTGCTGACCTATAGGACATGCTGCCTACCAGAATCCCAAAGAGATGACAGTAAAAAGTAACAACCTCATTGCAGGTACCCAGCAGCTAGAGAGAGGAAGATCAAGCGGAACAAACTGAATATATGCTCAGTGGAATAGAGTTGCTGGAAGGGACAGATAAAAACTTAAATAAAAAATAACAGCACTGAAGAATGTTCAAGTGCAGTACAGAAAACATTTTCTGGAATAAAAAAGAATAATTTTCCATCTATCCAATTCTGTAAGTAAGTTGAAACAGAAGATGGTCATTATTAAGAGACGAATTGGTATACATACATTAGGATAGATAGCCTGGGAATGTTTAAGATGTTTAATAAGGACTCAACCTAAAAGGGACATACTTTAAGAGAAACTCTATAAGAGTCTAGAGCAGGGGCTGGCAAACTACCGCCCACATGTCAAATCTGACCTGCCACCTATTTTTGTATAGCCTGTGAGCCAAGAATGATTTTACATTCTTAGATTGTTGAAAAATATCAAAAGAAGAATATTTCATGACGTAAAAATTATAGGAAATTAAGTTTTAGTATCCATAAAAAAAGTTTTATTGGAACACAGCCATACACATTCATTTATGTATTATCTCTGATTTACATGAAAAGCAGAGCTGGACAGCTGCAATAAAGACACCAAGGCCTGCCAAGCCTAACATGTTTACTACCTTGCCCTTTACAGAAAGTTTGCTAATCCCTGGTCTAGAGCAGTGCTATCCAATAGAACTTCCTGTGATGAGAGAAATGCTCCATATATGTGCTGTTCAATACAGTAGCCATTAGCCATGTGTGGCTATTGAGCAGTTGGTATGTGACTAGAACAACTGAGTTACTGAATTTTTATTTTGATTTACTTTTATTATGTTAAATTTAAATAGTCACATGCGGCTTGTGGCTAGTGGCTACTATATTGTGCAACACAAGTTTAGAACAAAAAGTACTAAATAATTTAAGCAAAATCTAGGAGCTATGATGGTAGTGGTGGTAGTGATAAAATGAAAAAGCAGAACTGGCAATCATGATACCAAAGTGAATGTAAGGTTTAAAGCACAAAAGAGAATAAGAGGGATATTAAAGTAATGCTAAAAATCACATGCTTGTCGGGACTTCCCTGGCTGTCTAGCGGTTAAAACTTCATGCTTCCACTGCAGGGGGCATGGCTTTGATCCCTGGTCATGGAACTAAGATCCCGCATGCAGCACGGTGCGGCCAAAAATAAATAAATAAATAAACAAACAAGCTCTATGTAAGACTTTTATAAAATCACATGCTTCTATATACAAAACTACACAAAACAATAACTATTAGAAATAAAAGGAAAACTTTTTAAAATTAAATTGTAGTTGGAGAGCATATACACTTTCTCAGATCAGACTGCTCCAGTAAACAAAAAATAATATAGAGAAATAGAAGAAAACAATCAACCAAACTTGATTAACTATATATAGGAGCCTACATTCCTCAAACAGAGGACATACACTCTTTGTTATGTCCATAGAACATTAACAAAATTAATCAGGTACTTGGCCACAAGCAAAACCATAAAACAATGAAAAACTAAGGATTTTATTGGTTGAAGTCTCTGATCATAATCCAAAAATATTAGAGATAAAATTTTGGGCATAAAAATCTTAATGACTTGGAAACTAAATTAAGAAACATTCCTAGATAACCCTTGGATCAAAGATGATATAAAAGGAAATTTTAAAATACCTAAAAGGCATGGAAAGGAGAACACTTTATACTAAAATTTATAAGACACTGAAAACTATAGTCACAGGAGAATATGTAGTATTAAATGTCTTCATCATAGAAGAAGAAAAAAATAAATTTAATCATCTTCAAGATGTAGAAAAATAAAGTTTAAGAAAACAGGAAGAAATGAATGAATCTTTTAAAATTGAAAGGGCAAATAAATCCAAAGGTGTTTTTTGGGGAGTGGGGGAAATGAATTTTTGATGTTTCTGTTTCAGGAAAAGAGAGAGAGAGAGAGAACCAAAATAGACATGTGTAGGAATAAGAAATAAACATAATCATGAGAAGAGAAATGATGAAACTCTATGACACAACATTGAAAACCTTTCCAAAATGGACCCAAAAAGAAGTGAGAAACTTGACTAGACCAACTATCAGAGAGGAATATCAGAAAGGTAAATGTGTTACCATTGAAAATAACTTCATCCAGGAAACAGGGGTTACAACCAAGTTTTATATGACCTTTAAAGATTAAATAGTCCTATGTTACGTAAATGATTCCAGGCCATAGAAAACAATGGGAGGCTCTCCAATTCATTTTATAATATCAGCAAAACTTTAATTTTAAAATCTGATAAAAATGGTATTCAAAAAGATTTTGCATACAATTGAAACTAAGTTGGCATTAATCCAAACAAAATTCTTGTGAATTAAGAAAACCGGGGAATCTCTAAGATAATAACTCAAAAAATATGCTAAAATAAATGACAAGGGAATTAAAATAATATATTAGAAAATATCAATTTAACATAAAAATGGGTATTCATAGAGGAAATAGGAACAAAAAAGATATGTCATATAGAAAACAAATCACAAAATGGCAAATGTGAATCCTGCTTTATTAATAATTACATCAAACGTTAATGGATTAAACACTCAAATTAGAGGCAGAAATTGGGATAATGGATACAAATATCCAATTATATGCTATCATAAGAGATACTTTAGATTTTAGGACACAAACAGTTTGTGAGTGAAAGGATGGAAAAAGGATACGCCATTAAAACAGTAATTAAAGAGAGGGAAAGTGGCTATAAAATATCAAACAGACTTTAAGGCAAAAATGGTTACTATAGACAAAGAAATACATTTTATAATAATAACAGGATTAATCCATCAAAAAACATAACAATTGTAAACATATACACACTTAACAAAGTGCCAAAACTCATGAAGCAAAAACTGACAGAACTGAAGGAAGAAACAAACAACTGAGCAATAATTAGTAGAAGACTTCAATAACCTACTTTCAATAATGTATAGCAACCAGACAGAAGATCAACAAGGAAAGAGTATTTGAACAACACAGTAAATCAACTACAGTAGAACTAACAGACATCTATAGAACACTCTACCTAACAACAGCAGAATTCACAGTCTTCTCAAGTGCACATGGAACATCCTCCAAGCTAGACCAAATGTTAGGCTATGAAACTAATCTCAATAAATTTTAAAGGAGTGAAATCATACAAAGTACATTTTCTGACCACAACAGGGAAAACCACAAAGAAGATCAGAAGCTAATTTGAGATGAATGAAAATGAAAGCACAACATGCCAAAACTTTTGGTATAGAACTAAAGGAGTGTTCAGAGGGAAATTTATAGCTATCAATGCCTATATTAAAAAAGAAAATGTAAGGTCACAAATCAATAACCTAACCTTCTACCTTAGAAAACTAGGAAAACAAGAACTAATTAAACCCAACACAAGCAGAGAGAAGTTAACTATAAACAAAACATAAAAAAAGGAATAGAGAATAGAAAAACAATAGCAATAATCAACAAAACCAAAAGTTGGTTCTTTGAAAAGATGAAATATTGAAAAACCTTTAGCTAGATTGGCCAAGACAAAAAGAGAGAAGACTCAGGTTACTAAAATCAGGAATTAAATAGAAGACATTATTACCAACTGTAAAGAAATAAGAGAATTATAAGGGAAATCTACAAACAACTGTACAACAAAAAATTAGATAACCTAGATGAAATGAACAAATTCCTAGAAAGACACAACTACTGAAACTGTCTATAAAGAAGAAATGGAATATCTGGATATACCAATAACAAGTAAAGAGACAGAAATAGTAATCAATAAATTTCCCTCAAAGTAAAACCTAGGACTGGATGGTTTCACTTTTGAGTTCTATCAAAGATTTAACGAATTAAAACAAGCTCTTCCCTGCCCCCTCCAAAAAAAGAACGTAAAAAAAACCACATCGTAACTTATTCTGTTAGGCCAGTATTATTCTGATACATCATGACCAAGCTGCATTTATCTCAAATATGGAAGGTTGGTCCAACATATGAAAATCAATCAATGTAATATACTTTGTTAATACAATAAAGGTAAAACCTCACATGATCATTTCAAAAGGCACACACACAAAAAAATTTGAAAAAAATCCAACATCTCTTCATGATAACAACACTCAACAAACTAGAAATAGAAGGGAACTTCTTCAACCTAAAAAAATGCCAGCTACAAAAACCCCACAGCTTACGTCCTACTTAATGGTGAAAGACTGAAAACTTTCCTTCTAAGAACAGGACTAAGACAAGGATGTCCACTATCGCTTCTATTCTACATTGTACTGGAAGTTCTAGTCAGAATAATAAGACAAGTAAAAAAAAAATAAAAGGTATCCAGATTGGAAAGGAAGAAGTGAAACTATTTCTATTTGCAGATGACATCATCTTGTACGTAGAAAATCCTAAAGAATCCACAAATATTAAAGCTAATAATGAATTCAGCAAAATTGCAAGATACAAGATCAACACACAAAAATCAATTGTTTTTTATACACTAGAAACAGGCAACACAAAAATGGAATTAAGAAAACAATTCCATTTACAATGGCATCAAAAATAATAAAATATTTAGTAATAAATTTAACCAAAGAAGTACAAGATTTGTACACTGAAAATTACAAAACACTGTTCAAGGAAATTAAAAAAGATATAAATAAATGGGAAGATAGCCTATGTTCATGGTTTGGAACACTATATTAATAAGATGGCAATACTACCAAATTTATCTACAGATTTAACTCAGTCCCTCTCAAAGCCTTTTTGTTTGTTTTTGTAGAAATGGACAAGCTGATCTTAAAATTCATATGAGACCCAGAATAGCCAAAACAATCTTGAAAAAGGACAAAGTTGGAGAACTCACTATAAAGCTACTTCTGTATATGAAAGCTTACTACAAATCTATAGTGATTAAGACTTTGTGTTTTGACATAGGATAGATATACAAATAAAAGGAATATATTTGAAAAGTCTAGAAGTAAACCCTAACATTTATCATCAATTGATTTTGGCATGGATACCAAGACTACTCAGTGGAAGAAAGATTAGTCTTTTCAACAAATGGTGCTGAGACAACTGGATATCCACATGTAGCAGAATGAACTTAGATTAGCTACTCTGTACCATATACTGAGATTAACTGAAAATGATTCAAAGACCTAAATGCAAGCACTAAAATGATAAAACTCTTAGAAGGAAATATAGGTGTAAATTTTTGTGCCTTGGATTTGGCAATGGTTTCTTAGCTATGATACCAAAAGTATGCAAAAACAACAAAAAAACTAGATAAATTGGACTTCATCAAAATTAAAGCTTACTATCAAGAAAGTAAAAAAACCACCTATAGAATGGGAAAAGTATTTACAAATCATGTATCTAATAAGATTCTAGTATACAGAATATACAGAGAGCTCTTAAAACACAATAATAATAAAAAAAGACATACAAGTGGCTATTAGGTACATGAAAAGGTGCTCAGTATCACTAATCATCAGTGAAATGCAAATCAAAACAACAACGAGATATCATCTCCTACCTGTTAGAAAGGCTATCATCAAAAAGACAAGAGATAAATGCTGGTGAGGATGTGGAGAAAAGAGGACCCTTGTACATTGTTAGTGGGACTGCAGACTGGTGCAGCCACTATGAAAAACAATGTGGAGGTTTCTCAAGAAATTAAAAATAGAACTACCATGTGATCCAGTAATCCCACTTCTGCATATATTTCCAAAGGAAATGAATACAGTACAAGATATCAAAGAGATATCTGCACCCCCATGTTCGCTGCAGCATTATTTACAATAGCCAAGATATAGAAACAACCTGTGTCCATCAACAGATGAATGGATAAATAAAATGTGATGTATGTATACACACACACACACACACACACACACACACACACATACATACAATGGTATATTATTCATCCGTAAGAAAGAAGGCACTCCTGCCATTTGTGACAACCTGGATGGACCTTGAGGGCATTATGCTAATTGAAATGAGCCAGACAGAGAAAGAAAAATACTGCATGGTATCACTTATATGTAGAATCTAAAAAAAAAATAAGTTAAACTCATAGAAATGGAGTAGAAAAGTAGTTACCAGGGGCTGGGGGAGGGGGTAAAAAAACTCAATAATAAAAGGACAAATACCAGAATTAAAAATCGTCAAATGATTTGAACAGACATTTATCCAAAGAAGATATAGAAATGGCCAACAAATACATGAAAAGATGCTCAACATCATTTGTCTTCAGGGAAATGCAAATCAAATCGTAATGAGATTCCACTTCACATCCACTAGGTGTGCCTATCAAAAAGACAGACAATAACAAGTGTTGGCAAAGATGTGAAGAAACTGGAACCCTTATACACTGCTGGTGGGTGGTGACACATACCCTGCTTCTCTGGAAAACAGTTTTGCAATTCCTCAAAACATTAAACATAGAGTTACCATATGACCCAGCAATTCTACTTCTAGGTATATACCCACACAAATTGAAAACATGTTCACAGAAAAACTTGTATACATATATTAACAAAATCCATGCAATGGAACATTAATTAATTCAGCCATGAAAAGAAATGAACTACAATAGAGATGAACTTTGAAATCATTATATATGTGCAGTTTAAAAGAATTTTATGGAATGTGAATTATATCTCAATAAAATATTAATAACAACAATAATACTGCAAATGGTAATCTGGATGATCAGCATGTATCCCTTGGGCCTGGATTTCCACTATGGTAGTGAGTGTAGGAAAATACTGTGTTTTTTATGGATGAAAATTCAATGTATGCTGTGAATTTGTTGGTTTGAAACACTGAAAATTTTTCATTAGACAATGTTTACATACCTCAGCTGAAGAACCTTTGAGAGTATATATATGAAATTTAAAATATATTAAGTTGCTTTAAAACAATATGTATAGCTATAAAAGTTGGAGTTATTTTAACTTTGAATATGTACCAAGTCTCTTAAATATTGACATCTTGTGGACTTTTTGTGCTTCTGTGTTTTACTTTCCTATTAGACCATGTAGGAAACTGTGTTCTTGTTATTGGTAAAGGGGCCCTCACTGAAATCCAAGCTTGGAAGGATTTCCTTTGTTGTTTCAGATTTTCTGGTTTGGTTTTGAGGGATGGGGTGTGGAGCTAAATGATGTGTGGGAGGGATTTCTCTAACATTGACGTCTATTCCATGAGCTTTTCCTGGGCACTTATTTTATTGCAGCATATTAAACTTCTTTGATATTAAAAAAATAATAATACAATTAAAATCTTGTGAGAAATCTAGGGTACTGTATGTTATAATCTATAGAGTATATGAGAAATCTAAAAATTTTAGATCAAAAGATAGACATATTTGATCATTTAAAATGAAAACTTCTATATAGTAAAATATAAACAAAAATACCATAAACTAAAACTCCTGATGCAAGACAGAAGATTACTATCCATAAACAAAGAGCTCTTTTAAACTGGAAGAAAAATGCCAAATAGAAAAATGGGCAAAGGTAATGAATAATCAATTCATAGAAGAATAAAGACAAAAAAGTTCACTAGCATTCAGGGACATGCAAATTAAAGTAAAAATGAGGTAGTACTTTAAATCCATCATACTGGCAAAGTTTAAAGACCAATAATACTCATATATTGCTGGTGGAAATGTGAAGTGTTACAACTATTTTGGAAAGCAATCTGGAGACATCTATTAAAAGAAAACGTTACTGAACTCAGCAGTCAGTCCCATTCCTTATAGCTTATTCCGTTGTAATAAATGCGTATGCACAAGCATGTTTACTGCAGCATTGTTCAAACTGACAAAAATAAAAACAAATTAGAGAATTCCTCCTACTATAGGGAAGGATGAATAAATTATCACATATCCACTCCATAGAATAATATATAGCAATTAAAACTAATGTGGTAATGTTATCCCAGATGACTGGGAGAGAATTCCAAAAAGTATTCTTGATTTACAAAAGCAAGATGCAAAGAAGTGTGTACAATATGATCCCATTAAATAGTGACAAAGTCCTGTGTGTGTGTGTGTGTGTGTGTGTGTGTGTGTGTGTGTGTGTGTGT
>NW_021703779.1:94441193-94579446 GCF_005190385.1 Monodon monoceros | reverse complement strand
TGTGTGTGTGTGTGTGTGTGTGTGTGTGTGTGTGTGTGTGTGTGTGTGTGTATGAGCATAAGAAAACACGGAACAATATATTCTAAGGGTAACATGGGTTATGTGATGGAAAGGAAACAACAGGAGAAGGCAGAACTAAGCAAAAAGAAACAGGGAAAAATAAACCTGCAAATTATGATCACATTAATATAAAATTATATATTGCATCTATATGTATAACATATAAAACTATATAAAGACATTAACAAATCAAATTAAAAATTAATTTTGAAAATCAAACCAGGCAATAAGAAAATCTTACTAAAATGTTTAATTGTACCTTTCTGTCTTAGTAAGCATTCAGTGTGTTAGGGGTATAGCTGCAGATGCTGGTTAAGAGTTTGGGTGCTATACTCAGTCACCCTGGGTTGAAATCCAACCACTGCTGCTCATTTGCTCTGTGATCATAATTAAGTTACCTATCCTCTCTGTGCCTTAGTTGTTACCTCTAAAACAAGGAAGATGAAAGTACCTCATATTTGAGGATTAAATGAGATACCACACATAAATTGCTAAGAAAAAAGTGCCAAGTATATAGTGAGCCCTCAACATATATCCACTAACATTACCTGTAGAGTCTTCATTTTCTGATATGTGGTAGGAGAACTATACCAAGAGACTGAGAATCAGGGGACCTGACTGTTACCTCGGATAAATCAACTTTTCACCACAGCTAGCTTAAGGGTCAAATGAGAAAGCTTATTTGAATGTGCTTTGCTTTGTGAACTGAAAAGATCATAAGAATAAAAATAAATTATGTAAGACTATAAGACTCTAGTAATAGGAAATAGGAATACATATATAATCATTCTTAGAAACTTCCTACAACAAAAAACTGAAAACAGCTTAACTTCAGGCAAGTCATTAGTGAAAATGTTATGTCCTTATTTTACTTTGATGTATGATATTGAAATCGGTTGGGGAAGAATGACTTTGATTAGGTGGGATTATAGAGACAATAAGAAGCTTCATATAGAGTTCACCTAGCAAATTTAGACTTATTTAGTCACTACAAATGCCACAAAGCTATTAGGTGGAAAAAGCTATACGTTCAAGATCTTCTGATTTCAAACTACTGGCCGTACCTCAGAATCCTGCATATGCCCATAAAATTAAGGGTTGGAAGAAGTATTATAATCTAACCTGGAAGATAAAACATGGTTGGATTAAATAGTCATTGATAATTTGATACACTTTCTGATTGTGGCTGGGAGCTTTTATTCATTTAAATAATATTTCAAAGGTTCACTCTTATTGAAACATATGGTTAGCAAGGGAGTGTATAAGAAAACCAGTATGTGGGATTTAGACTCAAAATACTTGGATTCACTCCCAATTCTGATGTTACCTACATGTTTGACTTCGAGCAAGTTACTAATCTCTCTGTCCATGAGTTTCCTCTTTCCAAAATGGGCCTAATAGTAACTCCTAGAGTTACTGGAGAATTAAATAAGATACCATATATAAAAGTAGTTAGCCCAATGCCTTTCTCTTTGTAGGCATTCAGTAAATGTTAGTTTCCTTTAATATTTTAATAAAATGCTATATGGAGGCAAGAGGTTCAGAAGAAACCTCTTCTGTATGGCAAATCATACAGATCATTTTTATTTTTTTCATTATATCTAGGGAAGCTTCCCTATTCAATTTGTGAGTCCATAACCCCAGAAAATACCATCCAGCAAATGGTCATCATGGTACATAGAGAGAAGCAATAGCTCCTTGAAAATAGGTCTTACAAAACTTGGACAATGAGGTGAATGTTCTTTTGATAGAAACCTCAGTCTTCCTCTACTGCTTAATGTATCTAATAACCATTACCTTTCCTGGGCTGCACTAATGCCACTACTTCGCACTCTCTTTTAGGAACAATGGTAAATTCCTTCCTATGCAATTAAATACTTGGAGATGTTTAAAGACAAGTACATGTGAGAAGATTTGATTTTCATTGATACTAGTTTAGGGGGTGGGTAAGAAAACTGAAATTTAAGACAATTGTGTTAATGTAAGCTTGATGCCGTAAGCTGAAGCTTACAGTTAATAAACATACTAGCTATAGTTAGAGTCAAGAAGATATCTTCCTTAAACTCCAATTCCAGATACATTCCAGCTAACAGCTTTTGGTCACTTCTACGCCCCTAATCACCTCACTATTTCTTTTTCTCTACCTTCACCATCAATCACATCTGCTGTTTATCTCTCTAAGATACCGTTTTGTTCCCCAGAAAGCAAATTACTTAATGCTTTTCCTAAAGTTTTGCTGCCTAACCTTTCTATCACCATGGAGAATATTCTACACATGAAGGAAAGGGCACAGTGTACAGCTACTTCAGTATGTCCACTGACCTTGTCTATGCTGTTGAAATTTTGAATTGTCTTTCAACTGAAGACAAGGAAGAAAAGTTGAAGTAAAAGCAAGGGAGAGAACAAGGAAGGGAATCCATTATCTGACTAAACAGCAGGTACTTGGTCACGTATGAAGAGGGCAGAGAACTAGAATTTACAAAGTCTAGGACTTTCGATATTCCTCACTACTGGGGCCAGAAGAGACATTCAAAGATTAGGTATCCTTATAATAAACTGTTAGTCTGTGAAGGTTGAATCTGGCTGCAAAATCTGACTTTTAGATCCTTGCCCTCACAACAAAGGCCCTACACATAGGTCCTGGGCATGCCTAGCTCAGACCAAGCCTGCAGTAGATCTTTCCTGAGCTCCCACGTAGGAAATCTCACTGTTGGTCTATGGTGCTGACCTTTGGAAGAACCAAGAAGACTTTAGAATCTTCTCTCCCTCTCCCTCCCCTCTCATTTTTTGTTCTTGGGCTGATTATAACTGTATTAAGTTCATTCAGGTCCCTATTTATAGGTTGTTATGAAATCTGGCTGTCAGTAATCAATAACTCAGGGCTTGAAAGTTTCTGAGAGAGAAATATCTTTTGTAGATATTAAAAGGTGAGCTTTTATAAAGAGTAATTAAGGTAACATTGCCTGAGTTGGGGGGAGATGTTGAGATCCCATCAGCTATAATGAGTATACTATGTAATTCAAGTGTCTTACTTTGAGAAGCTGGTAAATGAGAAGCCATATAAAGAATAAGTAGAAACTGGAGGATAGGTACTTCAGTAAGGAAAAAATAGCTCTTAACAAAAGCCATCTGACATTATTATTACTAATTTTATGTAATAACCCAATCATACATGTTTTGTTTCACTCATCAAAATGATGATGGCATAATGAACATAGGTACATGTAATCTCCTTTAACTGTGGAAATTATTTCCTCATTCATTCAGCAAATATTGAACACCTACTATGTGCCAGGGATTGTTCTAGATAGCTGGGAATACATGTTGAACAAAATAGACATTAAACAAATCTGATGGTGATAAGTGCAATGAAGAAAAACAAAGAAGGATAGGACACAGGGAGTGACAGGGACTTCTATATTGGATCAGGTGGTTAAGGAAGGGCTCTATGATGAGGTGACGTTTGGCCTGAGGGGAAGAATATTCCAGAGAGAGCAAGAGCATGTTCCAAGTCTCTGATATACAGGATTGAGAAAGATTGTGATAGGTTCTGGCATACATGGCAGAAGGCAACCTGGGGGGTAGGGGTAAAGTGAAACCCAAGTCAAAAAGCTATTTGTAAATGAGGGTTGCCTGTAGAAGTGTTGGTGGTGGTGCTTTGTTTGAGATACACAGATGCTCAATAAATACTTGTAAGATAAGAGCTGAATGTAATTACAATGGGCACCGATGGTCAGCTGATTCAGGTACAAGAGCTCTCGCCTTTTAGTAACTTCCTATGTCGTTGTTGAAGCACTGTTCACAAATAAAGTTGTTAGAAATTATTCAAGACCATGATAAAAAGCAAAATGAAACATCGAAGAGAGTGTAAGCTTTGGAATCAGACAAACCTGAGTATGAGCCTCAATGCTCCCTCTTACTAGCTGTGTGACCTTTAGCAAGTTATTTAACCTCTGTACCTGAACCTCCTCATTTATACAATGGATATAAAAGTGATTTTCTCGGGCATTTGTTAAGATTAGAATAGATGGTGTATGTGAAATGCTGAGTACCATGTCTGACACATACTTAACAAATAGTAGTTCCTCCCAAATCCTTGACATGCCTGGTGCTTTAAAACTAGATAAACAAATGAACTTATTTACAAAACAGAAACAGACTCACAGACATAGAAAACAAACTCACAGCTGCCAAAGGGAAAGAGGAGGAGGAGGGATAAATTAGGAGTTTGGGATTAAAAGATACACACTGCTATATATAAAATAGGTAAACAACAAGGTCCTACTGTATAACACAGGAAACTATACTCAATATTTTGTAATAACTTATAATGGAAAAGAATCTAAAAAAGAATACACATATACATGTATAGCTGAATCACTTTGCCGTACACTTGAAACTAGCACAACATTGTAAATTAACTATACTTCAATTTTAAAAAACTAAACAAATTTACCTGAGACAACAAGCCCTGGGGGCAGGACTACAGTGAGTGACATGGACAGCAAATACTCAAAATATTCTAGGAAAGGGAGAGCCCATGGTCTAGCTGGAAGAAGGATGACTTTTCTTCTCCACTACAGTCTTTCAACATCAAGAAAGCAACAGTTTGCTCTGTTTATGCCCTGTCTATGAGTCAAAGAATATATGTTGGTCTTACTTAGAAAGGGATGAGGGTAGTATTAATGAAGTCATTGATAATGACCCCTCCAGAATTTTTAAGAGGCATTTTGACTATTCCACACCTACTAGGTTGAACCATATGAATTTGCTGATATTTAACTGGGTTTTACCTACAAAATGTGCAGTGTCATATGCTTCAACCCAATATTTCGTTACTGAATTTTTGAGAGACTTTGTTTAGTTTTTTAAAATTTATTTTCTTTCCCCGAATCAGGGAAGGTTTAGAAATGACTTGTTCCTCCTCACCCCCTTGCAAAATAGGGGCATAAATAGCATTTATTTCGTGCCAAGAATGATGAGTACCATGTGACTGTCAGACTATAATGTCATCTTATTAGCCCCCTTTGCATTTCGTATTTACAGCGGCATGTGGCTGAGCTCAAGTCTATCTTTTAATCTTCCCCTTGTTCTGACTGGGGGCAGCCAAGTTTGATAGGTCTGCAATTTGGGCAAATGCTGTGCAGGAGACTAAAGAATAGCAGGAACAAATTGGCATGATTCTGTTCGCATGCTAGTGAGAGAATGTAAAGAGGCAGTTTACTTCCCTTGTTGGGAGAAGTGGAAGAGAAAGAAATGGACAGTTAGTGGAGAGTAAGTTGCTACTGCATAGAAAAATGAACTGAATGGATGTTTTTGGTTGAGGGAGCATTTAATACAGAAGGGGTAATGCAGTGTTTGGTGGTTCAAGATGACATCACTTGAATCACAAAATGTTAGACCTTGAAGGGCTCTGTGCGATTATCTAGTCCAATCTTCCTTTATAGAGGAGGAAATGGAGATCCAGAGAAAGAAGGCAACTTTCTCAAGATCACATAGCTAGTAACTGTACTCCCGCAAATGATATATGCCTAACCCAGGGAGCAGATCCTGGGTATGTGAGGGGAACTGGAAACAACAAGATCGACTTGACCCTTCTTGATTCTTGGTGCATCAGCTTTACTATGGATTGGTCATTTAATATAAACACGAATCGTTCATAGTCAGAAATATGCAAATTAAAATATTCACTGGACTATCACTTTACACCTTTCAGGCTGACAAAAATCAGAAATTTGGATACTGCTAAAAGGTTGGAAGGGATGAAGGAAAAGAGGAACAACCTCTCCTCCAGTGCTGGTGAGAGTCAAAGCTGGTGCAGCCGTTCTGGAGCACAATCTGGCAGAACTTAGTCTAATGAAGAAAACACATATACTCTATGGGCCAGCAATTCTCTTCTTGGTATATACCCCAAATAAATTTTCATATGGGTCCATATGGGGACATGTACAAAGATGTTCCCTGCATCTCTGCCCGGGGAGGTAGGGAGTTGACAGCTATCTGAATGTTCATCTCTGGGTAAGTAGACAGGTAAAACGTGGTGGATATACACACTGGAGTGCAATGCCTCAGTGAGTAGCATCAGGTTAGATGTATACAAAGAGCATGGGAAGATCTCACATACACAGTGCTGAGAAATAAAAATGTAAGAACTGAAAAGTGATATATAATAAATACCATTTACGTGAATTAAAATGCATGCACGTAAAACAATACATTTTGGAATAATTCAAATAAAAAGATACACTAAAACACATGAGCATGGTTCCTGTGTTGGGGGAAGCAAATGGGAAGGGGGGTAGGAGGCTAAAGGGTAATAAAATTAAAGTGAAATAAACAAGAGATAGAGTACCAGATTCACATAAATTTTTAAAAGAAAACAGCAGACTTCAAATAAATTTTCTACGTGAGACTGGCTTTGTACTTTGTCCCCAGTCTTGTAGACTGTAGTAGTGGGGGAGGGCTGGGGGGAGGGGGGAGGAAGGTTACTGGTTCTGCCCTTTAGGGCACCATGGTGGAAGAATTTGAGAGGCCCTGAACCACTCAGGGAAACCATGGACTTCATTTATGGATCAAACTGCTCCACATTGGCCCCTTCACTAATAACCTTCTCTTCAGCACTCCCTGAAGAGATATCTAGGCCAAAGGAGCCTGCTGGACCTACTGTGCACCATTTTCATTTTCGACTCCTAGTCAGTTGGTTCCTGAAGTGAGAGCTCCCTGACTTGATCACCTCTGCCCCCACTCCTGCCCTGTCTTCTGGAGCTTTCTCACCTCAGCAGAAGGAAGTCTTCTGTTTTCCTGCTGGCTTCTCCCCAGGAGGCTTTGCTGTAAGGGCTGCCACTCCACATTTACTTTCCATGTAACAGGAAAACATTTATCACAGCCAATGATAGTCCACGATTATTTTACAACTTCCAAGTTTCACGATAAAAAGAAATGTTCTTAAAGCTGCAGAGCCCAGAATCTTGGGGACATGGAATTAAGAGTCTGAAGGTGCACAAGGAAGATAGAAGAAACAAGGATTCCTCTCCTTCAAGATCACCCTAAGGATCTTGGTCAGAAATGGAGTGTGCATGGAACAGGAGAAAAACTTGGGAAGGCCTGAAAATTTGTAGGAGAGTGTGAGAAAAACTGGGCTGGTGGGACAGGTTCCTCAGTAATAATGTCCTATATTTATAAAGAGCACATTGATGAGGAAAACAAAAGAACAATTTGTGAGGCTCCAATGAAAGAGCACATATGGAAAGAGTAATAAGTTTTAAACTAACTGTATCATTTTAAATATTTTCACATTTACAATCTGTCCAGTTGCCAAAGCTCATAAAATTTCCAAAATACACAACCTACCAATTTCTCAGTAACACAAGAATCTCAGAAGTCCCTTATATACTCTTCACCCGGATCACCTTCCTCATCACTACTGAACCATCTACTTCTTTGTCCCTTTTGCCCACTTTATAGGTGTCAGCATCTCTGTTGTTCCACAGTATTCATCCTAACCACCAACAAAACAGTGAAAGGAGATGAGCTCCTGCCAACCAGGGCCTAAAAGTCCCCACACTAGGACTACATATGGTGTTAGGGAGTTCTATATACCTTCAGGAAAACTAGTGCTGGGAATTGCCTGATTAGTTTTACCTTATTTTCTCAACTTCTAAAATTCCCAGTGTGGTGTTGGAAAGTGGGTTTTAGCACTACTTAGACTTGGGTTCAAGGCTCTACCAGGGACTTACAAGGTACCTAATCTCTCCAAATCTCAGTTTCTTTACCCTAGCCAGTGATTGGCATTTGTATGTCTGGAGAGTTGAATGCAAATCTGTAAAATGATGATAAATTTCTCTCTCACAGGACTGTCGTGAGATAAGCAATGTGTAGATAAGCTATTAGTATAATGTAAGCTTTACTTAAGTATATTATAGTGCTTGGTGTATGGAAGGCATTCAAAATTTGCTCACTTTCCTTTTGGTATCTCTTTCCTTTCTAAATTCAATGCTGAGAATATTCACCTACTACTGGGCCTCGCTGCCCTTTCTCTTTGGTACTTTCAAATTTCCCATTGGCAGCCATCTTTTTCTTGGGGGGAGGGGAATGATTAAAAAAGACAAATTCAGTATAGTTTTTATTCCTAAAATGGCAGTAGGGTTACACAGGGATTTCAAATGTATTGTTAATGTTTAACTTCTTGCACTAGGTGGTGGATACATAAACGATTGTTACTGTGGCATCCATCTTTATGACTCTGTCATTTGGATGACCTTTGCTAGTTCCTACATACCTTAATCAATCTCCTCTTCCTCCAATTCTTGCCAGACTTATGTCATCTGCAAGCTTTATAACTGGGTTTGGCCTTCATATTACCATACCTATCTTCAGCCTACTCCTCTCAGATTGGATATACATTTTCTTTTTTTTTTTTTTAACATCTTTATTGGGGCGGGGAATGGAGATAGAGAGAAAAGTGTGGGTTTGAGGGTGAAGGAACTATATGGGCAACTTTGCTTTATTCCTCTTGCCACTTTGGAGTCATACAGCTCTGGGACCAAGCCCCAACTTCATTGCTTGTAAACTGAGTGACATTAGGCAGCATACTTCATTTCTTTCCATAAGTCTCAGTTTCTTCACCTGCAGAATGGAAATAATGGCATCCACCTCACAGGGTGCTGTGAGGACTACATGAGATCATGTGTATGGTGGGGAGCACCAAATCAGAGGTTTCCAAACTTGTCACCACTCAAAGCCCATCTTATCATCTTCCCCAACCACCACGACTGGGTTTTGAGATTATTTTTTACTAAAATATATATATCCTTTTCTAAAAAACATAAATAGCTACCAATGAGAATAGTCCCAAAGGTTGGTATTATATCTGTTAATTGCTAAATTCCTATCCAAAAGAGAAAAAAGGTACTTTTTAGTCTAGGGAGCCATATCTTAAGTAGTACGTGTAAAATTTCAATTGACTTAAATTGCTACAAATCTAGAAGCCATTAAATGATAAGGTTTGCAATCTACCTCCTAATCTACACTCCCCTCCATCCCCTACCCACATACAAACTCACATTCCCTGGCAGTGGTCAGGCCACTGAGTGCATCTTGTAAGCTCTCCTTGTTGATGTAGAATCTAGGTAAGTGGAACTACAAAATAAAGAGCTGATCTAGGGAAGAGGGGTGGGGGTCGGGAGAAAGACGTGTGTCTCCTTGGGCTACATTTGTAAGAAAGGTTTAGGGAGACACAGCTGGGGAGAAATAGGACCTGGACGCAGCTGTGGTGTGTGGAAAAAACTGAGAGTACAGGAAATGGCAAAGGGGATTTTTGAAGAACTCTTTCTGTTCCTTATGAATGTACTCTGTCTTCGGCACTTTAGAAAGAGCTTGCTGTGAAGATTTTAACTGTACTTTGATTAGTTTGGACGTGGGACTTGTTTTCCTTTGATCATAACACTGCGATAGATGGGGCCATGACACAGCTGGGCTTTATTCAAATTATAGAGCAAGACCTCTTAAACCAGGTCAAATTGTTTTCTAAATATAGTGCCTCATTCCTTAAGGGAAAGAACACAGTCTTTAACTGTGAAATCTTTCCAAAGTTCTCCCAGGAATTCTGAGGTATTTTCTCCAAAATACATTAACTTCTTTAACAGTTGGAAGTCAAGCTCTACTCCTTATTTGGCAGGATCCGTATTATTTCCAATCTGAATCTTAGACTTTTAATGACAGGCTGTCATTTATTGAACTTACTCTGTTAGTACTTTATGGATACCATCTCACTGAGTTCTTATAATAACTCTATTACATGGGAATTATTGTCCCTGTTTTACAGAAAAAGAAAGAGATCAAGAGATAAAGTGACTTTTCCAAAGTCACCCAGCAGAGCCATAATTCAAACCCAAATCTGTCCAATGCCATGACCTGTGCTTTCAATGATGACATTTTGCTGCCTGGAAGGAGGCTAATGGGTTACCTATCCCAGGAATATAAATATTTTAGTTACATACCCAAGGAATGGCACTGTACCAAGTTAGCAGCAGAGGTATTTTTGAATAGGGGACTATTTCTAGCAGAAACCTTGGGCAAATTTCTTCTGAGCCTCAGTTTCCTCAACTCTAAAATGAGAACACTAATACCTGCCACATAAGGTTGTTTGCAAGATTAAATGTGAAAAGAAATATAACACAAGTGCTCACTGAATGGTGGCTAATGTTGCTATTGTTAATATTATTGCTAAGAGAATGAATGGAGTTTTATAAAGGAAGCAGTTCTTTCAAGTGAACTAAAGTAGCCTTGGTTGTGGACAGGATACCATAGGTCTTGTGTCAATTACTTTTAGTGAATGAAATTAATAAGAAACAGTGGTTTAACTTGGAAAAGTCAGAGCAAACACTTTGAGGGGAGCAAGAGGCCTTTCTAAGTGCACGGCGGCACCAAAGGGGAAGGTGTCTCTGAAAGTAGAGGATGGGGTAAAGGGACTGAAAGGAAGTAAACGTGAAAACTATACAAATCAAGGAAGTAGCATGAGTTAGGCAGGCCAGAGCACCTACGAGGAAGATTTTAAAGCAAAACTCAGGAAATCCTAAATACACTAATAAGTGGAGGATACCATTTAATAAGTTGCATTTAATTCTGACTTGCATGGAGTAAAGGAAGAAATATGTGCTTATTGGATACTGCTTACTGAATATGGGTGGGGGTGGGAGTCTCAGTGATCTTGGCCACACGTGCTTTGTAGAAAGTTTAAAGACTATTGCATTGGGATTCTTGTCCAATACCCCTCATTCCCAGCCCCAGAAACAAAACCTGTTGGGATCTAGTGATTAACCTGTTTCCCTAGGACTCATCAGAGGGCCATCTTAGAAGTACAGCTGACATCCTATGAAATTATCAGGGAATTAGATGGGAAAGAGGTCCCAGGAAGGCCAGCCCTCCCCCAAACCAATTAAAACAGGGGAAGATAATGATCAAGGGCCACAGCTTCTCAGTTCTTCCCCTTCTTTTCCCTCAGTGTTCTCCTGTTCTCAGCCTTATCACATCTGCTTCTACTCATGGTCATCAAAATTTCCTCTCAGATATTTCATCCATATCCAGGTATGAACTATTCCTAACAGCTTCATAGGGCTTAAGGCTTCTTCCAAGCACAACGCCAAGTGGCATCATTCATACTGGAGCAGCTTATGCAACCCTGACAGTTCTTAAACTTCACCTCAAGCACCCCTGGGCAGAGGAGAAGGAAAAAATATCCCCCAGGACATCAGAGGTATAGCCCGAAGTGATTTTTTGCAAGGTTGGAATTATTTTGATGTCTCCTGTTTTATTGTAAAACAAAAGAAAAATATATGAATTTAACAGTCTGTTCTACTAGATATTGCTATGGACTGAATTGTGCCCACCCTCCAAATTCATAAGTTGAAGCCCTAACCGCCCAATGTGGTGATATTTGGACATGGGGTTGGATGAGTTCATGAGGGTGGGGCCCTTACAGTGGGATTGGTACCCTTATAAGAAGAGAGCTTGCTTTCTTTCTCTGCCACGTGAGGACATATGTGGCCATCTGTGAGCCTTGAAGAGGTTCCTCACTGGGGAACCAAACTGGCCAGCACATTGATCTTGCACTTCTCAGCCTCCGTAGCTGTGAGAAATAAATTTCTGTTGTTGAAGCCACCCAGTCTATAGTATTTTGTTATGGCAGTCCTAGCTGACTAATACAGATACTAATGCTTGCTTCAATATATAAATGATGGTTTAAATAATCTAAAGTTACCTAACTTCCCTTCCCTCAAATCTTGGAGTAAAAATTGACACTCCAGGAAGATATGCCTTATTTAACCTATTGCTTTGGGTCTCCCTGCTTCTGAAGTCAATCTGAGAAGCACAGGCAGGGAAGGCTCTCTTGCCCACACTTTGCATCTCGTCCAGGAGCATTTGCATTTCAACAGGAAGCCAAGTCCTTATTTGAAAGGTACTCAGTAATAGGAGGAAGTTTTATTTTTTGTTTATTAGAATCACCCTAAACCTCCTGCCTTTCCATACCATGTGAAGTGGTTTACTATGTCTAGGGTTTGGGCAATATGGGCTCTATGGTGTCCCTGATAAGGACAGCATAGGCTAGCACATTGAATGATTATCCAGAACAAGCAATCAACATACAACAGCTGCTCAAATCCACTCATCCACCTAGACAGCCATTGTTTACCAAACATCTACTACCTGCCAAGCAATAGGACAAGTATGTATACAGAGAATTCCAATAAAATCTTAAATGGAGAAATCTGACCAGGAAGGTCAGATGAAAATGAAAGATGCTCTTTTTTCTCCTAGGCCCGACCTGTTCTCAGATTTCCTACTTACTAGGCCTTTATCTACTCGGAGAACTAAAATTGCTACTTCTAGAATATTGTGAAGCTAAGTACTGAGAAAAAGGTGGGGTCTTACCCAAAGCAGCTCATTCTTCATAGCACCAACGTCTATGTTTGTTAGCCTTGTGTTTTCCTTTGACATTTGCATTCATTAGGGTATCAGGATGATCCAGCTCAGGAATAAGAAGATCATTGTTTTAAAAAACTACCAAGTCTCATCCTGGCTTTGTCTCAGAGTGGCAGGCGATTTACTTTGCTATATTTGAATGATGCCTAAAGTATCAAACTCACCTTCACTCAGTTGAATAGCAGATCTGCGGCCCGTTAGAGGCTTCTAACCCAGCTTATCCCATTCTAGTCCTGGTGCTTTAGCGAAAACACCCAGAAAATGGTGTGATTTTAAGTCAGATTTATGTTTTAGAAGCCCCCATATATCTCAGGCACTCTCAACCCCTACTTTTGCTTATACCTCATAGTACTAGGGAAGACCTTCCAACTGGAGCAAGTCACTTAAGCCCCTTGAGCCTCAGTTTTCTCATCTATCAAATGGGGCCAATATCAATAGTACTGCCTGCCTCACAAGAATAGCATGACAGCAAATGAATCCCACCTGTGAGCGAGTGGCGACGAGGAAAAGCCAGTAAGAGAATTATGAGGGCAGATGCCAGGCAGTTCTTGTTGAGAGAAAAAAAAAATATGAAAGAGCAACAGAAAGAATATCAGGGCAAGATTAAGAAAACTTAGCAGTACTCAAAGTTTGAATTAACCAAGCTAGGGCACAGTAAGTATCACACGTGAGTGTAAACTCTGGAGGCAAATAGAAAAATGTGTTGAGTTTGGATCAAATGAGTTGAAGGAATGAATGGAGAAAAAATGAGGGTTTTTTTTTTTTTTCAATCTTGAGGAATTGTATCATGTATATCCTGTATAGGAAAGTAACATCCAACCAGGCAGACAGTATTCTGGTTATTGACAGGACTTCTGAGGTAATATAGACTAACAGACATGGACACGACATGGGTTTTGGTGTTAGAAAGACCTGGGTGTGAGTCTTTCTCCACCACTTACTGATTGGTTGACCTTGGACAAGTAACCTCTCTGAACTTGAATGACTTCCACTGGCAAATGGACACAATAAGACTGCCTGCCCATAGGATTATAAGAATTAAATTAGATACTGCATGGAAATGCCTAAAGCAGAGCCCCACACATAGAAAATGATTAATAAATGTTAGCCACTGCTATTATCACCTTAGTCAATGACAGATGTAGGATCAGGAGATTTTTAACTGGAGGAATTAGGATGGAAAGATCTGGAGCACAGGGAACTACTGAGGATGGCACGTTGATGGGTTGAGTGCCAGCATGAAGGGACCTGGGATCCCAGAGGGGGCATACGCACACAAGGTTCCCGACAGGTGCTGAGCAGAGAGGGACAAGGGCCCTGAAAGGAGGATAGGAAGTGCCAAGGACAAGCTCGTTATCTTTCAGGGTTTAGCTCTTGGCCAGTCATGTGTACAGACAGCACTGGGAAAGCTTCCTGATGTGGCCACTGCAGAGCCCTTCCACTTTGCTCCCACCAGCCTCCCAGAGAACAGAGTTTCCAATAGAGGTGGCAGACCACTGCATCCAATGCTTCTACATAAAGCCAGTTTGTGACAGAGAACGTTTGCCAGCCCGGGGCTCCCTCAGCCTGGGCTGTGTTTCCCCCCTTCCATCCCTCCCCTCTCCATAACTGATTACTTTCCAGGGCACCTGTTTTATCCAGTTAAAAGAAAAGCATACTAGTTAAGAGCTCTGGAGTCAGCCTGGCTAGGTTTGAAAGCTGGCTCCTCCAGTTACCTGTGTGACTTTGGGCAGGTCATGGAATCTTTCCAAGGCTTGGTTTTCTTACTTGTAAAATGGGGATAATTTGAATTGACATTCATTACAGGATTGTTGTGAGGCTTAAAGTGAGATAATACATGTTAGGTTCTCCTGGAGCTCTGCCTACGTCTAAATTCTAGACAAGTGATTGCTATGGTTATTCGACTGTTACACATCGTTCTCTTTGTGATCATGGTATCTCCCGTGCCAGGTAAATATCACACGTTGTTCTCTCGACTAGCACACCATAGCTTACTCTCAGAATGTAAATGGCATACGAACAAATGTGCTTTAAAATCAATATTGATTGCACAAAGCAGTGCTGGAGTTTGGGGGAGGGGAACAAGATATGGAGATGGACACACAAACACCCACCAGCAATTGGCTCCCACTTACAAATCTGTCAGTCTCCCCCCTCACAAGAGACATTTGGGAAGGAACTTTTCAAAACCAGAAATAGGTTTTGGGAGGAAGTATCTCCTCTTCACCTCCCACCTCACCCCAAGCCACCACCAAGGGACAGCAATTCCGTCAGACCAGTCACAGAATATCAGACCAGGAAGGGAAGGGCCACTCCCAGCTCATCTAATGAAACCTCCTCTGAGGCCCAGAGAGGCCAAGTGGCTTGCTCCAGGTCCCACAGCAAGTCCGCGGCTGAGCTGGCATTAGAAGCCAAACCTCCTAATTCTTGTGTAGCTTCTCAAGGGAGGCAGCATGTGGCAGAATCTGAAAATTGCACAACGTCCCTCTGAGAATACAGCACTGGCTGTACGATGGCATATATTATACAGCGAAAAACAACTGTTTCTTCTCTCCCTGCTGAGCTGTGTTTGGCAAGTTGTTGGTACTGATAAAGGTGTAGCTGTAATTCACTATGATTACTCCCATCCCCTCCATGAACATGCCATGTGTTCAGCCATTTGCTCACGTGTAGATTACTTACGTTATAAGAAGCTGCATATTCACCCAGCCCAGATCTATGAGCTCCTGACAGCTCCTGAGTGGAAGGGGCAGAGAGTACTTTGTTTTTCACCTTTTGACAGCCCTCAGCATTGTATCAATGCAAAGGGGACTACTGAAATGCTTTTGGTGATGATCAGATCTCTTAATAATGTGTCAATAAACGTGGAAGGGAAGAGAAGAAAGATAGGAATGGAGAGAAGAATGGGGTAGGAGGAGAGAAACATAAGGAAAGATGGGACAGGAGGGAGTGGGAAGATAATGGGTGGGTCAGGAAGTGCATTAGCACTTGTTATACCGCATTCTACAACAATATACAAGAGGGTTTCTCAAAACACGTGTTGTGGAATAGTGTTCAGCGGGCTGCCACACAGAAAAGATTTCTGTGAGCCAAGAAAAAGCGTGTGGGAAAATCCTGGTATGCAAAGAGTAATCGGTTTCTTTACTGTAGGACTACTTGGAGCCTTTTATATGTTGACCACATCCCCAGGAGATACTGCAGACAGTGTTCCCCTAAACTCTTTCAACTAAGGAACATGCTCTTGGTCCTTTCACCAGGAACAGGTCCTTTAAAAACATTTTAAGTCAGTAATAAAACTAGAATTCTGTTCTATATCTACCCATTCAGGTACTTATCAATACCTGCCAAAACAACCATGTGCCTTTGCAATACCCTAGGGGACAACATGCTTAGACAAACACACGTGCATACACACACAGCAGGCAGTGGCTGGTGCCCTGGAGAAGGTCATCCTAGCCACCTTTCCATGTGAAGTCTCCTTCCTCATTGCCAACAGCCTTGGCTCTGGGGATCACTGCCTTCCTGGCTTGGCTTCAGAGCCACAAAAAGATGTGACTGAAGTTGTACACTTTACCCTTAGGCAGTCTTCCTTGGACATCAGCCACAACAAGGTCAACAAGGTTCCGGCCTTTTACTTTGAGGACGAGGCCCCACCCCCAACCACATGACCATACTCAAATAAAGAAGAGGAAAAGGGCAACATTAGCTTCTGTAAAGACTGGAAATGTAATGCTGAGGTCAGTAGCTGGTGGAAGTCAGTAGATAGAGATTCTTAGTTCGCAAGCACTAGGTAGTGAGTGGAAGTAATACTGTAGTAGTGGTTCTAGTACAGGTGCGTCTGCATATTGAAATATAAAACATTACTGAGAATATGTTATATAGTGAATTAACATAAAATGGAACCCTATGTTCCATTATTTTGAATGGGAAAATAACAAAACATCCACAAACCCCAACCAATTTTCCTAAATATTACTAAAACACTCTTAAACAACTATATACATCCATCCATGAAGTATGTGTTAGTAACATAAAGCATTTAAAATGTTGATATCTAATTATTTAACACTTAAGAAACTCATAAATAGGTATTTTTATGTTTGGGATGCAATAATTTACAACCTCAGAAACAAAGTATATTTTCTTCCTAAACTCCAATGAACACAAACTGTAATATAAATAAACAATGAAATAATAAGTTAGAGATTCTCAAGATGTGGTCCACGTGGACCTTGGTTGATAGTGCCCCCAGGTACTTGGAATAAGAAATACTGGGACTCATGAAAGGCTAAACTCTTAGGAAAATGGTGGGGGAGATGATAGTGATGATATACAATGCTTTTAATCAGTTGGAACTCAAGATGCTGTCCTATCCAGAGTGGGGTACATTCTATGTCCTCTGGATGGGACTCCCATGCAACTCAAACGTTTTCACCTGAGGGCTTTCAATTTGAATAGTGAATTTGGGATAAACATTTTTTTAAGTTATTGTAATGAATATCTAGATAGTGAGACTTTAGATAGTGAGGAATATCTGTACAGCAGTCATGGCAGCCATAATGGTAGTTCTCATTTACTGAAAACTTTACTTAAAAAGCAAGGTCCCCATTTGTCTCATTCACCAATATATTCCCAGTGCCTAAGCACAAAGCTCAGCACATTGTAAGTGCTCTACAAACATTTGTTCAATGAATGAACCGAGCACAAATTGAGTACCAAGCACTAAGCAATTCACCCGTGTTATCTCATTGAATCCTAATATTAACAACCCTAGGGGTAGACAGTGTCATTACTCCCATTTTTCAGATGAGGAAACTGAGGCCTAGAATTAAAGCAGAACTTGGCCAACATTACACAGTGCATATGTCAGAGGCAGAAACATGAACCTCTGTCTTCCTGAGTCCAAAGCCAATATTTTTAACCACCATCCTATATACGATTCTCTTCTCTCACTTAGAAATTCAGACACCTGCTTGGGTTCTATATGCTATAGAATTTTCTGCCACCTCACCTCAGAGACCTTCAGAAAATCCATCTACTTCTAAGAATTATGAATCTCTTTCACATGAGTTCATTATTATTAAGTCAAATCTTTAAATACTATGACAAACTTTGTTTTCTTTATTTGGATTAATAATAATTACAGCTACCATATGTTAAGCCTTTCCTATGTGCCAGTCAGGCACTGTGCTATGTCATATTATATCCATTATTTCACTTAACCTTCACAGTAACCTGATGAGGTAGGTACTGTTATAATTCCCATTTTAGAGACAAGGAAACCGGGGTTTGGAAAAGTTAACTTCCCTAGGCAAATATCCAGTAAATGACAGAGCTGAAATTTAAACTCATGTGTCAGATTGCAAAGCAAATGATCTCAGTCACTCACCACACCTCTTTGGTGACCAGTTGACCAATCAGCTGATGTGACAAATACTGTCAGGGCCTGAAGGAATCGCACCCTCCTCCTCTTAACCTTTGCAAATCCTACTGTTCTTCTATACTGTTCTTCCAGTTTCCACTTCCTCTGTGAAGCCTGCCCTGACTACTGTTGTTCCACTCCTTAGGGATTGCTCCCTCTGCTTGGTCCCCCTCAGCACTCCATGTGTGAGCCTCAAAGAGTGGTCAGTTCCCACTTCCCCACACTAGTCTCAGGCTTCTCTGGTGTAGCTGCCTTCCCTGCTCTCACTGGTTGGACTGGGAGCTCACACAGTGCAAGGCCCAGGTTCGTTGTGAAGGGGAGCAGAATATGTCACCTGAAAATGTGCGTCTTTGGCATAAGGATTATCTTAAGCTGACTATTTTTAGGAAACAGCAGACACAGGAAAAGCTTTGAAAATGAATAGAAGTTACCCTTTTGTGAGGGACATTTACATTTATAAAGGAAATCTCCATTTGTAAGGGTATCTCCCTCTTTGCACCAGGAAGAGGATGACCCAACCTCTAGAAACTCTTATCCATGAAGAAGGCAATGACAGCTGGAGATACTATTTAAGGAGATGGCTTAGGCCATTTTGAAGAGTTACTCAGTTTTCCTGGGTCTCTCTCATATATACAGGAGGTATACATGTTATTAAACTTCTGTTTGTTTTTCTCCCATCAATGTCTTCTATTAGAGGAGCGATCTCAGCCGAGAACCTAGAAAGTTCTTGGAGTCACTGCCTGGCTGGATCCTCAGTGTGACGAGTGTGCTGCTGCTAACTGTGTGTGAAGCTGTTCACCTGTGTCCCACCTCCATCCCCAACATGTCTTCCCAGAAGGGTAGAGGGAAAATTACTTTTCCTCCCCTACAGCTATTTCCCCACCATAAGTAGAATGCCATAAGCACGGTAGGGACAGCAGAGTGTGGCTGCCGTGGCACAGGGTGCACGTGAACTTGTTTTAAAGAAAGTAACCATTATTGTATTATTTCTCCTATTATTGAAGCAATATACATTTATTTTTGAGAATTTAGAAAATATGCATAAGCAAAATGGAGAAAACGACTTAAAACCCTATTATGCAACCACCTAGAGAGAAGCTTTGTTAACAGTTTAGTGCACATCCTTTCATACCTAGTTTATGCATGCCTGCTCCTATTTTTTTACGCATCAGAAGTCAACTATTCAAACTAATTTGTAACTCGTTTTTCCTGTAAAAAGACACAGGGAACACTTGTTATAGCATTGAATGTGCTTTTACATCATTTTTAAAAGACTACACTATATCATACACTAGAGTTGATTTAATGAATTCCTTGAACATTTAAATTGTTTCAAATTCTTTGCTCTTCAGACACACTGGAAGCAACCTAAATATTATCATTAGAGGAGTAATTAAATAAAGTATGGTACAACCAGTCAATGGAATACTATGCAGCTGTTTTAAAGCTTGATATAGGATGCTAAGTGATGATATGGAGTAATTACCAAGATATCCTATTAAGTAAAACGAGAAAAGTGTAAAATTACACGTGTAAAATGGCCTGTTTATATTACAGATAGATGGTTTTGTGTGCAAAGATTTTTCTGGAAGGATACACAGACACAAAAAATACAAAATTTGCTCACCATCACCAATCATCAGAGACATGCAAATCAAAACCACAATGAGATATCACCTCACACCTGCCAGAATGGCCATCATCAAAAAGACCACAAATAACAAATGCTGGTGAGGGTGTGGAGAAAAGGGGACCCTTGTGCACTGTTGGTGGGAATGTAAATTGGTGCAGCCACTATGGAGAACAGTATGGACGTTCCTTAGAAAACTAAAAATAGAACTACCATATGACCCAGCAATTCCACGCCTGGGTATATATTCACAGAAAACAAAAACACTAATTCAAAAAGGTACCTGCACCCCAATGTTCATAGCAGCATTATTTACAATAGCTGAGATATAGAAGCAACCTAAGTGTCCATCAACAAATGAATGGATAAAGAAGATGTGGCACATATATACAATGGAATACTCTTCAGCCATAGGAAAGAATGAAATTTTGCCATTTGCAGCAACATGCATGGACCTGGAGGGTATTATGCTTAGTGAAAGAAGTCAGAGAAAGACAAACACTGTATGTTATCACTTATATGTGGAATCTAAAAAATAAAACGAATGTATATAGCAAAATAGAAACATACTCACAGATATAGAAAACAAACTAGTGGTTACCAGGGGGCAGGGGCAAGTTAGGGGGTATGGGATTAAGAGATATGAACTACTATGTATAAAATAAATAAGCTACAAGGATATTGTATAGCACAGGGAATGTAGCCAATATTTTATAATAAATTTAAATACAGTATAATCTATAAAAATTTTGAATCACTATGTTGTACACCTGAAACTAATATAATAATGTAAATCAACTATACCTCATTAAAAAAATACATAACTGTCAGCAATGGTTTTACCTGGGGAGATGTGGGACTAAAAATGGGCAGGAAGAGGTTTTCTTTTTATTTTACACCCTTCAAAAGGACTGAATATTTTAGCTAGGTGATACATATACATATATAGAGTAGGGTGATGAAAAACCTTCTCAGTACATATTTATATATGTTTATGACAGGTGACTTTTCAATGTGCTGGGAAAGCGAAAGGCAGGCACGAGTTATATTGGCACTGAGTGCCCAAGGTAGTTAACAGAGGACACACTGTTAGGAAGAGTCAACATGTCCCATGGGAAGGCCTAGGAGGCCCTCTGCCCCGTTGCAGAGTTGCTGAAGGCTGGCTTTCACAGAGCTATGCACTAACTGCAGACATCAGAGCCCAAGGGGAGAGTGAGGCTTCCAATTCCTGCTCCAAAGCAGCGTTTTCTCAGCTGTGTTCCCTGAAGCCCTCAGAGTCTGCTGAAAGGGATGCCAAGGTTTCAGGGCCTAGCTGTCATTTTACTCAAAGCAGATTCATTAAAAAAAATTTTTTTAATTGTAGTAGAATACACATACCATAAAATTCACCATCTTAAACATTTTACAGCATACAGTTGAGTGGTATTAAGAAATCAGATTCACTTTTAACCTGATTCATATATCGTGGCTCCATAGTTAAAAGACATTTGATAACGAATGCTCTAAACATAATACTTCTTGATTTTTCCAGGGTACAACACAGGTGAGAAATGACAACATTTACATGGCACATCAAAGTGGAATGACAAGTTTATTCATGGCCAGAGGCAAAAACTGCCCATGGACTCTGGCTGCCTATCTAGCAGACCACCTGGAAGGATCAATAGCTCAGCGCAACTGTAACTCACTCAGGGCACATCAGTATGCCTCAGCTTAGCACTTGGAAAGCATTGTTCAAAGGACTGAAGGAATCAACCCTCAAAACTCAGAGTTAAAGCTAAATGCCAGTGTTGATTGGCCTTTAGCAAGAACAGCCTGCAAAGGGGAAAAGGACACAAGGGTCTTGGGAGCTAACTGGCTCCAAGATAGCTGAGCCCACTTACATGACTCAATCAGAAAGAGTGCCAGGGCATCAGTCAGTTTTACAGAGGGTTGGTTAAGCCAGCAAGTCAGTTTAAATAAAGGTCAGTTAAAGAGCTTCTTCTGTCATTGGCACCATGCACCTGAGCAAAAGTTAAAGCTCATCTTGTTTCTGGGATCAGCAGAGAAATGGGTCTTTGAAGAATCCCAATCCCCCACAGGAGGGGTCTGTACTCAGTCACTGGGGCCACAGTGGCTGGACTCATCCAAGTCAGGCAAAATCTGGGGACAGGAACACTAAACCAACCGTTAAGCAGAGGAGTAATTATTAAGACCCAGATCATACATCCTTCTGCCCCAACAGAAGGCTCAAGTTCCTGGGGAATAAGGAATATAGGGGGACCCTGTAGAAAGAAAACTCAAGAATAGGAACCTACGACCTGTGTTTTAGAGGCAGAATTTCATAGCTATACCCAGGCTGTTTCTCTTTTATAATAACTAACATTTATGAGCATTTACTATATGCTACACAGTTTACATGATTTATTTCATTTAATCCTCACAGGGAGGTTTAAATGAGTTAATCCATGTAAAGCAGTGATGACAGTGTCTAGCATATAACAGACGCTCAATAAATCTGAGCTAAAACAAAAAGTGCTCTGAGGTGGATATATTATCCATGCTTAATGCTTGGGGCAACTCACACCCAGAGAGGTAAGATAACTTGCCTAAGGTCAAGTCAAAAGTGTAATTGCAAATCTGGGATGCAGGCATTCTCACTATATGGTACTCATATAGTATCGATACTATACTATGTTATCTCATCTACCCAACCAGCCAAGCAGCCAACCAACCAACCAACCAACCAAGCAACATGTTTCTAGATACCTATTCAGTCTCAAGTACTTTGGATACAGATTAAGGCCCAGGCCTGGTCCTAAAGAAATCCTAAGTCTATGGGCTTCCCTGGTGGCGCAGTGGTTAAGAATCTGCCTGCCAATGCAGGGGACACGGTTTTGAGCCCTGGTCCAGGAAGATCCCACATGCTGTGGAGCCACTAAGCCCGCATGCCACAACTACTGAAGCCCACATGCCTAGAGCCCGTGCTCTGCAACAAGAGAAGCCACCGCAATGAGAAGCCCGTGCACCATAATGAAGAGTAGCCCCAGCTCGCCACAACTAGATAAAGCCCGCACACAGCAACGAAGACCCAATGTAGCCAAAAATAAATAAATTTATTTAAAAAAAAGAAAAGAAATCCTAAGTCTAATATATTATAGCAATTTTCAGCCAGCTCTCGTGAGAAGAGACAGCATTACAGCTAGAGCTTCCCTGACATGAGTGTCCCAGAACCCACAGTCTATCTTTTCTATATTGTCCAAGTGAAGTAGGCCCATGGGAAATCTAAGGTAAATGAACAAATGTATCACATTTTTAAAAAGTTGGTATCCACTGTCTGGTGGGGAGACAGACCTAAAAACCAGTAACTGCAATCTGGCCTCTGTAATATGCTGTAGGCACACACAGGAGGGAACCATTAATTCCACTTGTTGCTGACAAAAGATAGAAAATGGGGATGGGTAGCATGGAGAGCATTATCTTCTCTTCTTGAATCTTATGGTAGGTGAGATAGAGCTCCCTGGAACACAGGAAAAGGCAGTCAGCAGTGGAAAAGGGACAAAGATGGACACAATCGGTCTTCCCATTTCTCCTGACTTTTATCTTTTAGACCTAAGAATAACTTAGGAAGAAAAGAGGCCAAGAAAGAGATGGCCAGGAAAAGGGATTCTTAAGAGAGGAAAACTCAGAAGGAAGGGAAAACAAGAGACTGGAACAGGATACTCTGAAGTCATACTGAGAGCTGGGGAAGAGGGGGGTTCTAGGAGGAGGTCACAGGATCTCTATGAGTTTGCGGGAGGCAGTGAGATACAGAGTGTAGTACAGCTAAAGGAGACATTTAATTCTGTAATAACTCCTAAGACTCACCCAGGAATTCTAGAGTAGAACCAATATTTGGGCTGAGTCTTAAAATATCTGTAGGAATTAGCCAGGTAAAGAGGGGAAAGGGGACAATAGCATGAACTAAGGCACTAAGGCAACCCAGAGAATAGTAGGGTTGCTGAACTCCAGGTCCTTTGGTGTGGCCAGGGTTTTAGGGGAAAGTGATGAAAGAGGAAGCTGGACAGAGAGGAAGTCCCAAGGGCAAGTGATAGAGGGTCTTATGTACTTTAAGGCGGACCTTGGCATCTGTCCCCACAGAGCCTTGACTTCTCTGGAGGAAAAGCACTTTTGATCCTTCCCCCTCTCTGTAATGTGGTAACGGACGTGTGAAGAAATGGCCAGAGAGTTCATTCCAGTATCAAGGAATACATTTCAGCAATATTTTTCAGTAATATATTTCAGCAACATAAAATACAACTGATTATTGTCACTAACCTGATTTTTTTTGGAATTGGGACATTTGGGTACAATCTTCATGTACTTCAATATAAAAACACACTATACAAATTGCACAGTAATTCCAATGGGGGAAAAAAAAGGAAATGCCAACTTAATGAGTGGTACTTAGAGTGTTTGATGAAGTTGGCATTATACATGATGAGGGCAGGAATGGAAAGAGACCCATTAACCTCACTTCTTTCCAGGATCCCTCCCATCAGCTATAGCTGAAAATGATTGGCTATAACATCCTAGAGGCTCAAGGTACTGAATTTGGCTCTGAGGCTTAAAGTCTCAGAAGGGCAAGAGGAGAAGGGGGAAAAGCTCTGGTATGGTTTGGCCCTTTGAGGACAATGGCTTACAGGAACCACTTGAGGACAATAAGTGAAGAGAAGAGAAGCAGTGGAATTTCTACACTTCAAGTGGACATGAAGAAAGGAAGCTCATGGGAAATACCCAAAAGCATAATGTCCTGGAAGCCAGGGAGAAAGGGGGATGGAGAAGGCAACAATAACAAATGGAGAGCAGAAGGTGTCAGTGGCAGGAGACTGTGAGAAGTGAGATGGAAGAACACACCAGCTGTTGCCTGGAGACGTTTCATTCAAGGTCTCTATGAGGCCAAAACTTATTTTGGGTGCACTTAGACGTAATAAAATCATTTTCGAAAAGCAAGTAGCTCTTATGTTACTTCCATAAAACCTTCCAGAGTGGAGTATAAACATACTGAAACTCATGGACATGCTATGAGTCAAAAGCCCTTAGCTTTTGGGAGCAACCCTTGGAGACAAAGAGAAAGTGTGTTGTAAAGTTAAATTATAAGAAAATATATTTGTAGCAATATCTAATTACAGTAGGCAAACCAAGGCCTGCTCAGAGATTGGTCTTTCCTGTCCTTGAATGGTACATTGATAGGAATATTGGAATGTACACAGAGCATTAAAAAGAGGTCATCTATTATTCAGCAGTCAGATCAGGTATTGAGCTTACTAGTTACTAATGAAATGAACTTCCTAGGGTGTTAGCCATGTAAAAACACCAGAGAAATTACAAAGAACATGCTATATATTCCCCAAAGACTAAGGCTGACTCAAAATATTAGGGTTAAAAGTAGTGTGAGATGACAAACTCTGTAACAGATACAGAAAAGTTCTGAGGGAAAAATGGTTATTATTTCAAGTAGCCCTAGGACACACTGAAAACATTTGATCCACTGCCCTCATCAACCAAAGCTCTGCCTATGTTGTGGGTCCAAAGATGGCTTAGGCTTACCCACTCAGCAATTTAGTATAAGAGTTATCTAGACCAGAATTTGTAAGATCACCGTACCTCCCATAATTATCGACAAAATATGTGCATATAGGTATTTCTCTGGAGAGAATAAATGGCTTTCATCTGATTCCTAACATGGTCAAAGACCCCCCAGAAATGAAAGACCACTTCTAGACAAGTTTTATTTACAAAGAATAGTCCCAGTGAGGTTTCCTGAGTATTAGCACTTGCTATTTTATATCTATCATTCAGTTCTAGACACTGGCCAATCAAGCAACACACCTGGAAACCTAGTTTAGAGTGTGCAAACCCCCAAACTGCTCAAACTGTTGGAGTTACGGAATTTGCCCATCACAATTTTGCTTGTTGTCTAATATTCTGAACAACCACCAACTTCACTGTGGGTACTACTTCCATGTCCCAAAACTGGGAGGCCATCTTGTAAACAATGTAACCTTAGCAACAGTTTTGTGACCATGAACTATTATAATATATTGTGTGTGTGTGTATATACATATGTGCACACACACACACACACACACACTCACACAATACAATAGCTATTGCAGTTTTAGTTAGATTTATTTTAGCGCCAGAAGGGGAATTAATTTTAGCCAAGAACCATCTCAACTCCCTTTGTTCTGTCCCAGGCGACTGCATGGAGACTGTTACCCCATTCTTATTGATTAAGATTATCAAAGTTATTAACAGGTAATCTTCAGGTAATATTAGCAGATAATCATAGCATTCCAAAATTCTCATTGGAAGTGTATGATTCATTTTAAAAACTGAACGGATAATAGATACTGTGTTCTACAAAGAGTCGGCAGCTAAAGGGCAAGAATAATGCAAAATAAAAAAAACTGGGGAAGATGCGTCTATCACTGGGATGCAGGCTTTCAGAATTGGGTATATGTCCATAGATGGGGGCACTGAATGCAGGCCCTCTCTGACTCAGCCAGAAGGAAGATAAAAGTTCTCCTAACAGAGAGGACAGCTTGTCACATCTATCTCTTCAGCCATCTTGCCTACATGGAGAATAATGACCATCCCTGGCATTATCTTTGACTTAGAGAACGAGCCATAAGAAGAAGATCAAAGAGTAGCTGGAGGTCCAGATTGCCTTGTCCTTTGATTAGCAATTCTTAGGACAGAAGCTTTCAAAAGCACAGTAGGAAGAGCAAAGGTGCCCTCTTTACACAGTAGATGTGTTCTTGGAAAGTCAGCTGTAACTTGGGGACTGAAAGTCAACGAGTCAATGAACAGTTGGTTCCATAAAAAGAATGTTTCGATTGCAGCCGCACAGCACAGGGAGATCAGCTCGGTGCTTTGTGACCACCTAGAGGGGTGGGATAGGGAGGGTGGGAGGGAGACACAAGAGGGAGGAGATATGGGGATATATGTATATGTATAGTTGATTCACTTTGTTATGAAGCAGAAACTAACACACTATTGTAAAGCAATTATACTCCAACAAAGATGTTAAAAAAAAAAAGAATGTTTCAATTTTCTAGTATGGTCCTTACTTTAAAAAAATACAGGCACACATGCACACGCACACACACACACACATATATATAACATATTTATATATTTTTCTTTAGGTGAGTTCAGTCATATTTTTAAAAAAATACTGAGGTGCAGTTAGGTTCTGAGTTTAGCAAACCAGCATTTTCTAAAATTTTCAGCTTATGGAATTTTTTGTTTAATTGGTTTTGTAAACTAGATCCTATATTAAGTGTCTATTTAAAGGAAACCTCTGTGCAAGGAATCATCTTTTGACAACTGAAGTGCTAAGCACCCACATTTCATGGTACAGTATATTCAGCTTTGTGCTTCTCAGGTGGTCTTGGAAATTGAAGCACATGGGTATTCAATGCGGGGAACAGGATTCAGAGGCCCTTGCACTGCTAGTCATTCTCTAGCAGCACTGTCAATTCTCCTAATTTGGGGAGAAGGGGCTACAGGGAGATACCTGACTACAGGTAGTGATTCATTCTTAAATAGCAAAGAACAGAAAAGAAACAAAGGACAACTGGGCTTCCCTGGTGGCGCAGTGGTTGAGAGTCCACCTGCCGATGCAGGGGACGCGGGTTTGTGACCCGGTCCGGGAGGATCCCACATGCCACGGAGCGGCTGGGCCAGTGAGCCATGGCCGCTGAGCCTGAGCGTCCGGAGCCTGTGCTCCGCAACGGGAGAGGCCACAGCAGTGAGAGGCCCGCATACCGCAAACAGAAAAAAAAAAAAAAAAAAAAAAAAGAAAGAAAACAGCGGAGGACAACTAAAGGTCTTCTGTCTTATATCTCTCCTTGGCTAAGAAAATAATTCTGGTCTGGGCTCCCAGCTGGCTCTCAGCTCTGGAGGGGTGGTCGGGATGAGAGCATCTTAAGTGGCAAACACATTTGGATATTTTCAGACACTTGAACAGAGGCAAAAAGTGTGGAGAATACAGAAAATGCACATTCACTCCAGAGGTTACTGACAAGATTAATTACCTCATAACTGCTTTAATAAAATGACTCCAAGCATATTGCAACTATAATTATCCATAAAAATCCTAATGAATTCAATTTCTCCAGAAATCACCTTGCTGCAACTGGTGAGTGTAGGAGAAGTAAGGAGAGGAGGCAATCCAGCTCTTAGGGAGGGAAAGAGACAGGGAGATAGTTGATGGAACTAGGTGGTGTCTAATCAGGTCAAGTACATAGGGGCGAATGGTGTTTATTCTGGCTTTTGCCTTGTGGTGTCTCAATTGATCTATGGACCCCCTTTTTAGACGCCAGTGTTTCTGTTGAAAACAAACTCAAACATCACTTTTTCCCTTTCCTCCCACCACCCCATCATTGTGTGCCTGTGTGCGCATGTGCATACATGTGCCCATATACACATATCTATGTTCATGAATCTGGTTCAATTCTCTTTGCAAAATGCACATTATAAGAGACAGGGCCAAAGCTCATCCTGGTCAAACTGGTCCTGGTCAAACTCAGAGGGAAGATATGTCAGTCAGTGGTGCTCTCCACACTTCCAGTATCCCGCTACCAACTTAGGTACCTTATCCCACCCCCAGGACCTTCATGCTGCCTCTGGGCTACTTAGGGCTCTTTTTCAATCCACTTTTCCCATGCAAGGACTCACTCAGACCTGATCCTGCCTCCCTTTTTCCTACACAGAATGTCCCTATCTTGGGTCCTGTTCCCACAAAATCACGGTGTCACCTAACTGTCTTACTGGACATGTAATGACAAAGGGATGTATCTTAGACTGGAAGTCAGAATGACCCTATATCACTGAATGGCCATGTAGTTTTGGGAACAAATCACTTAATTTCTCTAAACCTCAGTTTCTCTGAATCTCAGTGTCTTTCTCTGAAAGAAAATGTTTGAGTAATGAAACTTGCACTATCCTCCTCACAGGAGGATCCAATGAGACGTAGAAAAAAAAGAACATCTGCGGAGTCCTTTCACTATTTTCATAGCTACTATATAATTTAATCCCCAAAACAACAACTCTGTGCTAAATATTGTATTCTTATACTCACATTAGAAATGGCAAAATTAAGAATTACAAAAGGTTAGCTATGTGCCCAACGTTATCCAGCTAGTATGTGACAGCAGTGGTGTGTGAACCTAGGTCCACAGACTCCATCCAGTGCTCTTTCTACCACACAGGACTGAGCTGTACAAAGGGGAATGTGCAATACTCAGGAAAAGTATTAATGCCACTGTCCTTATTTTATTACTATATTATCAACTTGTATCATGATTCCTTAAGATAACCCTTCCTCTTCGGTCAGGACTGTCTGTCTTGTTTGTCATCACCTCTCCATATGCCATGCCTTGGTTCATCTTTCTATCTGAAAATTTTAAATCTTCAGATTCTGCTTCTTTCATGAAGCTGTCCCTCATTATTTCACCCTGACTCAACAGCTTCCTTCTTTGAAGGCCTACAACTTTCACATCTCTACCAAGAAATTCAGTCCTTGTTTATGAATACTCTCAAATCATTCTCTGGTTACTCATTACAATTTATAATAGCCCTCGTTTTTCAGTCTCTACTCTATTCCAAGACAATAATTTCAATAATCAAAGTTTGTCTACTTCCAAAACTCCACTTGACCTACTTCCAGCTCTATAACCTACTTCTCTCTGACATATACACTTATGCCATGTATGGTCTTGTCTTAATGTTGTCTGCATGTTCCACGCTTACCTCCAGCACAGCATGGTGATTGAGAGTACAGCCACTAGGACCAGACTGTGTGACTTCACAAGTCATCTCCCACTTACTAGCTATATACGTTGAGTAAGCTACATAATCTCTCTGTGCCTCGGCTTTCTCATTTATAAAATGGGGATAATAATAGCACCTAACTCACCTACTTCACAGGGTTGTGGTAAAGATTAAAGGAATACATACATACACACACACACACACACACACACATCACCTTGGAATGAACATTGGAACATACATACACACAGAGAACTTAGAATTGTACAATCACGTAATAAGTGTTCAGTAAATATTAGGTATTATTTCCTGCCTGCTCACTCTGTGCTAGGTTTGTGACACACATTATCCCATTTAATATACACAACAACCCTGTGACACAGGCTCTGTTATTGCCCCCATTTCACTGATGAGTAAAATAAAACTCAGGAAGGTTAAAACACATTTCTAAGATCATACAAAACAAAGTGATAATTCCAGGATTCAGATCCAGATTGATCTTGCTCCAAGTCAATGTTCTTTCCATTACACAGTGCTTATTCAAGTTGTTTTGTTTTGGTTTTTTTTTTTTTTTTTTTTTTTGCGGTACACTGGCCTCTCACTGTTGTGGCCTCTCCCGTTGCGGAGCACAGGCTCCGGACGCGCAGGCTCAGCGGCCATGGCTCACGGGCCCAGCCGCTCCGCGGCACGTGGGATCCTCCCGGACCGGGGCACGAACCCGTGTCCCCTGCATCGGCAGGCGGACTCTCAACCACTGCGCCACCAGGGAAGCCCTCAAGTTGTTTTTATTATAATATACCTCGTCTTCCCAATAGGACCATAAACTTCCAAGGGTAGAATCTATGTCTTATAATACTTATAGACAGATCCCCTGCTCTCTCCACTGTAATCCTCACTTTTTGTTTGCCATGAAGTTGGTCTTCAATAAACATTCACTGACTTGGAGAGCACTTTTGGAGTAAAGTCTAGACACTATAACCCCTCAAGCACAGGGGTATCACTTCTCTTATTGCTGAACTCACAAACAGGGTTTCCTGCCTAAGACTCACCAGGCTCCTTGATCATTACCTACCAATCCTGCCTCTAAGTTTCTTACACCTCTCCCCCTTTGTACTTAGCAGGCTGGATAATCCTTATTTCAAGACATGAAATGAGGAGATGCTAGGGACTCGAATGTGTCTTGCACATTCAGGTTTAAGTTCCATTCATTCATTCAACAAATCTATACAGAGCACCGACTGTGTGCCAGGTACCTTTCTAGGTACCAGGGCTACAGACAAGACTGTCCAGACTGGAAATGCATGCTATGTATTAGTGTTCACTAACATGAGGATCACCTCCCTGGGGAGGGATAATGCTTCCCACCCCCAGAAGTCAGGGCTTGGGCATTTGACTCGTTTGGGTCAGTAAAATGAGACACATATTACTTCCAGGCAAAAGCTCTAACACTGCGTGCTTGGTTACCTGCTATTTTCCCTCTACAGCAATGAGCAGCAATATTACTGATGGTGGCTATCCCATTAGCCTGGGCCCCAGAATAAAGATGATATAGAGAAAAGCCGCAGCCAATCCACAAGGGGAATGAAAAATAAACTTCTGCCAATTCAAGTCACTGTAATTTTTCAGGTTACTTCTTACTGCAGCATAATCTAGAACACCATGATTGATACGGAGTAAAAGGAGGAAAATAAAGAAAACAGCATCCCACTCCCCTTTACAGCCGTTGCTATGGATTTACTGGTAGCTGTCTAATTGACTAATGGTGTTTAGAAAGCTGAATATAAGCATACTTGAGGGGAAACAACGCTATAAATCAGTCACGGCTATGGCAATACCCTCACCAAAGTAGTTAGCACCTTCCTTATAGAGTGTCAATAAAAACAAACACCAGTACAATGAAACTGTATACATATATCTGCATGGATCTGGTGAACACATAAACCAGGAGAGCTAATCTTGAATGCTTCTCTCACTAAAAACCTGGTAGTCAATTTCTTATGTTGCACTATTTCTTTTGGTTGTTTTTCATAAAAGTAGACTTCTAATGTTCTCCCTGGTAAACTATTCATGGTACAGCCTCCAAGTACATGTTTCTGGTTTGCATAAGTCATCATAACTTGACAGTGGGCTGTGGCGGTCATGAGAATGAGCCTTACACATACACACACACCCCCAACTACAATGAGAATAACTGACCAAGGGCCCTAGCTGCTGTGCTCTGAAATCCATCACAACATTTGCTCCAAAGTCACACTCCCTGCAGGCGACTCCCAACTAAGTATAGCAGAGAAATGAAGGAAGCCCCATCCCTGGGAGACAAAGGACTTCTCTGATGGCTGACTCCCCCAAGGCCTCACCCAACCTTCTTTAGACTGCTCAGAAGTCTAGAACACTTCACTGGACTTTCCTTCACTCTCTCCTTTATTCAAGGTCAGACTTAATTTGTGGTCTGATAGCTCTCCCAGCCTTTGTGGGCCCTCGCCCCATTTTCTCTCACGGGTATTTCCCCTAATAAAATCCATGGACATTAAATTCCATCTTGGTATCTCTTTCTCAGAGAACCTTGACAACCACATAGGCCAATTTGTTGACATTCCTTAAGATGTCATACTTGGGACCTGGAAGCAGGAAATTATGTCTACTTACACCATGCATATCTCTCAAATGAATGCCCTTACTAGTATGCAGACCCCTTGAGTAGGGAATGTGAATCAATGTTGAGTCCACAATGCTCAGCCCAGTGCCTAGTATAGTCACTCAATATGTTTTTGTCAAATCAACAAGTCAATGAACGTTCCCTAGATTCATGGTTTGTCAATTATACTTCTAAGAATCTTACAATTCTAGAAGGGAAATTGTAGACCATTTAGCCCATGTGGAAACAAACCTCTTTTATATCCAGTACCTGGAAATCTCCTGTTTGCTGAATATAAGAAATGAGATGGTATTACTCTTAGCCTCATTCTAGGATTTAAAAATATTTTGGTCAAGCTGTTTTTTCTCATGCCTAACCTTATTCTTTGTCGGTGCTCTAAATCACTTGTAGAACTTCGTCGGTATTCTCTTTATAATAATCTATTTTTATGTTTATATTCACTCAGTTATTCATTCATCAAACATTTAGTACATTCTATGAACCAAGTACTAGGCACTAGAGATACAAAGATAAGTAAGATTCTGTCCCTGCATTGATCTCAGCTTTCAGCCTAGTGAGATAAACAAACATTAAATAAATAGTCAAATGAAAAAATATGTACCCACAACTTGTGATAAGTGTCATGAAGGAAAATAACAAGGAATTATGGGAGCATGAAACAGGGTTAACATATTTAGGTTGAGGTAGGAGTCAGACAAGGTTATTCCATGTACTGATATTTAATTGGATGCAATTTCTTCAATTAGTTTCCTTGAGAAATAGTCTGTGGTCTAATTGATCCTACTACGCATTTATTTCAACTAACATGCCTCTCTTTCTGCCAGAAATGCTCTTCTTTCCAGTCTTCACCTGAGGAGAATCAACAGACTCTAGCAATGGATTATAGCTGGGGGTGAAGTAAAAGAAAAGAATCAAGAATGACTCCTAAGTTTCTGGCTTGCTGACTGGATAGATGGTGGTGTTGCGTTTCCCTTAGATAGACAAATTCATTAGTTCTACCTACAAAATACATCGTGCCTCTAAACACATCTTAGTATATCTATTGCTATCACTTGATTCCACTTACCACCCTCTCTCCCCTGGACTTTTGCAATAGCACCCTGACAGGTCTCCCTGCTTCCCCTCGGGCCCCTACCGTCTATAGATTTTGATTTTTTCAAACTCTATAAATCAAATTATGCTACTTCTCTCCTCAAAACCCTACAATGACTTTTTATCATACTTGGAACAAAAATCAAATTCTCCTTATCATGGCCTCCAAGCATATATATGATCTGATTCCTGACTACCTCTCTGACTCCATTTCCTAAAACTTTTCTTTTCGCTTATAGCTCTCTAGCCATTATGCTTTTTCTCAAACATACCAAGCATATTCCCACCTCAGGGCATTCACACTTGCTGTTTCCACTATGTGAAATGTTCCCCCAGATATCTGCATGATGTGTTACTTCTTTTTGTTCAGGTTTTCCTTAACATGTCTTCTCAGGGGGAACTTCCTTAATCACTCTTATCAAATACATTAACCTCCCCATCATTATCTCCTTAGTATACTTTGCTTCAATATTCTCTCTCTCTCTATGTGTATATATATATTCACACACACCCATTATTTATTTGTTTGTTTTTTATTATTACTCTCTACCAGTAAAATGTAAATTCTGGTAGTCAGAAACCTGTTTACTGCTATGTCACGAGTACCTAGAATTGTGTTTGCTACCTAATAGGTAGGAGCACTGGTGGGAGAAGACAATGAGTTTAGCTTTGGATGTGTTGGTCTGGAGATGATTTGGGGACATCCAAGTTAGGGTGCCCAGTAGGCAGTTGCACAGTGGAGTCTGGAGCTCAGATCAAGTTGGAGATAGAAATTTGAGAGCCATAAGCATAGAGATGGTATTTAAAGCCACAAGACTGGAAGAGGACAAGGTAAACTGGAAAGGAGTATACAGTGAAAAGAGGAGAGGACCCAGGACTGGGTTATAGCAACCAACAATAGTAAAGACCAGGATGATGAATAACATTCTTCCTTAATTTTTTTCCTTCAGGCTCTCTCAATTATCCCTTGGCTCTTAAATGTCCATTTTCAGCAGGTTTGTCCTGATTTGGCAGGATGCTGGGTTAAAAAAGACGCAAATACTCCTCTACGTACAAAATAAAACCCACTCTCAGACAGCAGTATTTTTCTGGATCTTCTAAGGGATGAGCCATATTTAGGAAGGATCTATCCGTTGAAAATATGTCTGAATAATGTTTATTATGGTTCATGATTTAGAGTTACTTAAGAAATCTATTAATATAACTGTTACTGAAAATTCCCTTAATATTAAAATGCAAGCATATGTTACTATAACTAGTAGATCATCCTTGGCCTTCATTTAGTTTGCTTCCTGTGCTTGTCTCTCCTTCTTTTTAGCCACAGCACAGGTAAAACACTTTAGGAGAAGCTGAACCAATTCTCATTCTTCAGTGTCAGGAACCCAGCTGGAGGCAGATCCAAAGATACAAGCTCCTCAAGATGGATTTTCAACTTTAATAAGCAAATACATTCTGATCACCTGGCATGCTCACTGAGCCATTGTTTTTAGAGGAACTGAAGCATCCATATTTGTCATTTAGCTTGCGTGCCTTAGGTTGTAGGAGAAATGAAAAATCAGGAGCCTTCAACTCTGTTGGATGCTTTGAGAAAATGTCCTTTAAATTATTCAAGGTCCATTTGTCTCCATCTAAGAGTGCACAAAGTGTCAGATTAATTTTCAACAGTTAAGAATTAAGGTTCTGGAGTGGCTCTGTGATCAGAGTGGGCAACTGAAACATGCTAAATGGATGATGCCTGGGACAGTATGCCTCTTTTGTGTTAGAGGCACAATGAACTGTCAGGAACTAAGCAGTGAGAGCAGAGAAGTCATAGAGGTCTGGATGCCAGGTGCTTATGAGTCATGTCCTAAAGGAAAGAAGGAAGGAGGGCACCTTCCCATTAAATAATGATTACAGCCTGACCCAGACAAAGATTCCTTTGGGCCACATAGAACCACCCAAGGCCACAGAATGGTACTTTGGCTTTTCATATTTTAAAGAACCTTGCTCACTGATCCCCAAATTTAGTATGGGCAGAGGACAGAAGATTATTGGAAGTTTACAACCACCTGAGATATTGGCACGAGAAAGTTCAGGGAGAATGAAAAAATAATATTCCCTTACCTTTGGATTCTGTTTTTTCATAAACTATAGCATGTTCCAGTTGGTAAAACTGAGACTCAGAGAGGACTAAGTAACTTGCGCACAGTCATACGACCACAACCAGTAAGTGAAATTGAATCCAAGGAATATTTTTCACATCTATCAAGTCAGAAACTTTCGAATTTAATTAATTTTTTTGAAGAACTCCTTTCTCCCAAAATTTTGCTGAAAGGCCATATATATTCATCCCCACTTTTATATATAGATATATAAAAGTGGAGATTATCACGTTAAAAGTGAAGGATGCCTGGAGCTCTAAGAACTAGGCCTAAGTCCTGCCCCTCAATCCCCACCGCAGCCACCTTTTGGATTCTGAGACATCACTATGAACCTAGGATTTTCAAATACACAGAAAACCAAACAAAATATGGAATGGTTTCATTTGAGGATTTGCTCACCATTTTGAGATATGTACTAGTTTGGTAGAGAATTAAGATTGGAAATGAACGCCAAGTTCTAGAAAAAAAATATGGTCACAGGAACAGGTTATGACGTATCTAAATGTCAGGGTGATGAAAGAATAGTCAGAGTAGGGTTGGCAGGACAATAAGAGAAATTGTGTTCCAGGACAAAAAGACAGTGGACGAAAGGCATAGAGAAGGCATACACACAGAAAAAAAAACTCATTAATTAGATGTAAAGCAAAAGGAGCATTTTTTTTACTCAATTTGGAGATAGTTGTGGTCTGAAGAGCTCTGCCACTAAATGGAGCCTATGTAATCTTAAAGGGCAATAGGCTTGCTATAGGAGCTTTGTTTCTTGTCAACAGCTGTATCCTTTACCTATTCAAGAAGCTTCTGATCCTGTTGGGATTACTACATCCCTGGGGGTGGGTTTGGGTCCTTTCTGTAGGGTTAAGATTTCATTCCAACTCAAAAATTGGCTATCCACTGGTATTCTTTGTTGCCCCTTCATCAGTCTTTTCCTCTAAGAGTTCTAGATCCCTCTGACATAGGAATCAGGGTTCTGGAGGAGAGAACTATTAACCTACTGCATGACAGTAGACATAAATTCTCTTACTACATCCATTTTACAGCTGAGGAAACTGCTGTCCAAAAAAGGTGAATGACTTATTCAACATAATACAGCACTCAGTGGTAGAACAGATACTCAAATTAAAATCTCCTGATTCTTAAGTACTCATTACCTACAGAAGCACTACCTCAAAACAATTCCATTTTGTCCATATATGATAAAAAATAATTTAAGCATTTTAGTAGCCAAAAAAGGTTCTATGAAAGAGAAAACCTTTTCTATTGATACACTGTTCTTTTGAATTAAGTCCATGAGCCCGAATCTTTAACCAAAATATGAACTTCAGGGCTTCCCTGGTGGCGCAGTGGTTGAGACTCCACCTGCCGATGCAGGGGACACGGGTTCGTGCCCCGGTCCGGGAAGATCCCACATGCCGCGGAGCGGCTGGGCCCGTGAGCCATGGCCACTGAGCCTGCGCGTCCGGAGCCTGTGCTCCGCAACGGGAGAGGCCACAACAGTGAGAGGCCCGCGTACCGCAAAAAAAAAAAAAAATGAACTTCAACCTGAACCAAGTACTTAATTTTCCAAACTCTAGTACTGTTTCCTGAACCATGACCCAAACAAAAGTATTATTCATTTCTTTTCATATTTAAAACACTTTAAAAATAGAAGTCACACATGCACCTATTATAATAAGTCAACTAATCCTACAAGATTTGTTAGGCCAGACAACAGTCCCTATTCCTCTTCCCTCACTCTATTTATCCTTCCCATTAGGAAAGCACTTCAAGTATTTTCAATGATTCTTTTGCTGCATATCTCAATATCTCTAAATTTACATGCTTGTATTGCTAACTCATGAATTTTCAGTTTTAGCCATATCTATTGATGTGCCTGTTTGGAGGATGAAGATCTGGTACTCTTTCTTTTTCTTACCTACCACAAACATAGGCATCCCCCAATCTCTCCAAATTCCCAAGATAATTATATTTAGTCTAGATCAGTGTTTACATTATTATAACCATAGAGTAATCTTTGATATTTTTCCTTTGCCATCCAACTTTTCATATTCCCTGGAATTAATAATTGGGGTTTCTAAGTTAGAAATACTTTTTTCTTCGGATTTTTGAAAGCATGGCTCCATTATTTTCTGCTTTCCTGTTTTATTGTTAGAAAGTCCAAAAACACTCTTTTTTTTAAAATACATCTTCATTGGAGTATAACTGCTTCACAATACTGTGTTAGTTTCTGTTGTACAACGAAGTGAACCAGCCACATGCACACATATATCCCCATATTCCCTCCCACCCTCCCTATCCCACCCCACTAGGTCATCCCAAAGCACCGAGCTGATCTCCCTGTGCTATGCGGCTGCTTCCCACTAGCTATCTACCTTACATTTGGTAGTGTATATATGTCCATGCCACTCTCACACTTCACCCCAGCTTCCCCCTCCCCCTCAGTGTCCTCAAGTCCATTCTCTATGTCTATGTCTCTATTCCTGCCCTGCCCCTAGGTTCATCGGTAGCTTTTTTTTTTCTTTTTAGGTTCCATATATAGTGTTAGCATACGGTATTTGTTTTCCTCTTTCTGACTTACTTCACTCTGTATGACAGATTCTAGGTCCATCCACCTCACTACAAATAACTCAATTTCGTTTCTTTTTATGGCTGAGTAATATTCCATTGTATATATGTGCCACATCTTCTTTATCCATTCATCTGTCGATGGACATTTAGGTTGCACTCTAGATGCTTTGTTTGTGAATTTTCTCTACCCCATTCTAAATATTTGGAAATGATGAGGTCGACAAGGGCTTAATTTCCAAAATATACAAACAGCTTATACAACTCGACAACAAAAAAACAAACAAATCGATCGAAAAATGGGCAGAAGACATAAACAGACATGTCTCTAAAGACGACATATAGATGGCCAATAGGCACATGAAAAGATGCTCAGCATTGCTAATAATTAGAGAAATGCAAATCAAAACTACATTGAGGGACCACCTCACACTGGTCAGAACGGCCATCATTAAAAAATCTACAAATAACAAATGCTGAAAAGGATGTGGAGAAAAGGGAACCCTCCTACACTGTTGGTGAGAATGTAAATTGGTGTAGCCACTATGGAAAACAGTATGGAGGTTCCTCAAAAAACTAAAAATAGAGTTGCCATATGATCCAGCAATCCCACTCCTGGGCACATATTCAGAAAAAAACTGTAATTTGAAAAGATATATGTACCCCTATGTTCATAGCAACACTATTTACAATAACCAAGACATGGAAGCAAACTAAATGTCCATCAACAGATGAATGGATAAAGAAGATGTAATGTGTCTGTGTATGTGTATACACAACACACACACACACACTCACACACACAATGGAATACTACTCAGCCATAAAAAAGACTGAAATAATGCCATTTACAGCAACGTGAGGGGACCTAGAGATTATCACATTAAGTGAAGTAAGTCGAAAACAGAAAGTCAAATACCATATGATATAACTTATATGTGGAATCTAAAATATGACACACATGAACTTATTTACAAAACAGAAACAGACTCACAGACATAGAGAACAGACTTGTGGTTGCCAAGGGGGAGTGAGGGCAGGAGAAGGATGGATTGGGAGTTTTGGACTAGCAGATGCAAACTATTATATATAGAATGGATAAACAACAAGGTCCTACTGTATAGCAGAGGGAACTATATTCAATATATTCAATATCTTGTGGTAAACCATAATGCAAAAGAATATGAAAAAGAATATATATATATGTATGTATATGAATCACTTTGCTGTACACCAGAAACTAACAAAACACTGTAAATCTTGGGGAGGATGGCAGTAACGGCTGCTTCTTCTAGAGCTAGGGAATACAGCTAGACCTGGATCCAAAGAAGGCTCACCATATAGACCAGGCCTGGAGGACAACACTGGCTAGAGGACTCAACAGAGTGCGGGAGGCTGGCCGTGTGGCTGACAAGATCCTGGTGCTCTGGCTGGGTGTCAGGCCTGAGCCTCTGAGGTGGGAGAGCTGCGTCCAGGACACTGGACCATCAGAGACCTCCGCGTCCCACATAATACCAGTTGGCGAGAGCTCTCCCAGAGATCTCTGCCTCAACACTAAGACCCAGCTCCACTCAACGACCAGCAAGCTCCAGTGCTGCACACCCCATGCTAAACAGCTAGCAAGACAGGAACACAACCCTACCCATTAGCAGAGAGGTTGCCTAAAATCAACTAAGTTCACAGACACCCCAAAACACACCACTGGATGTGGTCCTGCCCACCAGAAAGACAAGATCCAGCCTCATCCACCAGGACACAGGCACCAGTTCCCTCCACCAGGAAGCCTACATACACTGAACAAACCTTAGCCACTGGGGGCAGACACCAAATAAAATGGAAACTACAAACATGCAGCCTGTGAAAAGGAGACCCCAAACACAGTAAGTTAAGCAAAATGAGAAGACAGAGAAATACGCAGGAGATGAAGGAGCAAAGTAAAAATCCACCAGACCAAACAAATGAAGAGGAAATAGGCAGTCTGCTTGAAAAAGAATTCAGGGCTTCACTGGTGGCGCAGTGGTTGAGAGTCTGCCTGCCGATGCAGGGGACACGGGTCCGTGCCCCAGTCCGGGAAGATCCCACATGCCGCGGAGCGGCTGGGCCCGTGAGCCATGGCCACTGAGCCTGCGCGTCCGGAGCCTGTGCTCCGCAACGGGAGAGGCCACAGCAATGAGAGGCCCATGTACCGCCAAAAAGAAAAAAGAAAAGAAAAAGAATTCAGAGTAATGACAGTAAAGATGATCCAAAATCTAGGAAAGAGAATGGAGAAAGCACAAGAAACATTTAACAAGTAACTAGAAGAACTAAAGAGTAAAGAAACAATCATGAACAACACAACAAATGAAATTAAAAATTCTCTAGACGGAATCAACAGCAGAATAACTGGGGCAGAAGAACGGATAAGTGACCTGGAAGATAAAACAGTGGAAATAACTATCACAGACCAGAATAAAGAAAAAAGAATGAAAAGAATTGAGGGCAGTCTCAGAGACCTCTGGGACAACATTAAATGCACCAATGTTCAAATTATAGGGTTCCCAGAAGAAGAAGAGAAAAAGAAAGGGACTGAGAAAATATTTGGAGATTACAGTTGAAAACTTCCCTAATATGGTAAAGGAAATAGTCAATAAAGTCCAGGAAGTGCAGAGAGTCCCATACAGTATGAATCCAAAGAGAAACATGCCAAGACATATATTAATCAAATTATCAAAAATTAAATACAAAGAAAAAAAATTAAAAGCAGCAAGAGAAAACAACAAATCACACACAAGGGAATCCCCATAAGGTTAACAGCTGATCTTTCAGCAGAAGCTCTGCAAGCCACAAGGGACTGGCAGGACATATTTAAACTTGGAAAATGGAAAAACCTACAACCAAGATTACTCTACCAGCAAGGATCTCACTCAGATTCGACAGAGAAATTAAAACCTTTATAGACAAGCAAAAGCTAAGAGAATTCAGCACCACAAAACCAGCTTTACAACAAATGCTAAAGGAAGTTCTCTAAGCAGGAAACACAAGAGAAGAAAAAGACCTACAATGACAAACCCAAAACAAGTAAGAAAATGGTAATAGGAACATACATATCGATAATTACCTTAAATGTAAATGGATTAAATGCTCCCACCAAAAGGCATAGACTGGCTGAGTGGATACGAAAACAAGAGCTGTATATATGCTGTCCACAAGAGACCCACTTCAGACTTAGGGACACATACAGACTAAAGTGAGGGGATGGAAAAACATATTCCATGCAAATGGAAATCAAAAGAAAGCTGGAGTAGCAATTCTCATATCATCATATCAGACAAAATAGACTTTAAAATAAAGGCTATTACAAGAGACAAAGAAGGACACTACATAATGACCAAGGGATCAATCCAAGAAGAAGATATAACAATTGTAAATATTTATGCACCCAACATAGGAGCACCTCAATACATAAGGCAAATACTAACAACCATAAAAGGGGAAATTGACAGTAACACAATGAGAGTAGGGGACATTAACACACCAATTTCACCAATGAACAGATCATCCAAAATGAAAATAAATAAGGAAACACGAACTTTAAATGATACATTAAACACAATGGACTTCATTGATATTTATAGGACATTCCATCCAAAAACAACAGAATACACTTTCGTCTCAAGTGCTCATGGAACACTCTGCAGGATAGGTCATATCTTGGGTTACAAATCAAGCCTTGGTAAATTTAAGAAAACTGAAATCATTTCAAGTATCTTTTCCGACCACAATCCTAGGAGACTAGATATCAATTACAGGAAAAAAGTGTAAAAAAATACAAACACAAGGAGGCTAAACAATACACTACTTAATAACCAAGAGATCACTGAAGAAATCAAAGAGGAAATCAAAAATACATAGAAACAAATGACAATGAAAACACAACAACACAAAACCTATGGGATGCAGCAAAAGCAGTTCTAAGAGGGAAGTTTACAGCAATACAATCCTACCTCAAAAAACAAGAAAAATCTAAAAAAACAGCCTAACCTTACACCTAAAGCAATTAGAGAAAGAAGAACAAAAAACCCTCAAAGTTAGCAGAAGGAAAGAAATCATAAGGATCAGATCAGAGGTAAATAAAAAGGAAATGAAGGAAACGATAGCAAAGATCAATAAAACTAAAAGCTGGTTCTTTGAGAAGATAAACAAAATTGATAAAACATTAGCCAGACTCATCAAAAAAAAAAAAAAAAAAGAAGACTCAAATCAACAGAATTAGAAATGAAAAAGGAGATGTAACAAGTGACACTGCAGTAATACAAACGATCATGAAAGATTACTACAAGCAACTATATACCACTAAAATGGACAACCTGGAAGAAATGGACAAATTCGTAGAAAAGCACAACCTTCCGAGACTGAACCAGGAAGAAATAGAAAATATAAACAGACCAATCACAAGCACTGAAATTGAAACTGTGATTAAAAATCTTCCAACAAACAAAAGCCCAGGACCTGATGGCTTCACAGGCGAATTCTATCAAACATTTAGAGAAGAGCTAACATGTATCCTTCTCAAACTCTTCCAAAATACAGCAGAGGGAGGAATACTCCCAAATTCATCCTGCAAGGCCACCATCACCCTGATACCAAAACCAGACAAAGATGACACACAAAAGAAAACTACAGGCCAATATCACTGATGAACATAGATGGGAAAATCCTCAATAAAATACTAGCAAACAGAGTCTAACATCACATTAAAAGGATCATACACCATGATCAAGTGGGGTTTATCCCAGGAATGCAAGGATTCTTCAATATACGCAAATCAATCAATGTGATACACCATATTAACAAATTGAAGGAGAAAAACCATATGATCATCTCAATAGATGCAGAAAAAGTTTTCGACAAAATTCAACACCTATTTATGATAAAAACCCACCAGAAAGTAGGTATACAGGGAAGTTACCCTAACAATAAAGGCCATATATGACAAACCCACAGCCAACATCATTGTCAATGGCGAGAAAATGAAACCATTTCCACTAAGAACAGGAACAAGACAAGGTTGCCCGCTCTCACCACTATTATTCAACATAGTTTTGGAAGTTTCAGCCAAAGCAATCAGAGAAGAAAAAGAAATAAAAGGAATCCAAATCGTAAAAGAAAAGTAAAATTGTCACTGTTTGCAGATGACATGATACTATAAATAGAAAATCCTAAAGAGGCTACTCGAAAACTACTAGACCTAATCAATGAATTGTGTAAAGTAGCAGGATACAAAATTAATGCACAGAAATCTCTTGCATTCTTATACACTAATGATGAAAAATCGGAAAGAGAACTTAAGGAAACACTCCCATTTACCACTGCAACCAAAAGCATAAAATACCTAGGAATAAACCTACCTAAGGACACAAAAGACCTGTATGCAGAAAACTATAAGACACTGATGGAAGAAATTAAAGATGATACAAACAGATGGAGAGATATACCATGTTCTTAGATCGGAAGAATCAACACTGTGAAAATGACTATACTACCCAAAGCAATCTACAGATTCAATGAAATCCCTATCAAACTACCAATGGCATTTTTCAAAGAACTAGAACAAAAAATTTCACAATTTGTATGGAAACACAAAAGACCCCAAATAGCCAAAGCAATCGTGATAAAGTAAAACGGAGCTGGAGGAATCAGGATCCGTGACTTCAGACTATACTACAAAGCTACAGTAATCAAGATAGTATGGTACTGGCACAAAAGCAGAAATATAGATCAATGGAACAGGATAGAAAGCCCAGAGATAAACCCACACATATATGGTCAACTTATCTCTGATAAAGGAGGTAAGAATATACCATGGAGAAAAGACAACCTCTTCAGTAAGTGGTGCTGGGAAAACTGGATGGCTACATGTAAAAGAATGAAATTAGAACACTCCCTAACACCATACACAAAAATAAACTCAAAATGGATTAAAGACCTAAATATAAGGTCAGACACTATAAAACTCTTAGAGGAGAAAATAGGCAGAACACTCTATGACATAAATCACAGCAAGATCCTTTTGACCCACCTCCTACAGAAATGGAAATAAAACCAAAAATAAACAAATGGGATCTAATGAAACTTCTGAGCTTTTGCACAGCAAAGGAAACCATAAACAAGACGAAAAGACAACCCTCAGAATGGGAGAAAATATTTCCAAATGAAGCCACTGACAAAGGATTAATCTCCAAAATATACAAGCAGCTCATGCAGCTCAGTACCAAAAAAACAAACAATCCAATCCAAAAATGGGCAGAAGACCTAAATAGACATTTCTCCAAAGAAGATATACAGACTGCCAACAAACACATGAAAGGATATTCAAAATCACTAATTATCAGAGAAATGCAATTCAAAACTACAATGAAGTAACACTTCACACCAGTCAGAATGGCCATCATCAAAAAATCTACAAACAATAAATGCTGGAGAGAGTGTGGAGAAAAGGGAACCCTCTTGCACTGTTGGTGGGAATGTCAATTGATACAGCCACTACGGAGAACAGTTTGGAAGTTCCTTAAAAAATTAAAAATAGAACTACCATACGACCCAGCAATCCCACTACTGGGCATTTACCTTGAGAAAACCATAATTCAAAAAGAGTCATGTACCACAGTGTTCATTGCAGCACTATTTACAATAGCCAGGACATGGAAGCAAACTATGTGTCCATCAACAGATGAATGTATAAAGAAGATGTGGCACATATATACAGTGGAATATTGCTCAGCCTTAAAAAGGAAACAAAACTGAGTTATTTGTAGTCAGGTGGACGGACCTAGAATCTGTCATACCGAGCGAAGTAAGTCAGAAAGAGAAAAACAAATACCGTATGCTAACACACATATGAGGAATCTAAAAAAAAAATGGTTCTAAGAACCTAGGGGCAGCACAGGAATAAAGACGCAGATGTAGAGAATGGACTTGAGGACACGGGGAGGGGGAAGGGTAAGCTTGGACGAAGTGAGAGAGTGGCATGGACATATATACACTACCAAATGTAAAATAGCTAGCTAGTGGGAAGCAGCCACATAGCACAGGGAGATCAGCTCGGTGCTTTGTGACCACCTAGAGGGGTGGGACAGGGAGGGTGGGAGGGAGACATAAGAGGGGGGTATATGAGGATATATGTATATGTATAGCTGATTCAGTTTGTTATACAGCAGAAAGTAACTCAACATTGTAAAGCAATTATACTCCAATAAAGATGTTAAAAAAACTTTGTAAATCAACTATGTTTCAATATAAAATTAATTTGAAAAGTAAAGCCTCCCCTTACTCTCAAAAATGTCCTATTTTGTATGATAATATATATGGTCATCCTAAACACAGGTGGTCTGCCTGGGTCATTTGCTAGGAAACTGGATGTCAGTATCTTCAGGTTTTTTCTCTTTGGCTAGTCAAATTTCCCGGGTAATACTCTTTCATTTTCCTACCTAGAGGTAAAGGTCTGACTGCCAACATTTGAGAAACTGCCAAATAAAATGTTAATAAAATTAAAAACATGAGTCTCGTACAAATCTAGGGTCAAGCAGATTCAAAGAACATTTTGAGGAACTAGACATTACTTATAGTCATATAAGAAGCAATTTTAGAATAAGACTGCTAGATTAGATACACAACTGATTAATATCTAACAAGGCAATAAAAACTATAATTTTGAAGTTATATTTTCTTCTGGACAAAAATTATTTGTGTTTCTATTGGGTAAGATCTGCAAGTTAACATAAAACTGCACAGAGTCAGAGCCCTTAATATAAATAGCAAAGTCAAATATATGTATATTTCCCTAGATAATTAAATCATCATTGGGTGGGCTTATTAAACAATGTTCCCATGACATCAAAAGAACATGCTATACTCTTTTATTCTTCTTTCCAACTTTTGGATAATTTTTTTGAACCGACCTAGAGGGAGGAAAAGCCCAGGGTTTCAGCATTCAGGATTCATTTCACATAATCCCATGTTACTTATGATATTCAAGCTGTCAGCTGTTCATGGTATCACCCAGTCCAGAGACCCAATGTTTTACCATCTCTAGAGAATAAATCTCTAGTTTCTGCTGAGGTAGAGGCGGGGCAGTGACCTAGAAGTTTCGAGGCGAGGGAACAGATCTAGGGTTCTACTTCTTTAACAGCTTTCCATCAATCTTCCTTTAATAGCTTCTACTTTATGGCCAGTTCCAGAGCTACAGGGTGCCTCCAACTGTTATCATTTTGATGACTCTGCAGGGTAAACCAGGTGGACTCTAAGCTTTCCCCACTGCCAGTCTAGAATTTATCTTTCTTAGATTTGCTAATTCAGTTAACCTTGATCTATCTGTTTTCCATCTTCCAAAATATTATTGTTATCTTCCCTGTATTTCTCTCTATCCCAGTGGGCTTTACACCTCTAAAAGGTAATTCTTTTATTGTAGTTTAGGCATTTCAGGAGGTCTGATGAACTTTCCAATGTCAGTATCTTTGGGCCTTTCTTCCTAAGCTGCTGAGATTTCCCAGAAAATATGATTCCAATCTGCTGTCTGCAGAGTAAAGCTCTGGCTGCTAACATTCTAAGAGTTGAGTAGAGGGAAAAGGCAGGTGGCTTCTGACTTTAGTATGCATAGATTCACTCATTTCCCCTGGTTTTAATACAGTACCCTTGCCCTTGTCTGAATTACACCAGAAGTTTTCACTGGACCCAAGAAATGGGGAAAACTTTTGGAGTGAAATTAAATGCATGTGTTCAATCCACCACCAGCGAAGTCTGATCATTTATTTCCTTTTTATTAAAATCTATAGCGATGGCTATAAATAAGAAAATTTAGGTACTCCAATCATTGACGTAGGACAAAACCAAGTGTGCGTTTTGTGAACTGAACGTTTTAATCACTTCCCCACCACAAAATATGCAAAACTAACGCTGTGTTAAGTATATATACAAACAACAGTACAGCGCCTAGCACTCAATGTGTCAATTATGTTACTGTAATCTGAGGGGGGATGGTGAGGGAGGAAGGGATAAATTGGAAGATCGGGATTGACATATACACACTACTATATAAAATAGACAACTAATAAGGACCTACTGTATAGCACAGGGAACTCTACTCAATACTCTGTAATGACCTATAGGGGAAAAGAACCTAAAAAAGCATTGATATACCTATATGTGTAATTGATTCATTTTGCTGTACAGCAGAAAGTAACACAACATTGTAAATCAAGTATATGCCAATAAAACAATTTTTAAAATGTTACTATTATCTGAAAATAACTAGTTTAATAGGCAAATTTTAATGAACCGATGAGCTGTATCAGCAGCCCCATATCCTGTGCATTAAGACATCCATCTATTTTCCTTTGCTTTTCAATGTACTTTTTTTTTTTTTTTTTCAGTACGCGGGCCTCCCACTGTTGTGGCCTCTCCTGTTGCGGAGCACAGGCTCCGGACGCGCAGGCTCAGCGTCCATGGCTCACGGGCCCAGCCACTCCGCGGCCTGTGGGATCTTCCTGGACCGGGGCACGAACCCGCGTCCCCTGCATCGGCAGGCGGACTCTCGACCACTGCGCCACCAGGGAAGCCCTCAATGTACATTTTAAATGGATTTAATAAACCATATGATTCAAACATCTTAATTCAGTCTATGAGCCTTTCTGCCCCATGACCTCTAGGATACCTTGCCTGGTAGCATACTTGGAGATGACCATTGAATCAAGGTAATTTCCCACTCTGAAAGGTTCTGAGGTCAAATTAATGTTTAAGTGTTGGATAAGACAAAGTTAAACAGATTTAATTATTATAAAATTATTTAGAGCTTTTAATAGACTAGTGTGGAGTATGGCTCTCTAAGAAGGAGATATAGTATGCTCTATTTCCCAAACTTTTTGACAATGCAAACCTTGTTTTGTTTTTTTTTTTATTCTCCCAGGAGCATCTCATGAGACTAACGTTCCACAGACCACACTTTGGCAAAGGCTTCATTAAAAAAAAGGTCCTGCCATCTTGGTGCCTTTTCAACATCAATCTCTTGTTCATGTTTCTTTTCACTTCTGCCCCTGAGCAAAATGATTGGATTTACTGACACATTTTAGCGAAGAAAATGGTCGAGGCTGTCAAAAGGTTGACTGCTTTGAATAAATGTCCTCTTCCTTTAAATCAAAAGCCAAATGTAGGGGAAAGAAAATCCATAAAGACTAATGAATGAAGACCTCAGAGACCTTCTGAAAGACGACCTGAAAAGGCAAAAATGCCTTGTGAGTTAGGCTCAGAAATGAACTACTCAGGCTCCCAAAAGCTCCCCAGAGGGAATAACTGCCAAATGAACTGAGTGCTTACTCTTTTTTTTTTTTTTCAAACATTGATCATTTCATTTCTCCTTCCAACAATCATGTGAGATTGGTCCCAGTTTTCTCCTAATGTACCAGTGTTACCAATACACAGAAAACTTAATTTACACAAAGTCACACGGTTAAGCAAATTTCAGAGCCTCCATTTGAACCCGTTTGTATGCCTCCATGGGTGGTGCTTTTAAACACCATATTCAATTCTCTCATTGAAGAAGCTATTAAAAGAGTATCATGACAATTCCAGGGGAAGGGCCACAATTAACTTTAGGGTTAGTCCAAGGCTGGTCTAACTGGCATACTCCCATCTTTAGCCACAACACATCCTCCCCTGGAGGGAGACCCAAAACTTTATTCAGCTCTGTGTCTGGTTCCCACATATGAATTTGGTGACTTCAGGAATTTTCTTCTACCTAGCTCTTGGACAGTGATCACACTGGAAAAAAAGCAGAAAAACTAGATCAAACTAACACGTTAGCGGCAAATAATGGTCCAGTGAAGCATAACGTGATGAGTAACATGCAGATGCTGATGCCAAAGTACTTGGGTTTGAATCATGGCTCTGCTATTTATCAGCTATATGATTTTCATAAATTCCTTAATTTCTCTATGCCTCAGTTTTCTCATCTATGAAATGGGGATAATAATAGGATCTTTCTCACAAGATTGTTGTAAGGATTAAATGAGTCAACGTATGTAAAGCACTTAGAACAGTGTCCTGCTCATGATACATGCTCTATTAGTTTTAGCTATGATTAGTATCCCACTATCAGGACTATCATTATTTGATTATGGGAAACTTATGGAGCTAAAGAAAGAAATCTCAAAAAGTAGAATTTCAGATTGCAAGCGCTCTAAAGGAAAGCAGAAAAACAGGAATTACTCTGTAATTAAAGACCGTGTGGAGAGGGAGACCCTAACCAAGTACTGTCAAGTGGTTAATACTCTAGGATCTTTCCTTTCTGCTGCTGCCCTGCTTCTTGAGTCCTACTCTGTAGCTGTGGATGTGACTTAACGAGATTTTTTGCCACCCACCTCAGCTCTTTTGTGTTCTTAACCTTGCTTCCTGTTTGATTCTTAATACTTTATTCATTTGGCATAACTGACCTTTCTCAGTTAGGAGGGTGGCTCTTCATTCTACAGCTACTCTTCATTAGCTTTTTGCCCTTTAAAGTAGAAGTTTGCATTATTGCTATTTTAAAATAGGCCCAAGTTTTCTAATTAAGCACCACAAATCTCCTGAAGTGTTTTACAGCATGGTCTCAGAACAGACTGCTTGCTTCTAAAGGGGACACGTCTTTCTACAGAAAATAGCAAGACATCCTCCAGTGAAAGTCCCCTCCAGCCTTGCAAATTCAACGATCCTCACATCAAATTTACCTTCCTGCCAGATGAGTCCCCTTCCCTTCTCACTGGCCCCTGTCATACCACATCTGAACTGCTCCTGAAAACAGCAAGCCTTACTATGGAGCAGTGGTTAAGAGGCTTGCAGGGCTTTAGAGTCAGACAGACCTGGATTTGAGTTATTTACTAGTGGTGTGACCTTTGACCCATTACTAACTAGAACTCATCTGAGCCTCAATTTCCTCTTCTATGAAACGGGGATAATAATATCTCCCTCCTCGTAAGGCATCTGAGGACTAAAGGAGATGAAGCATGAAAAACCTTCAGCATATAGTGCCTGGCACATAATAGTAGCTAACATTTATTGAGGTTTGCTATGTGCCAGGCAGTGTTCTAGCGCTTTTTACATGTATTTACTTATTTAATCCTCATAATTCTATGGCACAGAAGATGTGGCACATACATACAATGGAATATTACTCAGCCATCATTATTATACTCATTTTGCGGATGAGAAGATTCAGACATAGAAAGCTTAAGTTATTTGCACAAGGTCACAAAGCAGAACTGGTGTTCAAGTCAAGGCAGCTTAGCTCCAGAAGTCATGCCCTTATCTTAACCACCCCACTCCTCCACCTTCCATGCTGTCTGCACTCAGAAGTCTCAACACCACTTTCAACAAATGATGGCTCTTAGTGAATGCTGAAGGCCATCTGCCAGAGACTCTGTACTGAAAGCTTTGAATGCACGATGTTAATTAATCCTAAACCTTTTGAGATATGAATGCTTGTTTCCATTCTAGAGATGAAGAAACTGAGGCTCAGAGAGGTAAAGAAACTTACTTAAAGTGACCCAGCTAGGAAGTGACAGTCAGATTCCAACCCTAGATCTGTGTGGCTTTAAAAACCCTGTGCTCCTAGGCACTACTATTCACCTTCCTGAAAGCTCATTCCTCATATGATAGGGGGAAAAGAGTGTTCCCATTTTTAAGGTTATTGTGTAGTTTGTTATAACCAGATGGTGATCGTCCATAGATGTTGAAACTGGTTTTGTTAAATGGAATGGTTCTTTTGTCATGAGATTTCACCTGGGTACAGAAATGCCAGGGTGGCACACTTAGGTCCGGGAGAGCATCACACCTAATGCCTTCAACTGTGAATACTAATTTTAGGCTCTAAATGGCCACATGGATCCTGGAAGACAAAAGTCTGGGAAACAGTCCTTAATACCTTATTCTTACTTAACTGTTTCAGCTTAAAGTACACTCTTTTCAAAGACTCTATGGTGTGTGAAATAGACATGCTATACTGTTAAGTGACCAAAGAAGAAATTAGAAGCAATCATGCCATTCTTCTACTCAAAAGCCCTATAGAATTCAAATCAATACTTTCAGATTGACGTTCAAGAGACTTCACCTTAACAGCCTGACTTATCTCCTCAACATGAAACCTAGATTCCAATCAAACCTTACTATTTACTGCTACTGAGTGCGCCTTTGCAACTCTGGCCTCTGGATCTGTGCCTATTGCTTTCCCCCTCCTCCGTGGTCATCCATCCAGGCCCAGCTTAACATCCGTGTCCCAGATGAACCCCAACTCACAACGACCCCTTTGCTTCTAAATTTACAGCTTGGAGTCAATTTCCCTACAGAAAATAATGTTAGGCATGATCATTCATTCAGGGCTAGCGTACCAAACAAACTATTTAACTCACAAATTGTGAATTTCTTGACTTCTTTCAAGAACATGTCTGCATAATCATGATTTTTAAATTGTTTAATGATTGAAAATCTTGCCCCCCAAACAGTATCATAAACTCCTCACGGGCAGGAAACATGTATGTCTCCAATTCTTTTTTTTTTTTCTTAAGTGTTTATAGCTTCAACCTCAGTTCTAGGTACACAAGAGGTTTTTATTAAATGCTTAATGAATAAATGAATGGAACAAAGTACTGCTATGTGCAAACATCTAAAAGGCACAGTCAAAAGCAATTAATCATATGGATGAGTAGCCTCAGAACAAACGATGTTAATTAAGCAGTTGGCTGGGGGCAATTTGGTCTATACCAATTCCTGCCAAACCTTCAAAATGTTCAAACTTTCAAGGATTTATTTTCTGATCTTGCTCCTTTCAAAAGATTGATCTCAAAACAGCTCAGGCTTCTGACAATTTTTTAGTCATTGCTAATCTCACACTCTCTCCTATACATGAATCACTCAATTCTTCCACCTTATCCTTTTGTCTCTGAAAGCCCTGCTTGTTCTCCTTAATCTCATCAGAGTATCAAGTTAGCTCCCATTGTGTTGTTCTTATCTCTTTTCTGCAAACCCTAACTGATGTGGACTACTGTTGTTCCATTCTGGTTTTTGCTCTCTCTTGGACCAAATATTTCACAGCAGTTCCACGGCTTAGAGTGGGTGCCTCACTGATTCTTGATTCCACTTCTTTACCCCTGAGGAACTATGATCGCTGATAGACACAGCTGGCCTATGCATTGGTTACCTCTGTGTTACTGAAGGGCCTTTTATAAAAAGCTCACTGCCCTTCAAATGCTCCTTCTTTACAGCCTGGGATACAGAAAGGAAGTGGCATTTCACATTACTCACTTCTCTAAATTAAGCCTCGAGAGAGCCCCATTCTCTTCAGGTATACCCTACTTCCTCCAAGCAGGCACCAAACATCATCATGCCACCTCCTAACTGCCAATCCATTTTCTCTTCAATGAATGGCACAGGCCTGCCTGCTAGCTGTCTAGATGAGGACTTAGCCCTCGAAAGACAGAAAAAAGAATGAAATTATAGGCTAATTCAGTTATAGCAACTGAAACCGTTGCCCAAACTCTATAACCTCTCTTCTTCCCATCAAAATTTACCTGTTCTATGTCTCTCTCCCTAGGAGTCCTGCTGGATAATGTTGCTGTCATAAAAATTAATCTGTGCAAAAGCACTAATGGCTAATATCTCTTAAAGTACTCCACTCCTGCTTATATTTATCAAAATAGTCATTTGTTTTCAACAGAATGGAAAAACCGAACTCCAGATACGTAACTACATTTTTAAACTAGAAAATGTTTTGTGGTTTTGCAATATTGTAGAAAGAACTTTAATTCATCATTGGTAATTTTTAAAAAATCATCCAAATCAGTCATGGCACCTCAAGAGATTCCAATGTGCCTAGCCAACAGGTTGATTCTTTCACTTTCCAACTGGTAGATGTGATCCCAATGGATGTGGTTAAACTTTCTCACCTAAAGGTGGACTTTCCCAACAGAGTTCTTCCAGAGTATCAGAAAAAGGGGACTTGATTAGAGCAAAAGAGGGAAGGGAGTGGGTCCTCTCTAAGGATACTGCCAAGAATTTGACTTGAATGATATTATAAATGATCTCGCCTAGCATTCTAATTATGCTTCTTCATAATTAATCTTGCTCACGCCACAAAACTATGCATGACTATGTTTTTCCCTGGAGGAACACCATGCTTCAAGATTACTGCAATATGTAGCTAGAAGTGAACTGGACAATCAGAGGAAGAGAAGAGTGAGCTCCAGAGTTCAACTGACTGTAAGTGATGCTTAGACGATTGGTTCAATGCACTTGTTTTTTCTTTTTTTTTTTTTTTAACATCTTTATTGAAGTATAATTGCTTTACAATGGTGTGTTCGTTTCTGATTTATAACAAAGTGAGTCAGCTATACATCATATACATATATCCCCATATCTCCTCCCTCTTGTGTCTCCCTCCCACCCTCCCTATCCCACCCCTCTAGGTGGTCACAAAGCCTAGGGGCAGGACAGGAATAAAGACGCAGATGTAGAGAATGGACTTGAGTGCACTTGGTTTGAAAACAAATTGTCTTGCAGCTTGGGATTAAAGTAAGGCAACTAAGTGAAAAATCACAGGAGCAAATTCTATGTCTATATCTGGGAGATAGGCTTTCAAGGCAAAGACACCTGAGGTCAAGCCTAGCCTCTATCAAGTGTGTGACCCTAAAAGTTTTATTTAACTTGGTTGAACCTCAGTTTTTTCAACTGAAAAACAGGCATAACAGTATCTACCTCACAGAATTATTAAGTATTACTGAGTATTAAATTGCATGATGGATATAACAAGTCTGGTACATATGGGAGGTACTTAATAAGGACTAATCCCCCTCTTCTTTTTCCCTGATGTGAAGTGTCTGTTTCAGCAAAAGTCTTGGAAACTTGGGCTATTAGAGCAAGGGGAAATTGAGAGTTCATCTTATTCAATTACCTCATTTTTGCAGACGAGAAAACAAAAGTTCAGAATATTTGAGTATGCCATAGTGGGTTGTATTATAAAGTAGGAATGGGGCTACGAATTCCCACCTCAATATACTGAGGAAGTCTATAATTCCCTCTGCATTAACCATTCCTGTCCAGATCAGGAACATGGAAAAGAGGTATTCTTCTCCAATCTTTTCTTAGATTTTCTACTTAAACCAGGTTCATAGCTTAAATGGATAATTACCCATCTGCAGCTCACAAATTCCATAGCTATTTGCTAAGTGAATTTCCTAAACAGCTCTTAGAATTACTTAGGACAGGATTAGACTCAAGTGGATACAGTGAGGTCTCAGGATTCCAGAGACAGGAAATATCATGGAAATGGAACTGACAGAACCTGAAACTGCCTTCAAGTGGCAGAAGGTAGTGGGAGGAAGATGTCTGAGGTTTGGAGCTTAAATGACTGGGAAAATGATGATGCTAACAGACATTTGGAAGTCGAGAACAGGAGTGGATTCACAGTGGAGATAGAGAAGATGAGTTCATTTTTGAACATGTTGTGTTTGAGGTGCCAGTGGAACATTTAGGCAGTGATGCCTGGGAGGCAGAGTTACAGCTAGTCTTTTTGGAGCTTTTGTGTGAATATTTAACAAGGCAATCTCTCCAGGTAGACAGTCCTGAGCACAAGACTTGGTCAGTGGACAGTTAGCACCTTCATGTGAACAAAAAGCACCCCTTTACTCAGTCTAATGCAGCCTGGTACAGGACTTGGTGAGCAGAGCACCAAGCTAGATTAAGGTCCCCACTTCCTCCAGAACCATTTGCAGTTGCTCTGCCAGTAGCCAACTGAAGATGTGAGTCTGAAGTTCAGGGGACATATCTGGACTGGATAGAGAGATTTGGGAGTCATGACCTTATAGGTGAGAGCTGACTCTCTGCTCAAAGAGAGTATATATAAAGACAAAGAAGAATGGCCTTACAGCCTTGGGTGTTTGAGGGTTTCAGGAGGTTGTTTATCATTCACTAATTGTTTTGGTTCTTTCCTTCATTGACAGAACAAGTCATATGTATACATGGGGGGAAATCCTTCCAGGCAGAAGTAACAACAAGGAAAAAGACCCATAAGCAGGAATATGACTGACATGTTCTAGAAAGAGCCAGGAGACTTGTGTGGCTAGAGCAAAGTAAACAAAAGGGGAGAATGGTTGGAGATGAGATCAGAGTAGGTAAAGGATGGGGATCACTGCCATGTTAGATAGGACCTTACAGGCCATTATAAAAGCTTTGCTTCGCCTCTAAGTGAAATGGGAGCCATTGGAGGGTGTTGAATGGAGGAGTGATATGACTTGACTTAGGTTTCAAAAGGTTCACTCATACTTCTGTGTGGAAAATAAAATGTAGGGGTATAGGGCAGAAGCAGGGAGTCTAGTTAGACAAGGCTTCTGTAATGATCCAGGCTTGAAATCATATTGCCTGGACCAGGATGGCAATGGAAATGGTGAGAAGTGGTTAAATTCTGTATATATTCTGAAGGTAATGCTAACGTGGTTTCCTTAAATATTGCATGTAGAGGGAGAACAAAAGAGAGAGAGGAGATTCAAGGATGGAGTTGACATTTACTGAGATGGGAAAGGCTATGGAAGAAACAGGTTTGGAGGTGAAGAAAAGGAATTCTGTTTTTGGAAGTATGAGTCTTCAAGTTAGAGAAGAGGTCTGGGCTGGGGATATCAAATTGGGGGTCATAATTTTATACTTAGTATTTAAAGCCATGAATCTGGATGAGATCACTAAGGGAATGAGTAGAGACAGAAAAGAGTTGTGAGATGTAACCCTGTGGATCACAGAGATTAGAGGAAACAGAGGAAGAGGAATCAGTAAAGGAGACAGAGAAGGAGCAGCCAGTGAGGTAGGAGGATAACCAGAAGAGCTCCAAGTCCTGGAAGTCAAGTAAAGAAAGTATTCCAAGGAACTAGAGAAAGAAGAACAAACAAAACCCAAAGTTAGTAGAAGGAAAGAAATCATAAAGACCAGAGCAGAAATAAATGAAATAGAGACAAAAGAAAAATAGAAAAGATCAATGAAACTAAAAGCTAGTTCTTTGAAAAGATAAACAAAATTGATAAACCTTTAGCCAGACTCATCAAGAAAAAAAAAGGAGAGGGCCCAAATCAATAAAACAGAAATGAAAAATGAGAAGTTATAACCAACACCACAGAAATACAAAGGATCATAAGAGACTACTACGAGCAACTATATGCCAATAAATTGGACAACCTAGAAGAAACAGACAGATTCTTAAAAAGGACAATCTACCTAGATTGAACCAGGAAGAAATATAAAATATGAATAGACCAATTACCAGTATTGAAATTGAATCAGTAATTTTAAAACTCCCAACAAACAGAAGTCCAGGACCAGATGGCTTCACAGGTAAATTCTACCAAACAATTAGAGAAGAGTTAACACCTATCCTTCTGAAACTATTCCAAAAAAATTGCAGAGGAAGGAACACTTCTGAACTCATGCTATGAGGCCACCATCACCCTGATACCCAAACCAGACAAAAATATCACAGAAAAAGAAAATTACAGGCCAATATCACTGATGAACACAGATGCAAAAATCCTCAGCAAAATGTTAGCAAACCGAATCAAACAACACATTAAAAGGATCATACTCCATGATCAAGTGGGATTTATCCTAGGGATGCAAGAATTTTTCAATATCTACAAATCAATCATTGTGATACACCACATTAATAAATTGAAGAATAAAAACCATATGATCATCTCAATAGATGCAGAAAAGGCTTTTGACAAAATTCAACATCAATTTATGATAAAAACTCTCCAGAGAGTGGGCACAGAGGGAACCTACCTCAACATAAATAAAGGCCATATATGACAAACCCACAGTTAACATCATATTCAACAGTGAAAAGCTGAAAGCATTTTCTCTAAGATCAGTAACAAGACAAAGATGCCCACTCTTGTTACTTTTATTCAACACAGTATTGGAAGTCCTAGCCACAGCAGTCAGACAAGAAAAAGAAATAAAAGGAATACAAAGGAAGGAAGAAGTAAAACTGGAAAGGAAGAAGTAAAACTGTCACTCCTTGCGGATAACATGATACCATATATAGAAAATCCTAAAGACACCAACAGAAAACTACTAGAACTCATCAATGAATTCAGTAAAGTTGCAGGATACAAAATTAATATACAGAAATCTCTTGCATTTCTGCACACTAACAATGAACTATTAGAAACAGAAATTAAGGAAACAATCCCATTTACTATCACATCAAAAAGAATAAAATACCTAGGAATAAACCTACCTAAGGAGGTAAAAGACCTGTACTCTGAAAACTGTAATATACTGATGAAGTAAATTGACTAACCAAATAGCTAATAGCCAGAAAAATCTTGAAAAAGAAGAACAGAGCTGGAGGAATCAGGCTCCCTGACTTCAGACTATGCTATAAAGCTACAGTCATCAAAATAGTATGGTACTGGCACAAAACAGAAATATAGATCAATGGAACAGGATAGAGAGCCCCGAAATAAACCCATGCACATATGGCCAATTAATCTATTATACGACAAAGGAGGCAAGAATATACAATGGAGAAAAGACCATCTCTCCAATAAGTGGTGCTGGGAAAACTGGATAGCTACATGTGAAAGAATGATATTAGAACATTCTCTAACACCATATACAAAAATAAACTCACAGTGGATTAAAGACCTAAATGTAAGACCAGAAACCATAAAACTCCTAGAGGAAAACATAGGCAGAACATTCTTTGACATAAGTTGTAGCAATATTTTCTTAGATCAGTCTCCCAAGTCAAAATAAAAAGCAAAAATAAACAAATGGGACCAAATTAAACTTAAAAGTTTTTGCACAGCAAAGGAAACCATTGACAAAACAAAAAGACAACCTACTGAATGGGAGAAAATATTTGCAAATGATATGACTGATAAGGGGTTAATATCCAAAATATATAAACAGCTCATACAACTCAACATCAAAAAAGAAAAAACCTGATTAAAAATAGATAGCTAGGGCTTCCCTGGTGGTGCAGTGGTTGAGAGTCCGCCTGCCGATGCAGGGGACATGGGTTCGTGCCCCGGTCCAGGAAGATCCCACATGCCGCGGAGCGGCTAGGCCTGTGAGCCATGGCCGCTGAGCCTGCGCGTCCGGCTCCGCAACGGGAGAGGCCACAGCAGTGAGAGGCCCACGTACTGCAAAAAAAAAAAAAAGATAGCTAGTGGGAAGCAGCCACACAGCACAGGGAGATCAGCTCGGTATTTTGTGACCACCTGGAGAGGTGGGATAGGGAGTGTGGGAGGGAGACGCAAGAGGGAGGAGATATGGGGATATATGTATATGTACAGCTGATTCACTTTGTTATAAAGCAGAAACTAACACACAATTGTAAAGCAATTATACTCCAATAAAGATGTTAAAAAAAAATTGGACAGAAGACCTGAATAGACATTTTTCCAAAGAGGAGTTCAGATGGCCAACAAGCACATGAAAAGATGCTCAATATTGCTAATCATCAAGGAAATGCAAATCAAAACCAAAGTGAGATATCACCTCACACCTATCAGAATGGCTATCATCAAAAAGAATACAAATAACAAATGCTGGCAAGGATGTGGAGAAAAGGGAACCCTAGTACACAGTTGATGGGAATGTAAATTGATGCAGCCACTATGGAGAACAGTATGGAGGTTTCTCAAAAGACTAAAAATAGAACTACCATATGACCTAGCAATTCCACTCCTGTGTATATATCCCCAAAAAACCAAAAACACTAATTCGAAAAGGTCCACATAGCCCAATGTGCATAGCAGCATTATTTACAACTGCCAAGATAATTGAAGCAATCTAAGTGTCCATAAACAGATGAATGATAAAGAAGATGTGATACATAAATAAATACACACACATACACACACAAACAAACACACTGGAATACTACTCAGCCATAAAAAAGAATGAAATTTTGCCATTTGCAACAACATGGATGGACTTGGAGGGCGTTTTGTCAACTGAAATAAGTCAGAGAAAGACAAGTACTGTATGTTATCACTTACATGTGGACTCTAAAAAATACAACAAACTAGTGACTATAACAACAAAAAAACAGACTCACAGATATAGAGAACAAAATAGTGATTACCAATGGGGAGAAGGAAGGGGGAGGGTCAAAATAGGAGTAGGGGAGTTAGAGGTACAAATTTATATGTATAAAATAAATAAGTTCCAAGCATATATTGTACAGCACAGGGAATGCAGCCAATACTTTACAATAACTATAAATGGAGTATAACCTTTAAAAATTGGGAATCACTATCTTGTACACGGTAACATATATAATACTGTACATCAACTATACTTCAATTAAAAAATACTAAAGTTAAAAAATAAATATATCACCTATACTTCAACTTTTTTAAAAAGGAAAGCATTTCAGGAAGTATATTCATTGTATTAATTGCTGCTGATAGGTCTAGCAAGGTAAGGAATAGGAACTGTCATTTATCTAACAAACTAGAGGTCATTGGTGACTTTTACAAAGAACAATTTTGGTAGAGTGATGGAGGCAAAAGCCTGATTGGAGTGAGCTCAAAAGAGCATAGGGGACAATAAGGAGAGACAACTCTTTTGAGGAGTTTTGCTACGAAGGTGAGCTGAAAAATGAGGCCATAGATATAGAGTCAGGTGGAGTCAACAGGAGGATTCTTTTTTTTTTTTTAAGATGCAAGCAGTAACAGTATGTCTATACAGTGGTAGGAATGAACCAGTAGAGAGTGAAAACCACTGATGCAGAAGATCAAGGGGAGAAATGCTAGAGCAATAGCCTTGAGTAACCTAGAGGAGTTGGGATGTAGTGTAGAAACGGGGTAATTGGCCTTAGATAGGAGCAGAGATTGTTCTCCCACAGTAACAAGAGAGAAGAGAAACAATATGGGTATATTTGCAAGTAGGTGGGTAGATGTGGGAGTTCTCTTCTGACTGCTTCAGAAGGTCAGCTGCTGTGAGGGGGCTTGAGGGAGGGAGTGTTGGGATGTTGAACAAGAAAGAAAATTATAAAGAGTGAGAGAGTAAATGAACCATGGGAATGTATAGGAGTGGCAGTCAGCACCAAGGGCCCAGCTGAGATTAGTGGTTGTGAATATGAAGTGAAATCAGTTAACACAAAGCTTCCTCTATATTCCATCCAGCTCTCTAGGCTTCACCCTTATTCATTTCTCCTTAGCTTCACAAGAGAGAGGCCTGGTTCGTATCCTCAAATCCAAACCATCTCCCTTTCTGCTTCTTAGGTTATCTCTTCCGCACAGCTCAAGCTGAAAGAGAAGCAGCAGGTTTGAAGTGGGAAGTCAGATTGTGGACAGGGTGAATGTGCGGCACCTATAGGACATCCAAGTGGTTTCAGATCCAGAGCTTGGGTCAGAGCTCTTGACTGCAGGCACAGACTTGAGAAGTACCACTCAAGGCTGAGAGAATGGATGAGGTTATGCAGGGGAAGAAGGGAAGATAAAGGAAGGAGAGAGCGTTCAGAATAGAGCTGTGGGGGCTGACTACCCTGCAAGGAGAGGAAGGTTTACTAGGGAAGTGAACAGAGGACAAGTGTCCTGCCTTTCACCTGACTGCCATTAGCCAGGCAATGTTTGAAGAAACACAAGTAGAACTCCACCATATTTCATCTATTTTTCACTCTGCCATGAGCTGGTTGCTGCCTCACTGCTTGACAAATTCTCCTGTCCCTGAGGATCTCAAAGGACAGAGTGTTCCACATGCAGTACCAGCTTGCATCACGGATGCTGGGTAAAGAGGAGGAAAACCAATTAAAGCCCCCATATGTCCAGGTTTCAGAGGGTCCCTCCCTTTCTGTCTTCTTCGGAGTCAAGGTCTGGCCCCGGGAATTAACATCCCTTCACATCTGCACGCTTTTCACTTTGCAAAGAGCTTTCATGATTGTCATCCAAACTGTTCCTTAGAGAACCTCTGTGAAGTAGGCAGAACAAAACTTATGACCTTCGCTCCCCAGGTGAAAACCCTGAGGCCCAGGCAATCAGGGAGGCTGGCACGGGGTCATCTGGCCAGTTGGTGGCAGAACTGCATCCGGGATGCAGGTGCCCCGTCCCCAGCAGGGCGCTGCCGAGAGGGCTGCTACCGGGTGGCTTGGGCTGCTGCTCTCCGTGCTCCGGAGAAGCCGGGAGCCGTGACTCCAAGACCTGCTTCGGCAATTGCTGAAAACTAGGACCTCTGGAGCTGAGCCCAGACTAAGCTGTGTGCCTACCGCTGAGCCGGTGCTTATGGGGGCCTTAAACAGGGGTCCAGCATAGCCCCTGCCCTCAAAAACATGACAACCTGAATGGCGAGACTAAGCTTAGACACCAAGTCCAAAGGCAATTCAAGGGCTTCACTCTTTTCCACTAACCAGTCTGTTACCAGGGACATGACGCAGAGACACCTTCTGCGTTCACCTTTCTCCTGCCCCCCAGCCCTGTGGAACGATGGGTAGCAAGGGCAAAGGGTGAAAGATGGGGAATATGTGGGAAGAAACGAAAAACTAGAGTTTCCGCTGGGTGTCAGACACAGTGTGGAATATATATGTTATACATATGTCAGCTATATGATGTTTATTTTACACACACACACACACACACACACACACGCACAAACAATTTCCATGGATTAACCTTCTTAGCTAACTCTCATCCATGTAAAGAGCTTAAAACAGTGTCTGGCACTTATGAAACTTATGAAACACTGAATGAATGATAAGTGTTTCATAAGTCTGGCACTTATGAAACACTGAATGAATGATAATGTCCCTTATCATCATCATTATTATCTTCAGGCATATTTCAAAGTTTGGGGACTTGTAGTATGTATAAAGCTGTTTACAGAGGAAGATAGGAAGGCTCTGAACATGAATCGGAGCTACCTCAATAACCCAGCTGAGACCCGGAGCTAAAGAAATTGCTGAGCTTTGCTTGGTGATAATGCATCTCTCTACACGCTAGCCTAAAAATCCCAAACTGTTAGGGTTGTTGAAATTCCAAATATTTAATAGTATTAGTAGTAGTTTTTATTTTTCCCCATGTTCTCTCCTGGGCACCATAGTTTCAGCCAGACACCTGACAGTCATAAATCTTACTCTGCCACCTCTCCTATCACTGTCTACAGATGCTTAAGCCTCTTGCTTCACTGAGAAAATCAAGGCCATCAAGGGAGACTTTCCTATGCAGCAACCAGCCCCACTGTTGCCTCCTTTTCTCTAGTCCCAAAGAGTGAGCTGCCACTCTTCCTGTTCAAGGCTAACTCATCTACTTGGATCCTATTGCCACCTCTTCTCAGGGACACTGATTGTTTAAAGCATCCTCTCCCTCTCCTTATCCTCAACCTCACTTTCTCCTACTGATTCTTTTTCCACAGCATAGGAACGTGCTCAAGGCTCTCCTACCTTAAACAAAATTATAAACATTCTTAAACTTGCAACCCTTTTTAGCTGGCATCCTCTTATTCCTTTTCCTTCCCAGCTAAATCCTTTGGAACGATAGCTTACACTCACCATTTTAACTCTCTGATCTCTCATTAATACCTCTACTTACTACAAATTGTCTTCCTCTCTCATAATTCCACTAAAACTGCTCTCCCTGAAGTCACCAATGATCTCCATAATTCCAAATTCAATGGATACTCTTCGGTCATTTTCTTAAATTGATCTCTATGTTCCCTTTGACATTACTGACTATTCCCTGGAAAACTCCTCTCTTTCTTTGACTTCTTTGAAATCATTCTCTCCCCATTCCTCTCCTTTTCTTGCCATTCATCCCTGGTCTCCTAGTCTGGAATGTCTTTCTCTGCTCAAACCTCAAATGTTGTTGTGCTCCAAGGTTTCTACTTTACCACTCCCTGGGTGATCACCTCTGTACCCAAGGCCTCAGACCCTGTGCTTCTCTCTACCACTGCATTTAGCCCCATCTTCCTATTCACCTGCAATCTTCTTGAGAGCAGAGCCCATGCCCTGTTCATTCTTGTATCCTCAGTGCTTTGCACAGTGCCTGATATGTTATGGACATTCCATTACTATCCGTTTCATAAATGAATTAAAACGAAGGCTTGACCTTAGTTATGCCTTATCAAATTGTAAGTCCCCCAGGATCAGTTGCCAGGGATACAACTTATACTTTAGATCAAGTAACCACTCGATATTCTGAATGAAGCTATATAAGCCCATTAGCCTGCTCATGCCCCAAAACAAAGTTCCTTACCTAAAAGTATCAACAGATATTCGTGGGGTTCTTTATGCTCCTGAGGCACAAATCTGCAAAAGCTTTCTGAGATTGTGCTTAGATTCTGTACAATGTCAGTGAGATAATGTATATGTATAGTTGTATTGAGGCAAGAAGGATGGAGCTTAGATAAATGGGAAAGGAGAGGCCTTATATATAGATGCTCATTTCCTTCAGACTTGCAGGTGGTCATTTAGATGGATATATAAAGCTAATAACACTGAAGTCAGGATATAAGAAGGATGGCGATTGTGTTAATTTGGCTATTAGTGTATGAAGTTTGGCAATAAGGAAATTTGCCTTTAGAAGACCGAACTCTCCCTTTCAGAACCACTATCAACACTCTGTAGTAACATTTCCCCAATATAATACCCCCTTCTCCAGACATTCAAGGCCTTCCTCTTATAAAAGTTAGCCAGCTAACACAAGTCTTTCCTTTTGAATTAATAGCACGTCACTGCAATCTTTTTCCCATGGACTTACTTCTCAATTGCAGAATAAAGGGCCAACATGATCTGACAGAGAAGGATTCCAAAGGGTGGTGGGACCAGCTCGGAGCCCCCCAGATCATAGAACATGTACCAGTCTTAAAAGCTATACTTGCTTCCAAGACCCAGATCCATTTCCTGTAAGGGACTCCTATGAGCTGGTGCTGATATGCATGAATGGGTTAGATACTGCAGCCAACAGTCCTAGATAAATTGTTCCTCCTTCCAGCCAATTATGATTCTGTATCCTACTGTAAAAGCCCCAGAGCTTTCCATCCAGGTGGGTCAAAAGTTGAGATTTTATCTATCTCAAACTTCAAGAATTGGCCTCATCAGAGCCAAAAGCTCAGACCACTAGGAACAAGTGACAAGGTATTCCAAGGCAGAAAGCATCTGCCCAGCTCACCAAAATTCCTTTTATTATCATCTAATGGTAACCACACTAGAAAATGTTTCCCAACCATAGCTAGAGATTCCACACTATTATCTTGTTTCCCAACCATAGCTAGAGATTCCACACTATTATCTTCTCAGTAATCAGGGAAGTTTGGGGTGGGTATGGAGAAAATATACTATCTGGTATTTTACTAGGCACTCAGGACAGAAAGATAGAAACACAGAGAAGAGAGTTCCTGAAAATTGCTTTGATTGCTGGTGGTTAGAGAATTAGTCATTCTCATCACTAGCCACCATTTTTTCTTGAAATGGAGATTGGAATTGCTTGTCCCAATTTCCAATGGGGATACCAAGGCATACAGAGTCTAGATGCTATGGCAAGGAAGCAGATATCTGGGTAGCACTGTACTGTATACCCCTGGTAGGTTCATTACATAACGTCAAGGAATAAATTCTCAAACAAATATTGAGTGGTTATCATGTATCAGTCACTGTGCAAAGTGCTTTAATACACTATTTCCTTCAATCATTGTAACATCTCCAGGAGGTAGCAACTATTATTATCATCACTAATTTACAAATGAAGAAACCATTAACTTTCATATCATTGGAAATTCTAATGGAATAAAAATTCCAGTTAGAACATATTAAAGAAAAACATAAAAGATTTCTATGAAGACCACTTTATTGCTGAGAGGAATAAAACAAAATTTGTGCAAATAGAAAGATACAGTGCTCTTGAATATAAAAACTCAATATTGTAAAAAAGCAATTCGCATATTAGTCTAAAATTTAGTCTATTAACTTAAATGTGATCCAAATGAAAATACTAACAGGACTTTTTGGATTTAGACATAAAGGTATTAAGTTCATGTGGAAAAATAAACACGCAAGACTAGCCAGAAAAGTACTGAAAAAAATACTATAAAACTCTGGTAATTACAACAATACAGGATTGGCTAATAAGAAAACAAACTGGTCAATGTAACAGAACAGAGTGCCCAGAAGAGCCCCTATACACATAAGGAGTTTTATACTCTATGGATGGTATTTAAAATCTGTCAGCAAATGAGTTATTCAATAACTGATGTTACTGAACTGATAACTGATTGATAACTCACGTTATCGATTGTTATTAAATTGGCTCTCCCTAACCAAAAATACATTCCAGATAGTAGAAGATTTAAATATAAAAAATAAGATAATAAAAATACTAGATGGAAATATGGCAGAGTATTTATAAAATAATCTAATATTGAGGAAGGCCTTTCTAAACAACACACAAAACCTAGGAGTCATGCAGGAAAAGATTGATAGATTTGAATACAGAAAAATGTTAAACTTCTGACAGCACAAACTATCCTAAACATCAAAAGAAAAGTGAAACAATATTTACAACATAGGGCAAAGGCCTAATTCCATTTATATGTAAAGAGCTCTAAGGGAATTCCCTGGAAGTCCAGTAGTTAGGACTCCACGCTTCCAGTGCAGGGGAACCGAACCGGTGGGGTACCGCAGATCTCACAGGCCATGCAGCGAGGCCAAAAAAACAAAAAAAAACAAAAAAAGAGTTCTGAGAAATCTGTCAGAAAACACAAACAACTCCATTAAAAATGGACAAACAACATGGACATGCAGTTCCCAGAAATATTTAAAAGTGGCTTTTAAATATATGAATGCTTAACCTCACCCATAATTACATGCATAATATATTTTATTTTTCAGAGCAGTTTTCGGATCACAGCAAAATTGAATGGAAGCTACAGAAACTTCCCATATACCTCCTGTCCCCCGACACATACACAGCCTCCCCCATTATTGATTGCCATCCCCCACTGGAGTGGCACATTTGTTACAATCAATGAGACTACACTGAGCCGTCATAATCACCGAAAGTCCACAGTTTACATTAGGGTTCACTCTTCCTGTTGTACAATCTATGTATGGGCTTGGAAAAATGTATAATGACGTGTATCCATCATTATGGTATCATAGAGTATTTTCACTGCCTTAAAAATCCTCTGTGCTCTGCCTGTTCGTACTCACTCCCGCCTCCTCAACCCCCGGTAACCACTGATCTTTTCACTGTCTCCAAAGCTTGGCTTTTTTCATTATACAGAATGCCTTTGCATTAGACAGATGTATAATAACATGTATCCACCATTGTAATTAAATGCGTTTTTTAGTGAGAATATTTTAAACCATCAGAAGAGAAGATTATGAAGAGCTTTATGCTAATCAAATTAAATTTAGGGAAAATTCTCTTCAAACCAACCCATAGAGAAACAGACCGAACAAGCCCTACAATTATTGTTTAAAATTTGAACAGTTAAAAATCTATTCCTTCAACCAAATTTCAAAAAACAAACTTTCAAAGAACATATCATCTCTAATTTACATAAATGTTACAGAAAAAGTACTCAGTTCTCTAATGAGCCTAGTTTAGTTTTGACAGAAATATTTAGTTTGACATCAAAAGCAGAAAAGGAGAGAATGAAAATGAACAAGTATAAGCCAAACTGAATTATGAACATAGACACATAAACACTAAATAAAATATTACAAAATGAATCCATCTGTGTATTACATCATGACCAAGTGTGGTATATCTGAAAACTGAAAGAATGGTTTAGCATTCAAGAAAAAAAGTATTTAATGTCTGTTAATGCTATAAGAGCAAACAGAAAACTAATTTGATGAAATGCAGGAAAAGCTTTTGATAAAAATCAACACCTTTTCAGCATAAAAACACTCAGAAGACTGAAAATAAAAATTAATTTCCTCAAAGTCAAAACTATGGTGATGAAAAGATCAGTGACTGCCAGTCGGGGATGGGGATGAAAAGGCAGAGCACAGAGGACTTTTAAGGCAGTGAAAATGCTCTGTATAATATTATAATGATGAATATATGCCACTATGCATTTGACCAAACCCATAAAATGTACAACACCAAGACTGCATTCTAAGGTAAACTATGGACTTTGGGTGATTATGATGTGTCATTGTAAGTCCATCCTTGGTAAAAACAAAAAAATGTACCATTCTGGTGAATGATGTTGATAACGGGGGAGGCTATGCATGTGTGGGGTATATCTCTGTGCCTCCCTCTCAATTTTGCTGTAAATTTAAAACTGCTCTAAAAAAATAGTCTTTTAAAAAGTTAATTTGCTGAACTTGATAAAAGTTAACTACTGGAAAATGTATAACAACTATAATAGATGATACCTCTGAAATACTTATTTGCCTTAGAGTCAAGAATAAATAAAGAATGCCTACTACCACTGTTTTTATTCAATATTATATTGGGAGACCTGTCCAACACAACTACACAAGGAAAAAAAAATCTAGTATTTCAGTATAGAAAAGAAAAAATAAAACTGATGTTATTTAGAGATAATATGATTGCCTACACAGAAAACCCAAGAAAAAACTACAAGTTTTTAAAACTAAAATACTGCTGGGTATACAATTAATGTACAAAGGTTGTGTTTTTATATATCAGCAACAAATAATTTAAAAGTAAAATAACAAATATAGACACTATTTACAACAGAAAAAGAAGGCTACAAGTATTAAACAATAAATCTGACAACAGAAGTATAAGACTTTTATGGAGAAAATTATAAAATATTATTAAAAGCATAAAAAGTATATAAATAGACGGAGAACTGTCAATGTTCATGTGCCATGTTCATGGATGGGAAAATCAATATCACAAAAATTATAATTTCCCCCAAGTTAATCTATAAACCCAAAATACAATTCCAACAAAATTTTTCCTTCAAAAGTTTGTCCTAAAATGTATATTAAAGAATAAAAGGCCAAGAGCAGTCAGGATAATAACGATGAAGATGAAGATGATGATAATGATGATAAATGGAGGATTTACCTACTATGAAAGAAATATGGATTAGAAAGCAGGGTTTTGTACAGTGGTCCCCCTTTATCTGTGAGGGATGTGTTCCAAGACCCCCAGGGGATGCATGAAACTGCAGATAATGAACCCTATATATACGATGTTTGTTCCTATAATACAGGCCTATGTTAAAGTTTATTTATAAATTAAGGTATTGCAAGAGATTAACAGCAATAACATAATAAAATAGAACAATTGTAACAAAAACTATCATTTTTTAAGTGTAGTATCATTACATGGATAGACTAATAGAATGTAAGAGAAAACCCAGAAACAGACCCACTTTACACATCTGAGCTTTATCTCTGAATAGATTTCGTTATAAATCAATTAGGAAAAAATGGGATGAACTAGTCAATAAATTTGGGGGGCAACGAGCTAGCTATATGAAAAAAAGACAAAAATTAGATTCATGCTTCATCCTGCTGAATTAAAGAGTTAAGTATGAAAAGCAAAACTTCAAAACTTTCAGAAGGAAAGAGGGGAGAAGAGCTTTGATAGTGGGGTAGAGAAACTGTTTTAAATAAAACACACTGAAAAGCACAGATTAGAAATGAAGAGATGGATGAATTTGACCACATTAAAATTATATTATAAATTTCTATGTGACTAAAAGACACCATAAACCAAACGAAGAGGCCAGACACAGACTGAGAAGATATTTGCAATGCATACAGCCAACAGAGGTTTTTCTTTTTTTAATGAAGAATATATATTCTATAAATTAATAAAGAGAAGGCAAACTACCCAACAGAAAATTGATTAAAGGATATGTACAGGTACTTCACAGATGGTTAATAAACATAGGAAAACATACTTGAGTTCACTAATAATCAGGCAAATGCAAGTTAGGATAATGAGGGACCATTTTGTACCCATCAGTATGGCAAAAAGGAATAAATTTAACTAACATTGGGCAGGGCTAGGACTGGGGTGAGGTGAGTGAGGCACTCTTTCCTTAGGCACAAAATGTAAGGGGACACCAAAAAATCTCAGCAGTCAAGATAAACGATATTTTAATGCAATATTTTCAAAACTCAAAATTTATGCCAAAAAAAATCCATGATGAACAAAGTATCAAACTTTTAAGCAAAGATACAATCTCACCATACACTCGCATGACTCATCTTATTTGCCTTGACTCTAATCTGGGTCTGTTGGATCAAAGTCCTGGTAAGGATTTGGGGAAATTGGATCATTTATGCATTTCTGGTAGGAATATAAAAAATTTGTACAACTATTTTGGAGAGTCATTTGATAACACTGAAGATGCCACACCTTACATCACAGTAATTCCAGTTCTAAGATTCTAGCCTTTTTTTTTATGGTGGGGGGAGAGTTTCTGGTGTGGACAGGAAAACCTGCTAGATAAATTCTAAAAGATTCTATCTTAAAGAAACTCTCACACCAGTACACAAACGTACAAGGGTTTGCTCTGCAGCACTCTTCTTGCAAAAAAGGAGGTGATCGTTGACAAAGATTCTCTCCTTGACCAAACTCTATCCAGGCTTCTCTGAGCCCTTTCTTGACTACACCTCAACCTTGGCCTATGAAGGCTTGAAGAAAACATTAACATCATTTCTAACAGCACAAAGTCAAATCCCTAGGATGACCCTAGATCCCCTTAAAGTGCCTGCCTGAGAAAACTCAAGTCTGCCATAAGAATTCACAGTTTGTTCCAGCCAACATCTGAAGATAGCACCCCTGTCTCCCAGTCTCTGTGGGAGGATAGGAATCTAACTTCAATAAGGGCTAGTTAGCAAATCCAGATGGGTTTCACATGGACCAAGACCTTCTTCCCACTTTTTGTAATTTTTCACTTCCCTGACTCTACTGAGTCCCTGCTCACTCCCCTTCCTATTCCCTCATTCTCCCTTTAAATCTTCCAGTCACCTCTATACAAATCAAAGTCGAGTTCAGTTCACACTGGATTCTTGTCCCTGTTGTGATAGTATATTACTGATTAAACTCTGTCTTTTCCACTTTAATTAGTGACCAGCTTTGTTAATCTTTGACATCTTTTAACTGTCCCACAGGAGGGGAATGGATAATTAAACTGTGGTTTCTTTGTACAATGGAATAGTACATAATAGCTAAAATGAATGAACTAGATCTACATATAGCCATATAAATCTCAAATGTAATTTTGAATACATAAAAGCAAGCTGAATAAACCTCAAAAATAATTTTAAACTGAAAAAGCAAGTTGCAAAAAGACAGTATGATACCACTTATGTAAAACTTAAAAACACAGAGAGATACATATATTAATGTGGGTATACATATTATATATATGCATACACACATATATGGAATGATATATAACTTTCTATATTATTATATACCACTATCCATATACATATTTGTTATATATATTGCATATTATTATATAATATACATATATGTAGTGATACACATCAACTTCAATGTAGAAGTTACCTCTGAGGACGGAGGGAGAGGGAAAGGGTAGGAAGTGGGATTCTAGCTATATGAATAACATTTTATTCCCTCTTTAAAAAGAAAGAAGAGGGAGAGATGTGCAGCACATAAAGTAAAATATTAGCAACTATTTAATTTTTGCTGTGTCTGTTATACGATTTTCTGGGCTTTTTGTATGTTTGGATGATTTTAAAAATAAAAATGAAAATGAATGATCACCTAGTTTTCACCTCCTAGATTAGCAGAAATGAAAATTTAATAATGCACAGCACTGAGAGAGTGTAGAGAAGCAGGCAAAGTGATACACTAGAGGTGGGAGCACAAATTAATGCAATCTCTTGAGATGGCAATTGTGCAGTACCTGTTTAATTAAGAATCCCTGTTCTCTTTTACTTGGCCATTACAATTTAGGAAGATGTTTTCAGACAGGTGCACAAAGAAAAATGTTGCTCATTGAAACACTGTTACAGCATTGATTATAATAGCAAAGGACTATTAATCTAGATGAACATAAACAGGGGTCTCATTAACAAATTTATAGTACACCCATATGATGGAATAGTATGCAACTGTGAAAAAAGGCTAGATTGATTTGTATATACCAGGGGCCAGCAAACTATAGCCCACAAAACAAATCTGATTCACCATATGTTTTTGTAAATAAAATTTTATTGGAATACAGTCACACCTATTTGTTTATGTATTATCTGTGGCTGCTTGAGTAATTGTGACAGATACCATATGGCCTGCAAAGTTTAAAATATTTACTATCTAGTCCTTCATAGAAAAAGTTTGCTGATCCCTGGTATATGCTGATATGGAAAATCTCCAAATATTGCTCAGCATTCAACAAATATTTATGAAGCCTCTAGTACATGTCAAATATTTTTCTAGATGCTAAAAACAAACAAAATCCTGCCTCCCCAGAGCTTACATTCTATTGGAATTATTAATGTAAAGGACAAAGTGCAGACTACTGTGTATAGTATGCTGTCTTTAGTATTTTTAGTCGTACATTTACTTGTATAGAAATAGATTTTTGAAAGGATTTACAAGAAAATGGCAACCGTGGTTGCTTCAGGGGAAGGAGAATAAGAGACAGTATATCAATGGAAGAAAACATATTGCTCATTGGTATACAGTTCTGTGATGTTTGAATATGTATATGCTATGTGTGTATGTATATATATATATATGTATATATATATATATGCTAGAAGGCTAGTTCAAGATTAACAAAAATGAAATTTAGTGGATGAAACAAAACCCAATCTGTAAGTTAAAAATGCCATTGAATATATTCTAAATAAAGGAAAATTCACTTAAACAACTGTTCATATGAAAAATAAAAATACCTGGGCACTTTAGTTATCCGTAGGCTAAAAATGAACCAATCATATGACATGGTTGCTTAAAAAGGCTAATGCAATTTTAGGCAATATAACAGAGTTTTATTATCCAGACCAAGAGAACTGATTGTTCCACTTTACTATATACTATCTCAAGCACACCTGGAGTATTAGGTTAATTTCACTTCTGCATGCCATAAGTTAGGAGGGATATTTCATGTAGGGGAGAATAGCAGGGAGAGAGAGAAGGAACTATGAAGTAGTTGAGAAAGATTAGTTTCAAAAAGGAAGACTTAAGGGAAATAAGAAACCTATCTTCAAATATGTGAAGGCAAGAGGGGTTATCCTTAATTTATATTCTTTCAAATAGCACAGCTAGGATCGCCACAATCACAAGGGTTAAGGGAAACAAGTTTGGGCTCATTATAAAAATGTTCTAACAATTTGGTTGCAGAGCAGGAGCAGAGTAAAAGGAAATTAATATTTACTGTCTACAACATGCCAAACCCATTGCATACCTCACAGCAATCCTGCAAGGAAGATATTATTCTTCACTTTCCAGAGGAGAAAGTGGAGTCTCAGAATGGTTGAGTAGCCTCACCTAAGTCTCTACAGCTAGTAGAAGCAGAGCAAGGATTTGAATCCAAGCTTACAACAGGCTCCTAAATTGGTTTCCATACATCCAATCCTGTCCCTCCAATACCAATGTAGCCAGAATGCTCTTTTTAAAACATGAATCTGATCACGTTACTTCTCTACTTAAATTTTTTATGAAGCCCTTCATGATCTGGCCATAGCTTACTTCTCTATAACCACTCACCACTTGGAACTATACCATGGCCACATTGAATATCTTTGAATTACTCAAATAAACATAGAAGAAAATTGTGTTTCAATGGAAAACTATGCATCCTCTATAGCCCACTTTTCTAGGTTATCAGATTCTATTTCTTCATTGTCATTGAGCCATTTTACAATTCTTTGTAAGTTGTAGATAACTGAGAGACACGTAAGTTATGTCCTACCCAGTAGTGATTTAGTTGATTCCTCCCCACCCTTGTGAAAAACCAGTTTTGTCTTTATTTACAATTCATCTCAATATTCCTTTACTCCATATAAATCTGTGCTGTTTTGACTCTTCTTCTTTTTTTTTTTTTTGGATTAAAAAAAGTGTGTTGGATTTCCAATACTAAATAAAAACATGAAGTTGTTTTTTAAAAAGCCATAGAGTTTACAGCATCAACTACAGAAAAGGCCAAACAAGTGTGTACAGAAACTAGTCCCCAGCAGCCGTCCAGGTCCCCTTCCAGCAGGCGACAAAGCAACAGACACATTTGCTCCAAAGCCTTCTGAAGGAAGCTGCTGGTCAGCAGCTCAACTAGGACATTACACGACACACAATGGTTTAATTTCAAAAATCACAGGAAAATGTACTAAACCGTGAAAAGGTGCAATACAGAATAGCTTTCCTTTTTCTTAATTTTAAAAAATCCCCCAACTTTGAACAGTTATTTAAAAATAGGCCCCTCCTCCCACCCCAGTTCTGTGACAGTATCCAGGTACTAAGGCCCTGAGGTAACAGAAGTACCAGGATTCACGGGATCCCGAATACCGAGCATGTTTCTTTGGGCAAAAGGTAAGACAGTTTCTGGGGAATCTAGCCCTCCTGGTGTCCAGAGTGCTCTGAGTGCTCTTTTCAGGATCAGTTTAAGTGCACTGGGTTTCCAGAATCCGGCCTGGCACTATCCTCCGTGACCAGCTAGCAGGGCAGCAGGAGTTCCAGCATTGCACTTTTCATTGCCCGCAGTTAAGAAATAGAGTTCATCTTCTAGAAAAGCAAATGTGTGATAAGATCTAAATAGGGATAGTAACCAAGGTACAAAGGCAAGTGGGGCGCCTGTGTGGCCAGGGCAGAGCGCAGGCCCCGGGGCAGGCGGGTCCGAGCGCCCACTGATGTTCTTAGCAGCTGACCTCTTCTTGGCTACAGAACCAAAGCGCAATCCGCCTTCCGCACTGCCTTCCACACTCTCTTCTGGGGGTTTGTTGGGGAGTAGGGGAAGATGCCTGAGGGTCAGTCCTGTATTTTTTCTTAATAGATTCTTAATATTAAAAAAAAAAAATCTCAGCTCCTTACCTTTTTAAGAAAAAGCACACCAGAACCTCCTGCAAAGGCAAAGGCTTCTTGTGTGGCCAGCCTCTCAGCACACCTCAGAGACCTCCTGCTGCCCTCTTCAAATCAGGGGCTTAGCTGAGCTGCTGGGATGGTGTGGGGACGGGGGAGGCCGCTGTCCCTGTTCCTGTCCCCTCTTACGTACAGAACAATGTTCAGAAAGAAGTGGGGAGCCTCACTGGTGCTGCGGCCCCTGCCTGCTTCATTCCTGCTAACGCCTTCCCCACGGGGCTCTGAGGCGTGGAAGTGAGAGCTGGACTGACTGAAGAGAGGAACTAGGGAGAAGCAAGGAGTCCTACATGGGAACAAAGCTCCCTCCTTAACCTCTGACTTCCCCGAAGGGAACACATGGTAACAGCAGGAAAGGGTCTCTATCCTCTTCCCTGATTTCCCAGGAACTCGGCCAGGCTCGTGCCCTGTCCTGCATCGCTCCTGCGATACAGCACCTGACTCCTCAGCGTGGACATTCTTATCAGGATATGATCAAGACACCAGGGCAACTACATCCTCGAACCCACCTATTGCACAGAAGAAATTTTTTAACTAGATCCAAATGAAACTCCAGTTGCAACTTAGTGACAATAGAGATGGACATGCCAGCACAGTAAAGAAGATGCTTCCATTCTCTGCAGGCTTCTGCAAGGAAGTACAATGACTGAAACATTCACAGGACCTCAGCAGCCCCTCCATTTTCAATTCCCAACCCCCCAGCCCCACCCATCCCACTAATGCAACTGCACAGAAAGCAACAAACAAGTCTTTTCAATGTTACATTTCATTCAGATAGATCTGTAATCTCACAGTGATGAGAGGAGAAAGGCAGGCCTTTAATAATTATAATTTTAAAAATAAAAAAGCTTACAAACAGCAATGCAACATTCCCCCCCCCCCACAAAGTGATGGATTAATAGCTGGTAGAGGATGCAATGACTCAGAATCAAAAATAAAAACAAAAACACAAAACAAGCTAACCCCTGGAACAACCCACACTGTCAATGACTTTCCATACATAATTCAAACAAGTAGTCAAATGTCAACCACTTCTGGAGAACACCACAGACTTCCTTGGTTTTTGATAGTGTTTTTCTTTTGAAGGTAAAATAAAATAGGACACAAATAAAATTGTACATAAATGCCAACTTCTACACTCCATAAAGGCAATGCCGTCGCAGCATGAAGACACAGCCTGACCACAAAGTGAAACATAGGTGGCACTTCTTGCCTCTTCCTTGGACACAAAATTTTGGCCCATGGTGCCCAGTCCTGCAGGGCATCGGCAGGCAAAAGGAAGCTGCCTTGACATGGCGTCTTCCAGGCTGACCAGGAGGAGGCAGGTTTTGAACCAGTTATAACACCTGCCCGGTTCACTTATCTCTTATGAGTAAAATAAATTCTTTAACACATATTCATTTTTATACATGTGTAAGCATCATGATTTTACCTCTTTCTGAAAATTACTTTTTAACCTATGCCATGCTCTCTTCTTTCTTGCCTATTTCTTCCCTCTTGGCCTTCACATAGCCTATTCCTTCTATCTAGAACAGATTCCTTACCCCATCTTCCCCTGTTGCCAGCAGAAGGTTCATAAAATGTTTGTTGAATGAAGGTGAAAGGAAGGTTACAAGGAAGAAACCAACTAATCAAATCAGGCCTGTCTGACACCAAAGCCTATGCTCTTTCCAATAAGTTCCTGCCTTTTCCATCTTTCACGTTATCTAAACAAGAGAATGGTCTACCTCAGAGTAATGAACTCCATGTCACTGGAAGTATTCAAGTAAAGCCTGAGTTATCATCCCATTAGGGATGCAGTAAGGTGGGATTCTGACACTGGGAATGTTAAAGAAAAAAATATTTTGATACTTGCTTAAACAGTAAGGCAAACTTTACCCCAAAACTGCTGCAATAGAGGTATTGAAATAGGGAAGAGAGATTGGGCTCATCTCCGAATACAGCAAAGACAGCTGGGGATTTATAGTCAATGTGCAGGGTGAGGGGGTCAATGGATGGAAAATTACTAAGAGGAAATATCAATGGTAGGAGGCATTCTTACTAAACTGGCCTAATAAGATTCCTGCTAAAGGCAGGCAAAGGGCTTAGACATCAAAGATGGGGGATGAGGAAATTGATCATATATCAAGGATGATCAGATATCAAGGGGGGGAATTACTTAGCAGGATGTTTTGCTAAGACTGGGCTGGGCAGGCCAAAGGGAGGGCAGGGGCCAAGATCAAGGTCTAGTTGAGGAGAGGTCTCAGAGTATTCCGACTAAAGACCGGTCAAGGGAACAGTCTTTGTCAATAGGTAGGTTGTAATAGATAATCTCTATGGTTTTTTCCAACTCTATGGTCACTGAGATGTAATATATTAGAGCCAAGACCTACATCATAAATCTTTGAACACTTCAAGAGAAAGGGAGCCTAGGACAAAAACAGCTCTACCTCTGTGCGTCACCCACAGGCCCCTGATACCAGCCCACCTGACCTTTTTGTTTTTGGCATATTCAGTTCCAAGTAGAATCTAGGAAGCAAAGCATAAAGATGGCTGTGTCTTCTAGAGTGTTCCTGGTTGGCTTCCCACTGTGAAATTCTTAGGAAACAGCCCCATGCATGTTTAATTGGAGCTGCTTCTTTCTATTTATGTGGGCAAGTCATATCAGCGATTTGAAAAAGAGAGAGGATGGAAATGAGCTCAATGAAATGGTGAAAGCAGTTTGCAATGGACTCATATCTTCCCCAGGAGCCACTTCTTTGACATCCATCAGAGAAGGTACCAGAGGCAGTTCCTATGGCAAACAGCATAGAAGCAACCAGCTAGGATGACATGCTCACCTAGCACAGGGGCCCATGCTTTGCACCTCAGGAGATAGGAGCCAAATCAGTAGCAGAAAAGAGGGAAAGACTTCTCACTGAAAGCCTCAAAACGGCTCAAAACCTTTTCTTATCTTATTGTTCCACACCAACCGTGGAGTAATTTCACCATTAGAGTCAAACCTTTGAGCTGAAGCATTAACTCCAGAAGCTGACAGTTAAAATAAGACATGGGAAGGGTAGCCTGTTAGCTCTCAATAACCAGCTGTGTGACTTTGGTTGAGGTAATTTCCATCTCTGGGCTCCAGGATCACCAAGGTAAAAATGAGGGGTTTAGACCAAGTCTCATCCAGCTCTGATCTTCTATGCTTCTATATTTCTTCAGCCCAGAAGGGTACTCATTATCAGCTAGTAAATGCTACCTAATTAGCAAGGTTCAGAATAGGCAAATTGTGATAGAACAGGGAGAGAGAAATATACAGGGCAGGAGGCACTGCATGGGGCCAAGTCTGGTAGGTGCACGAGAGCCAGGGGACTTGGACAGCTATGGGACAGAGCCAGCAGGAAAACTGGGGCACCCACAGTTGTTGGCGTATAGAGTTTACTAAATCACAAAATGTACTTACTTCATAATTTCTTAGTGCTCAGGCCCAATCCTCCATATTCACACACAGACCCATGTATACACACACACTCTCTCTCTCTCTGTCACTCTCTTTCTCACACACACACTCTGTCTCTCCAAATACAATAGTTCACAATTGATTCTACCTTTATTTCAGTAACCAACCTGGCATTGGAGGTTATAAAACAAATATTTCCCAAGCTCATGTTATCATAGCAGTACTTGTTAGGAGATTGAGCTCAGAGAAAAAAATGAGCTCATCGCTTAGGAGAAGGGTGTTTTTTTTTTTTAATTGCCTCATTTTATTTAATAATGTGACTCCTAATAAGACACCTGAAACAATTTGGGCCAGGTAAGAAGTTATGAACCAGTGTACTTTAGACTCAGTTCAGTTCAGTAAATTTCATCGCACCTAGAGATGCTCTTTGTTTATCTTTTAGGACAAACAGGGCAGCAGCTGGCAGCATGGAAAAAGTCCCACTTAAATCATCTCCCAGACCTTGGATGGCAGAAAGCTCAGAGATTGATCTTTCTTTCTGTGTGCACTTTGGTTTACATCCACTTTCCGTGCTTCAGTGTATCTCATTTTCATAAGGTTCAAAGACACATTTTTTTATTAAAATGCTTACAACTTTACCAAGTAAATCCTTTGAAGTCGAAGTGCACCTGTTTTTCTCTTAGGCATGGGGCATTATTTTTAAAAAATAAGTAAAGCTGTATATCTGCTTTAAAATGAAAAGCTATTTCATCCTGGCTTAACATCACTAGGTGTTTGAGGGCTAGAGACTAGGAGCTATGGCTGTAAAGCGTTGTAAGTGGAGTGCCAGCCTGCAAGTTCAATACAGAGTCATTTCTAATCTTTTATCCTCAATTCGAACACATACACCCACACACACATTATATATTGTCTACATAAGTGTGAAAAACAGTCAAAGATAGTCAAAACTAATCTGATACATAACTTGGTTGATCAAGACTTATTTACTCTGAACATTGTGAACACTGAAAAATTCCCTTAGTAATCCAGAAATTTTCAGATGGCCTGATGTGCAGTGTTACGTTTTGCAGGATATAAACAGTGCCCACAACAAATAAGGAATGTCTTTTATCTTTCTATAGATGGCCAAGGAAGGAAGGAAGGAAGGAAGGAAGTGGAGGATGAAAGGAAAGAAGGAATGGGCAGAGGGGAGGAGGCAAGGACATAAAAGACAGAAAGAGCTTGATGTTGGTCAAAGCACCAAGAAGCAGAGATCTAACACATTGACTTTTTAAAAGAAAATAATACAATCTCTTATATTTTAACAGTAAGTAAAAATTGACAGAATTTAATTTCTATTTAAAGTTTAGCAGTGCAGGCACTTCTAAAATGCTTCCTTTTTCTCATTTAAGGAGCATCCCTAAATGAAGGTCTGTAGCTGAAGGTAGTTTTCTGAAGATTAAATGAGTTGTTATATGAAAAGCACTTAAAACAGTGTCAAGTACTTAGTAAATACTCAGTACATGGTAGCTACTATCATCACCATCATCATAGTCAACCTTCCAGTCATCGTAGTCCTTACATTTTGACCAAGATAAAGATCTTGCACAGAAAACGATTCCTCTCATTGTTTTTTAAATATATCCACAAAATACTTTAAATGTCATGTTTATGTTCCCAACTACACACATAAATGGGATCATATCCTAAAGTCTGACCTGTGGGCTAAACGAAAATAAGCCACATATCTGATCTTCCCCCTCTGAGGGCTAAATGTTCCCCACTCCTGATAACAATCAAGCATTTTGAAGACCAATCGCATTTTTCTTTTTGACTTTAAATATGTTTTGTCACGTAGATATAACAGTGCTTCTGGTTAGTCTTTCTCCTGAGAGATCTGCATACAGAGGGCAGATTATCAATTATTGTATCATCAAATAACTCCAATGAAGCCTCCATGTGCATGTGGCACTACTCTGGACATTGTACAGACAAAACAGCAATGCAGTCTCGGCCTTGTGAATACTTAGAGAGGTAACATCCCCAGACATAAGTAATGTACAGTCTTGGGTCTACTTAACATTTCCATTTGGCCAGTCAATTCAGCCAGAAGAGCTGATCCCATAGAGTTATAGCTATAGACAATCAAGCAAGCACAGGACTAAATAAACCAACAACCACACAACTTTATCTCAAATTTTAGGTCTACACATGCATCTTTGTAATTATATGGAAGAAGATGGTTGTGGGTTTAGGCAGGAGAGAATTATTTCTTCCTCTTATAGAAACAGTGAAAGAACATTCCTCTCTGTTATCCCAAGAAGGTTACCTGTGGGAAAATTGGACTGATCATATGTGAAGCCCGGGGCAAGCAATGGGAATCTGGTATTATATAAAGGTTCTCCAGAGAAACAGAACCGATAGTGTGTGTGTGTGTGTGTGTGTGTGTGTGTGTGTGCGTGCGTGTGTGTGTGTGTGTGTGTGTGTGTGTGTGGAGAGAGAGAGAGAGAGAGAGAGAGAGAGAGAGAGAGAGAGAGAGAGAGAGACTGATTGACTGATTATAAGAAACTGGCTCACACCATTATGGAAGCTGAGAAAGCCAAGTCTAAAGACAGGAGAAGACCAAAGTCCAGCCTGAAGACAATGAGGCAGAGAGAAAGTATTCTTTCTTACTCAACCCACCCACATTGGGAAGGGCAACCTGTTTTACTCAGTCTACTGATTCAAATGTTAATCTCATCCAAAACACCCTCATAGACACAACCAGAAACAAAATTTAATCAGATATTGAGGCACCACATGGCCCAGGCAAGTTGACACATAAAATTAACCATCACAGGATCTAAGGTTGATCCAAATGGTCAGATGAAAGAGTAAGCTGCTCACATGCTCACACACTGACCTCCATTCCCCAACTCCCCGAATCTTTATCCATTGGCATCAGTACAACACACGGCTTGCCAACTATCAGCACTTTCTGTTTCCCCCAGCAAGTGTCCATAAATAGATTATTTAAGGTTAGGAGGGTGAGAAGATAAGGCTGTTTCCTTAACCCACTCACTAACCTCACTCTGACCGGCTGCACTGAAAACCGCTGAGTATCCCAACTTTGTTTCTCTTCCTAACCACTTGATAATGCTGGGCTCTGGTTAATGCCTTAAAGACAAACAGCAGTTCAGCATAGAAGGGATGCTCCCAGGACTTTAAAAATAAGCCTGTGGCAGCAATAGGCTATCAGGCAGGATGAAGTTAGACGGGCTTTATCTGATTTTCCACTACGATTCTATTGCTACCTTTAGAGATAACCTAGGTTCTTATTCATGACTCCACCTCCGATATTAACTCTACACAGCTAAAATACCCTCCTGATCTGCAAATCATTGCTTTGAAGAGCAAATAAAATAAAGCACCCAATAAGCACTCATTGGTGCTTGGCCCTTTAAACTCTCTACTTGATTTGGGTCTGGCTTTGACTACACCTTAATCCATTTTTAACACCACTCCACATATTCAAAGAATGGACTGCCATGGGACAGTTATCCCGCTACAGCAGAGAAACTTTGTAGAAATATATTGAAGACTCTAGTTCTACCTTCTTTCCTTCTTCCCTTTCCCAATGTCAGGATTCCTTCTCCAAACAGCCTGGCTCCTCCAGGAGCTATAAGAATGATAGGGAGATACTGTGTTCAAAATAGGCACTCTCCTAACAGATGGCTCAGAATGGTGAGTTGAAGGGAGAAAGCCATTGTTAGGCAACATTTCAAACAACAAAAATAAGTTGTGGGGGCTTGGGGAGGAAATTGTGTTTTGGTTCAAAGCAGCAAATTACCTGGATGGCTTACAGTATCTGACAATCTAAGAATATCAAATTAGCCACTGAAAAATCTGGCTACCTAAGCGGCTTTTCCCAACTGCACATTATTTGCTCAACAAATTTTCTTCTTGCAAGTCTCTGAGAGGAAATTTCAGAATGCTCTTTTCACCACTAAAGAAAAATAGATATTTTTTAAAGTGACTATAGAAAGGATCTAGAGAATGAAATACCAAATTTCCCTGGAACTTGCAAGTTTCTCTTGGAAATAATTATAGCTATCTGTAGCAAACAATGTCTTCCACTTATATTGATTAAGCATGATAACCTAGATAAATCAGTGCTCACTACAGTATAAAATAAGTATATATTCTTTCATCTAAAACCTCAAAGGTTTAAAGATGCTTAACCCTTTGTTATAAATGGGGAATAATATGGGCCAAATCTGTTTACATACAGCGGAACTGGTCACAAATGAAAGATGTGGGAGGACCAGTTCTTCAAGACCAGCTTTCATGGCTGGAGGGAACAAGTCTGTCCTGTTCTCAAAGGCACCAACTCAAGTCAAGGCCAATAGAATCCTTAAATATTATTGTTATGGCCAAGCCATAATAATCACTGGTCATTGAGCATATTCCAAGTTGTCTTCTGATATAGATCCACCTTTTCTTGAACAGTGAAATGACACGGCATAGTGTAAAGGACATGGGCTTTGGCATCAGACCTTGTTTAATTTCTGGTTCAGCCATTTACTAGCTGTGGGACATTGAGCAAATTATTAAACTTTTCTGGATTTCACATTTCTCATCTATAATAGAGATAATCTTACTTATCTTCAAAGGATTGTTTTGAAGATCAAACAAAATAAAGCACTCATTGAGCTTGGCACCATGTTACGTGTCCAATAAATGATAACTTTAAAAATGAGGGGGGCATGCTACAACATGGATGAACCTTGAAAACATAATGCTAAGTGGAAGAAGCCAGTAACAAAAGATCATATGTTATATGATTCTATTTATAGGAAACGTCCAGAATAGGCAAATCTATAGAGACAAAAAGTCGACAGTGTTTACCTAGGGCTGGGGATGGGGAGGGAGGAAATAGGGAATGACTGTTAATGGGTACAGGTTTCTTTTTGAGGTGATGAAAATCGCGGTCTTTTAAATGCTATATTTGGACCATTTACATCTAAGGTAATTATTCATATGTAGGGCTTAAGTCTGCTATTGTATTATGCATTTTCTATTTGTTTGTTCTATTTCTTATTCCTCTGTTTCCTTTTCCAGGCCTTCTTTTGGGTCACTTGAACATTTAACAGAACTCCATTTTGATTTATACTTAATGTATTTGAATCTTATAATTTATAGTGTATTTGTATAGGCTTTATAGTGGTTGCTCTAGGTATTACAATACATATGCTGAATATATCAGAGTCTACTTGTACCAATGTTTTACCACTTTAAGTGAAGAAGCTTTACATCCATGTAAGCCCCTTTACTCTCACCACTTTTAAAATATAAATATCTGAAGTATTTCCTCTACATACATTGGGCACCACAATCAGATAATGTTATAACTTTTGCTTCAACCATCAAACAATTAAAAACCTGATGAGGAGGAAACAAATCTATATTTACTCCTATTTTTACCCAGTCCTTGTTTTATTCCTTTCTGGAGTCACAGCCTTCTTCTGTTATCATTTTATTTCTTTTTAGAAAACGTCCCTTAGCTATTCTTTCAGGGTAGGTATGCTGGTAACAAATTCTTAGTTTTTCTTAATTTGAGACTGTTTTACTTTCCCCTTTATTCCAGAAGGGTATTTTTGCTGCATATAGAATTTGGTGTTGACAGTTACTTTAGTGCCACTTACTTCTGGTTTCCATGGCTTCAGATGATAAATTCACTGATATTTGTATCATTGGTCCCCTATAGGTATTGATAGCGTGTTGTTTCTCTCTAGCCTCTTTCAATATTTTTTATTGTCTTCAGTTTTCAGAATTTTGATTATCATGAAATCTTGGCGTGGGTTTCTTTGGGTTTATCCTGTTTGTGATTCACTTAGCTTCTTAAATCTGTAGGTTTATGTCTCTTGCCAAACCTGTGAAGTTTTTGGCCACTATTTCTTCAAATAATTTTTCAGTCCTCAGTATTTTTTCTCCCTTTCCCAGACTCTGATAACACAAATGTTAATTTTTTTATTATTGTCCATTGTCCCCGAGGCTCTGCTCATTATTTTGTCAGCCTACTTTCTCTCTGCTGTTCACAATGGGTAATTTCCATTGATCTGTTGTCAAGTTCACTGATTCTTTCCTCTGGCATCTGATCTACTACTGAGCCTGCATAGGAAGTTTTTATTTGTAATTTCAGTTATTATATTTTTCAGTTCTTTAATATTCCTTTGATTCTTTATATTTTCTATTTCCTTACCAAGATATTTAATGATTCATTTGTTTTAAGAGTGTTTGTCATTGCTGTTTTAAAATGTCAGACAATTCCAAAATCTGAGTCATCCCATTGTTGATGTCTGTTAATTATCTTTTCTTATTCAAGTTATGGTTTTCCTGATTCTTGATATATAACAAGTGATTTTTAATTGTATTCCAGAAGATTTGGGTATCATGTTGTGAGTCTCTGGATCCTAGTTAATCTCTTTATGGCAGGCAGTCACCATGTTTAATCATAATTTGTGGGCATGGGTGGAAGTGGATGTTTAGCTTCTGTCTTGGCCTGTTAATACCACCTTGGGAAAAGTGGATGCTAAATCATACTGTCCCGTTGTAGATGGTGGAGTGGAAGTTCAGTTCCCTTCTTCTTACCACTGTCTTAGTGAATGTGGGGTACCAACTCACACCAAGTGGATGCATAAGCTCAGCACCTCTCTGGGCTATACTGACACCAAGGATGGGGGAAGAAACAGAGGGCTAACTCTTACCACCTTGCACAGCCATGTTCTGCCTAGTTGCTGCCATGTGTGAGTGGAAGTTCAGCTCTCAGCTCCCCTCTGGGCCTAGCTGACACCAACAAGGGGAAAAGCACAGTGTTCATTTATCCTGCCTTATGCCCTGTCATTCAGTATCATTTTTGCTGCCTGGGGATGGAAACTCAGCTCTCCGCTGGTCCCCCTACTAGGCTGACATGGGTGGGGGCAGGGGGCGAGTGGGAGTGCCTACCTTACTAGACCCATCTTGCTCCTCTTCATCCTACCTTGTTGATGTTGGGCAGGAGTAGAAGCCTACCTCCTCACTGAGCCCCACTGACTCTCAAAGTAAGGACTTTGAGTATTACCTGCTCCTGCCAGGTGGGGGAATGTAAAATAAGCTCCCTACTGCTTAGCCCTGCCAACACCATCCCAGGAAGGGAATCAGAATATCACCTACTTCCATGGAGCAAGAGGTAATAGAGAGAAGGAGTAGGAGAGTGGAAGTTCAGCTCCCTACTCTGCCTATCAATACCACCTGGGTGAAGTACTCAGAGTACCACCATCTGCTTTCAGTAGGTGGAGACAGGTTGGAAGATCTGCTTCCCAGTGGGGGAATTGGAATATAATCACCTATTTCTATAAGATGGGGGGGCTGGAAATGGTACCGTTTTTCCATTGGTGTTTAGCTGGAGTAGGGCAGGTATTGCCAAAAAGATTTTTCGTTGTTAGGTCACCTTTTTCCCAGTGCTTTGAATAGGAGTAACAGGCTTTTTTTTTTTTGGCTGTACCTGTTGGTTCCAGGTTGGAGGCTAATATAGTACCCTGTCTGGGATAGATGAGAGGTAAAAAAGAAAGTCCAGCAGAATTACTGCTGTGTTGTTACTCAAGTCCTGAGGTTTCTAAAGCAGTCTGCCTTCTTATTTCATCCCTTTGGATATTTCTTGTTTGTTTGATGTGTTAAGACGATGTTTTTTTATTTGTAAGAGAGAGAAAGTGGGAGGAATGAGGCTGCTCCATCTTGTCTGAAAAAAGACATTCCAATGCCCTTTGCAATAGCAGTGAGAATGAAATAAGGAAGAAATTAGAAGGAAATAAGATAAAGTGCTAATAGTTCATTATAGGACTGGGCTGGGGGATATGGGTGTTATTTTTCTTTGCACTTTTCTGTATTTTAATATGTCTCAATAGAAGGCAAAGGATACATTTGCTTTGTTGTAGGAGCCATGTTAGGGAAATAGAACTTCCTCTGAAGTGGTCGTTATGCAGTCTGTAGTGAGTCGACCTTCCTTACTCTAGAAAAGCACGACATACTCCTTTAATAGATCATGACATTTAGTCTTTCTCATGTCCCAAACTTATTGAGGCCGACTCAGCCTCATTTGACTCACTGAACAAACTGCTCCGCATTCATTCAAACAATGTAGTAAGTGCTCCCCTCTATGCTAAGTGCTGAGCATACACTGGTGAATAATACAAAGGCAGCATTTAGAAACAAAATATATTATACAAGAGCTATAATAGAAATGTATACAGAGTATATACCTCCATTATAGAAACGTTCAGACTAATTTTCCCTTAGAGTTCGGTAAGATATAATAATTGAGCTTTAAAGACTTGGAAGGAGGAAAAATCTGTTTCCTTTCCTTATTTTGTACTTAAACTAGCATAATGTAGGACCTAATCCCTAGAGAATTTGCCAGTTAGTAAACTGTAGCCATCTGTTCTGCTGCTAGCTCCAATTATTCATTTGTGAACTTGCCCTTTGGAGGCCACTTCAAAGGAGATCAAGATGGAGGTCACTACCTTGATCCTCAGGGAATTTCCAAGGCAAAGGTCTAGCCCCTGTGAATTGTATGAGTGGAGTTGTTGTGTGGCAAACCATTCTACTCCCATAGGCTGCTATCTAATTGTCCTACTTCCTCAATAAAACACACAAGTCTTCCCTCCATGATTCTAATGTGAATTCTTATGAGCAAGGCAGCCCTTTTAGATGCCCCTGACATAAAACCATCTTGGCAGCTGACCTCACACTACAGAATGTTAGTCCTGATCAAAAGAAGAGGAGACTGTTCTGAAATCTAGGATTATTTAATAGAGACCACTTAATTCTGGGGCTCTTTGGTTCCTTTCTGGAGGCTCTAAGGGAGAATCTCTTTTCCTTGATTTTTCCACCTTCTAGGGGATGCGCACTTGTCTCGGATCATCACCCCCCTCCATTTCAAAGCCAGCAGTGGCATCCCTCCAACCTCTGCTTCTGTCATCATATTGCCTTCTTCTACCTTTGATCCTCTGGCTCTTGCTTATAAGAACACGTGTAATTATACTGGCCCAACCCAGGTAATCCAGGATAATCTCTCCATCTCAAGATCCCTAATTTAATCACATGTGTAAAACCCCTTTTGCCATGTAAAGTAACATATTTATGGATTCCAGGGATTAGGATGTAGATATCTTTGGCTGAGGTGGGGCATTATTCTGCTTTGCTTCTTTATCCACCTTGTGGTCTGGACTCCTGATCCAAAATTTGTCTCTGGTGTCTACTGATTTCTGGTGTTGACCCTGGTTTGAGTCTGGACAGTGTGAATTTCCCTATCTTTTGGTTACTCTGAAAGGATAATATATATAAGCGAGTACCTGGGAGAATGAGGAGTAGCCACTATACCACAGAGAGGGGAAAGGAAGGACATTTAATCCTTACAATGAACTTATAAGGTAGATACTATTTTCCCCATATGTAAATGAGGAAATAGGCTCAAAGGGGTTACATCACCTACTTAGATCACACAGATAGGAAGTGGCAAACCATAGATGAGAGAATGCTGTTGTGACACTGGGTTCCCTGAACCAATTCATCAAAATTAGGCAAAAATAACCTGATAGGTGAGCTACTAGGTTCATTCAAACCATTCTCTTCCCTTCCATGGCACTTGAGCCAACTTTGCAGTCTAAACTGTTTCACACTTTCCCTCCTCTCTTCATCTCTTTCCACCCCGCCTCCAAAGCAATAGCTTCCTCCACTGCCAAAAACATTTGGTACAGCCTGGGATGCGTGACTCTGTATGAGTACTTGTAAGGAGCTATTTCCACAAACATTTACAGCCTTAAAATGGATCATTTCCTCAGCCTTACTCATGAGTAGACTCTTGGGAGCTGAGATTTCCCAATATGCTCCTGATAATATTTCTCAGAGTTAAACAGCCAAGGACAGGGTGGGAGCAAGTCAGAATCCTTGCCTTGGGAATGACTCCTTCCATGATGCATCAATAAAGCCAGTCTGTTGACCTTCTGGGAAGGATGCCAGGCCCAACTTTTCAGTGAGACCTTGGCTAGACCTTACAGAGTTCTGAATTGGCTTGGCATTTTTATTGGATGCAACTAATATTTATACTTTTACTTAAGTCACAATAACTAAAACGATATTGCCCAATAATTAGAGAAGAAATGTTTTAGAGCTCTGGGACTCAATTCTATGACAGGCTGTGTGGCCAAACCCTGCCTTCACAAAAGACACAGTCAGGCAGACAATCTGCCTCTAAGGCAAACAACAGTCCTGGCAGTGATGCCAATTACAGGCATTGCTTTGGGCCAGAAGCAAAGGAACATAGCTGTTGTGAAGCATTAAGTCATTCTGGAGACTTAGCGGAGGTATCCTAGAACTTCAGACCTAGATACTGAAGTCCACTTTCCTTTATCAAGTAGGCTGCAGGCTCAGGTTTGACTCACATTTGGACTGTGGTCATGTCACTTGCTGCTAAGAAGACCATATTCTGGCCTAGGGTAGCTATTTGTCATTTGTCCTTGACTGAGTCCACTAATATAAGTTGGCTGCGGGGATAAGTGGTAGGTTTTAAAGAAGCCCAAGCTGAACACATATTTATTCAAGTTTGATACCATCTGTGGCAAATAATTCTATAAGCAGACCTTGATAATATTTCTCAGTTTTGCTGCCAGAAACAACTTGGAGTAGAAAAAGGGAAGGAAAGTTACCTGAATCCTGAAAAAGGCAAGTCTGAATCATAAACTCCAAAAGCAGAAGCACCAAACACATCTAAGAAGCCAAGCCTACCCTCCCACTTGGTAAATACTAGCCAAACTCAAGGCCAGGGTGAATATAATCAGCCACCAGGCCAGAATCATAGAGCTCTACTGAGTACTACCCCCCACCTTTTTGCTCCATGAAGCATAAAGTGATCTTAATGAAACTGTTTGAGAGAGATAAATCAAGCCATCCATGTTTATATTTACGGGAGGCAGTGATGTTGACCCCACTTGCCTGAAGTAGAGATTCAAAATCAGATTTTTCTGGAGTACAGAAAGGAGGTCATCAATCTGGCTTCTCTCCAGCCACTCATTTGCTCTGGCAGTGGGAGAGGAAAAGGAGGAGTGAGTACAGGTGGGTGGGTGGGAGTCAAGGATGACTCATGGCTTGCAGCCTTTGTCCCAACTGCAGCCTGTGGAAATCACAAACTTTGGCAAGTTGACCACTAGTTCTAGAGCTGACTGTAACCATGGAGACAGCACTCCTATATTTAGATCAAAGACCCAGGGGTTCCCAGTCCCTAGAATATATGGTGTGAATGATGGTATCACTGCAGTGGAGGGCCCCAGGCAAATCAACTCTTACATCAACCCAGGTTAGGGTTTCAGACTTACTGGTTTCTCTTTTTCATGGCTATGTCCTACTTGTACAGGGCTGATGACCCAACAGAAGGAACAAAGGGGTAAGCTATATATAAGGTGACACTCTGGCCCTTAAGTTCCGTAAGATAAAGAATTTATTGGTTAACAAACCAACCACTTACTATTTGTGGCAGAAATTTTTTTAAGGCAAATCAGTACCCATGTCTCCTTGCCAAATAGTGCCAAAACAATGAGGGCCATGGAATTGGTACTTGTTACATGTCTACTATGTGACAGGGTGCTATGCTCGCTGCTTTACCTATGGTATCTCACTTAATCCTCATTGCCTATCTGTGAGGAGAGCATCACTAGCCCTGTGGACAGGGCAAAAACGATACTACAGTTCAGAAAGATTAGGTGAATTGCCCAAGGTCACACAGCCAGTAAGGGTTTTATCTGACTCCAAAGTCAAAATCAATGGTTCATCATGACTTTTGAGAAAAATCTTCCAATAAATAAAATCAAAGTTCTACAGTGACAATAGAAAGATTTAGAAAGTCCAACGACATTCTTTTTGCTGCTACTCCTTCAGTAACAAACAACTGACTCCCTATGAGGTGTCTAAGAGCTCAGTCATGCCCAGACTGAGATCTCTTTGCCTCAAGGGCTATAACAGAACTCAGCTCCAAAATCAGTTGACTCTGGGCCACAACCATGTGTTTTAGCTTCTTCTGAGCTCTCCCCAGCATGAAAACAACACAGCCCCAAAGACAGGTTCAACTCAGTTATAACCACAGGATAAATCAACTAACCGATTTGAAGGAGATGGATGCTGTTGGCTGTTCCTTGAGCTTCCTTTCTGCCACATGTTCCCCTATGCCCACTGTGACCTTCCTGTGAGTTCACACTCTGTTGGCAGCTACATGGTTGGTGAGTGACTGAGATGACCAGTGAGAAGAAGGGGTAAAGCCTGTTTCTCCCCTCTGTGCCCACCAAGATGCATTAATGTTCTTCTGAGTCAAAATGGGTGATTCAGTACTACTACTGTTACTACTTCTTGGTCCCAAAGAAGCTGAGGACCATATGACTGGCTGACCATGCTTCCTGCTGCCCTATGAATAGTGGTAACAATGGCTGTAATGCTGAAACGGGAGGGAAGGGGTCAGGGCACAACCTTTAAAAGAATGACATAGCCCGAGGACATGACATAAACTGATTAGAACCAAATAGGTCCAAAATGGCAGACGAGTCACTTCCACTAGTCCTTGAGCCTCAGTATGTGCTCATTGTAACACGTCATCAAGCTAAATGACGCACCCACCGGCGCCATGACAGTTCCAAGGCTAACCATAAAGGTCAACAAGTGGGCAGTGGTCCAATTCCTGGAAATCCCCACCCCTTCTCCAAAATAGCTGGAATACTCCTCCCACTCATTAGCCTATGAAATTATGCACCCCTATAAAAACTGACAACCCCATACCCTTGGGCTGCACTGGCCTTCTGAGATGGCCCACTCTCTGTCTGTGGAGTGTGTTTCTCTCTAAATAAATCCACTTCTTACCTATCACTTTGTCTCTCACTGAATTCTTTCTGCAATGAGATATCAAGAACCTGAGCCTCATTAAGTCCGGAGACCAGGTGTGCGATCTCAGTTGAAAGACCGTGGGTTCAAGTCCCAGTCTGGGATTTGGCTCGGTTCTAGTCCCGGGCTGTGGGTTTAAGTACCAATCTGAGATGCACGGTTTCAATACCACAACCCCCTTTCCTGAGAATCAGGTTCAAAATAGGGAAAGGATTTTAGGCCTTAGCTTAGTTCCCCTCAAGGAGTAAGGAAGGTGGGGAAGAGGGTAGGGGATTAAGACATAGGGAAATTTCCTAGTCTCCTAAAATTTGTAAACTGGAGGAGGACGCAGGAAAATCCCAGCTAATGGTTCAAGAAACAAAGAAAGGGTGGGGGATTTTCTGTCAAATTCAGGGAAGCCCACTCCAGTGTCCTCTGCCTTAATCAAATGAGCAAGTTGAAAAACTAGAAAGTCGACAGTAAAAGTGACTGGAAATCAGCTTGGGCCCATGCCCAGATCTCTCAGTGTGAGATCCCAGGGAAACCCCTATGGAATAACAGTTGACTCTCATTTTTAGATATGTCTAAAAGCAATTGGGGGGACTTGCCTGGTGGTCCAGTGGTAAAGAATCCACCTTACAATGCAGGGGACGTGGGTTCGACCCCTGTTCAGGGAACTAAGATCCTACGTGCCGTGGGGCAACTAAGCCCACATGCCACAACTACTGAGCTTGTGTGCCTCAGCTAGAGCCTGCATGCGGCAAGCTACAGAGCCCACGCACCACAACTACAGAGCCCATGCACGCTGGAGCCTGCACGCCACAACTAGAGAGGAGAAAACCTGCATGCCACAGCTAGAGAGAAGCCCACGCACCACAGTGAAGATCCCGCGTGCTGCAACTAAGACCTGACACAGCCAAAAATAAAATAAAATAAAAGCAATTGGAAGGTTCATTTGGAATCAGTTAATCACCAAGAGTCAAATTCAGGTGGTGCCTACATGATGCAAAGACATAGAAAAATGGACCTACTTACTCCAAAAATGAATTTAATAGAAATGAAAACATTTGAACAGTCTATTATTTTCTTTTATCCTCACACTATCCCTGTAAGATAGACAGAGTAGGGACTCTAATTTGGATTTTACTGATGAAAAGACTGAAGCTCAAAGAGACCTAACTTGCCCACTATCACCCAGGGAGGTGAGAGTAGGGCTCAGACTAGCGTGCAAATCTCCAGACTTCTGTGAAAAAAACAGATATGACCCCTTTGCCGAATACATTTGTGCTACTACCTGCCTTAGCTGACATTTCTAGGCTTCATCTCCTGTACCTGAACCTAAGTTACCTGGTTTCTTGCTCCTTGTAATCTTGCTGGTATTCCATTGGTCCACCTGAATTAAAATACCTGTCAATTCCAAGTTATCTCCTGGGCTTCTAGTTCTAGTTTTCCCTGTCTTATTGCCACTGATATGTCTTCTTGACCTCTTGGTCTTCATGTAATAATCAAAGATCGCTTTCAAGGAGGCAGCAGAACATAGCAGTTAAGTACATGTGCTCTGGAGTCTGACTACCAAGGCTTAAATCTTGTCCCCACCACTTATTCCTCATATGAACTCAGGCAAGTTAAATAATCCCTCTCAGTCTCAGTCCCCTCATCTGTAAACTGGGAATAATAATACTTACCTTACAGGGTTTTTATGAGTATCACATGAGATAAGGTAAAGACCTTATCACAGTAATATACATGATAGAATAAAAGCTTTCACTGTTGAACCAGAGAAAACTAGGTTTAAAGTTTTACTTCTACCACTTGTGACCATGAACAAGTTGCTTAACCGCTCTGTGTATCAGTTTGCTCATCTGTAAAATGGGAACAATAATAGTACATATCTACTAGAGTAACTGGGAGGATTTAAGAGAAAACCCATCTAAAGCATCTGGTACATATTCAGTACTCAGCAAGTGGTAACTATTGTAATTATTTATATTTTCAGCCTCAGTGCCTGGCATGGTGCCTGATACATAATAGACACTCAGTAAATATTTATGGAGTGGAAATAAACAGCCTAGCATTTGCAACAGGAGGGACAAAAGAAACAAAACATCATCCCTCGAGAGACTGGATAGGAGTGGACAAGATAATTAGTGGGCTGAATGAGGATTAATGATGCTGAATCCTTGTGGAGGTGCTTTTTCCCCTAGAGGGGACACCTTCTTTGGCATAAATGTCAAGCATCACTCATCTCATAGAGGGTTTGGGTGTCTGGTGTTTTGTCTTTATTAGGAAGTCAGTGAGGAAAGACTGAGTGTGGTTGCTTGGTTTTAGTAAATCGATTTGAAATTTTCTTCTGAGATAATTCCCAGCTAACCAGATCTTGAGACGAAATTATAACTATATGGAAAAAAACCCCACATCCCTCACAGAATTCACTGTGCTACAATTAAAATAAAAACGGTGCCTCTGAACGTCTGGGTATGGCCGGGAGGAAGTCAGACCAAAGCCAATGCTGATCCTGGGCCCTTGTCCTCACTGGCTACCCCTCTCCTCAACTAGGACTCTTCCAAGAAATGCAATCAGCACTGGCTCCCCTCATTGTTATTCAAATCCTTACTTCTGACAGACTGAGATTCCCCAGGATCCCTGCATCCACAGGTAGGGAGAGTGAGCAGTGAAAAAGGCTGTCGAAATATAGCTCTGCAACCGGAGTCCCTGGGCTGTCAGCAAGTGCATACAAGTATGTCCAGGTATCATCACTGCACTATCTTCTGTTTCTCAGTGCAGGATAACAGTGAGTGAAGTCATTTGCTGCTTGGCAATTCAGGGAGCTGCTCTAAGTCTGGGACCCAGAATCAGCCTGAGCAAGATGGCAAAGTCTGGCGAATTTGTTCCTAAACCACAAAACTCCCATTTCTGAATGGCTAAGTTTACTTTCAAAACCACTCCAACATTCCCCCTCCTCTCACACCCTACTATTCAAGTGCTCTGTTAACCCCTGACCAGTTTTGATAGTGAATCAGCCCATCCTGGCCACAATTGTAAACCTCACTTGCCTGACTCTTACTCAGCGTTACTGAATGACGGACTAAACTGATAAACTGATTTCTGCACAGGTGTCCATATCAGATAGTGGCCCCACTCACAATTATTACACTTTGAAATCAGCCTTCAATAATGCCTTTAGTTTAAAAAAGAACATTCCAGAAAGTCTTTAGACACCACAGAGTTGTGTAGAGTTGGATATTCTCCAGCACGCCAGCCTGGCGGCAATCATCCTGTAGGATCCAGGCCTAAGCTTGTGAACTCCAGACACATTTGGCTCTCTCCTGTCTGTAGGCCAAAGGCTGACTTGATGGATTGGTATCGGCTGTTTCTTCGACAACCACTTCATCACTTCATCAGCCCACTGAGCCTGGCTGCCACTCAAGCAGTGCACGGAGAGTGAGTTTTGATACACTGATACTGTAGTACATGGGCTCCATCGCAACCCCAACTTTATCCCTCCTGACTCACTCATAGCACTGAAAGCCATAAAGAAGATGAGGCAGGAGGGGAGAGATGGGTATCAGGCAAGCCAGCCATTTACAGGTGCAGGGCAACAAAGGACATAGCTTTTGCATGGATTGGCAGCCCTGACCAAAGCTCAGGGCGAGGCTGAGAGTCACCAAAGACAATCTCAAATACTATCCTTTTTGTTGTGTGTGTTGGAGAGTGGTATTCAGAGTTGATAAAGGGAAAGCTACACTGTAGTCTGTGCCTCTGGTATCAAATAATTGATGATGCAAAGTCAGGAGTAGCATTTGTTGGTATAGGGCAAATACATGAATAATAATAGCCACAATTTGTAAGTGTTTCCCATAAATTATTACTAATATTTATAATGATCCTGCAGGGTCACTCTTATTCCCATTTTACATCTATGTAAACTGAGGCTTAGAGGGGTGACTAATATTGGAGCTGGGGTTTGAATTCATCTATGTCTAGCTCCAAAACCCCATGCTCTTGTCACTATGCCCCATTGCTTTCCTGCACCGTGCTGCTCTGTTTAATCAGGGTGGGTCTGCTGAAAGAGCATGCCTCCAATAAAGATGTCTCTCCATAACCCATCCCATAGCAACGGGGGAGGACACATCTGCTGGGAGTGGGGAAATGATACAGGGAAGGCTTCAAGGAGGTGGCTGCAGCTGAACTGGGCCTTGAAGGATGGGTGGAATTTTCATAGACAGAGCTGGAAGGAAAGAATATTCCTGAAACCGGCTATAGTGTGCACAAAGGCATAGAAAATGGCAGGGTTAAAGGCATGGACTTTGGAGTGAGAAAGAGCTGGGTTTAAATCGAGCTCTGCCATGTACTAACTGCATTTAATAGCCTCCGCCTTCCTATGTTACCCGCCAACTTCCTACTCACACCCTCTCACATTCACCCATCCAGTGTGCAGGTGCCAGCTTGCACTGGCTTGCAAGAACCGATTGTGCACATGTCTTCCCAACTCTGAGGTCAGTGCCCTCACATAATGCAGCTGGAAATAAATCCTGGTGGGAATATTTACACCATGGAAATTGGCAAACGCCACAAATCAGATTTTGTTTTTCCTTTAGAGAGATGGTTGTTAAACATTAGCCAGCACACCACTGCATAAACTCTCCAGCGGTGGAGCCAGGGTATTTGCATTTTCTCAAAAGCTCCACATTAACTCTGCAGGCTGGCCACTCACAAAGCTTCTTGGGGTAGTAGATCTCAACCTTAGCTATGCATCAGAATCACTGAAGGGGGAGCTTGCTAATATGTGTGCTAATATGTGCTATTCCTGGATCGCCTTCCTAAAATTCTAATTCAGTGGGTCGAGTGAAGCCCAGGAATCCGTCCTTTTACAAGATCTCCCACTCCCCATGATTCTGTTGGAGGTGATCTAGGGCATTTTGTTTCACCTCAAGTTAATAGGCACCGCAGGTAATAGAGGAAGAAAGAGCAAAATGCAGGACTCTCCGCCTGTGTGAATCACAGACATCTGAGAAATTAAGAGAATCACCAAAATTTCTTACCAGCTTTTCCCTTTTTACCATTGAGAAAGTAATTGATTAAGCATCTGGAGACAAAACTCTCATCATAATGCAGGTGGCAAAAAAGCACAGGAACAAAATGCACAAAGTAAAAGAGAGTTTACCATCTAGGCAGGGCGATTTCTCTTGGCCATCTGTCTCCCCAAATCATGCACTATGTACGTACGTAATATACCTGAGAAAATTACTGGAAAAACGACAGTTTGGGAGACATCAAAGTCCCATCTTGGAAAAAGGATGAGGTTTGGAGGGTGGAATGGAGAAGAAAGTCAAAAAGGCAAAAAGAGATAGTAGGTATGCAGGCAGGTTCTGGAATCAAACTGCCTGGGTTTAAATCTCTGTCCTGCCACTTATTCATGGTGTGACCTCAAGTTATATATTAACTCAGTGCCACACATTCCTTATGTGTAAAACAAGGTTATTGTTAGTAACTACCTCCTGGGATTGTCATGAAAATTACAAGAATTAATATTTGTAAAGTGCTTAGAACACTGCCTGGCACATAAGAAGTACAATATGTATTTGTTAAACAAATAAATGGCCAGTTAGAAAGGAATACGTTCCTGAGGGCTATGAGCCAGACACTGTTTTCATGGCTGAATTAGAGTCTGCCCACTTGCTTAATGAAAATAAAATGGGTGGGAAGTGCAACATGGATCCCCTCCATTAAACTCTCACTTGCCTGGGAATGGAAACCACTGGGATTGTTTAATGTGAGAGCTTGCCTGACATTGAGGTGACATATGAGTGAGGGGAAACATAAACATCTCTGCTGTGCGTGGCTAAACTATTTTTCTGAAAGAATGTGGAAGATATGTAATTATTTTCATAATTCATCATATAAATAATGCAGTTCTCCAAGCTCATTTGGTGTTACCTAAAACACGGAGTTGCACGATTTCACTTTGTGGGCCACGTCTCTCCTGGCATTTTGCTTAGCCAGACTAGTTATCCCTTACTGCCCAGCGGTCCCAGTGCACACCTATTCTGGTTGTAACAATAGGGACCAGGTCTGGGCTCCACAAATTCAGCACATGTGGAGACCTACGTGGCGGCCAAGGAGAGCAGATAGCTAATTAACAGATATTCAAAACTGAGGCCTAAAAGAAAAAAAATAAAGGAAATGGAACAATTTTATCAGGGAAGACCAAAGAGTGATTTGACTGGTTTCTAGGAACTGTATGTAAGGCATCGCTAAATGAAGAGGAAGATGGTATCGTAAATCTCCGTTAAGGAAAAATGAGAGCGAAGTTACACTGTCAGTAACTTAGACCAGATATAAAGAACTTCCTGAGAGAAAAGGGTAATAGGCACTGCTGTGGATTATTGGGGAGGGCAGAGAAAGGCCAAAGGACCTGGCTCAAGCAGTTTTCTTTTTTTATTTTCTTTGTTTAATTTTATTTATTATACAGCAGGATCTTTTTTTTGAATATTTGAATTTTATTTATTTTTTTATACAGCAGGTTCTTATTTCAAGCAGTTTTTAACAGGGTCTCCTGGAATAGTCCCAATGTAGTTCCTCCTAGAGGGATGGAAATGAACTAAATGTTGCCTCAAGATCTCTTCCTATGAGTATGTAACTGGAAATATCCATGGGAATATCCTGAAGCCACCAACGATGTCCCTAGGGATATGAGGATGCAGAGTTGGGGGCTGTGGCCTCTTTATTGACACAGATTACACAGAAGATGTGGTCTCACAGGGGAGGCAAAGGAAGCAAGCACCTTAGCCCATCCCCAGTTTATCCTTTTGTCTTTAAACTATCTGTCTCATTTAAGATAGTCAGGTCCAAGTTAGATTAGATTACAGCAAGGAAATAGGATTCTTTTAAGTAGATAATATAAAACATGTCTAAGGAAACTCAATGATAATTGCATTATCTCTGGCACACTGTCAGGGAATTATCTGTATTGTATTAGGTGGTGGAAGGATGCCAAAAAGCTATTTAAAATGCAAACCCAGTTGTGCTAGTCAATCAGTCATTGGTTACAAATGAATTAAAAGCTGGAAGGTTTCATATTCATAATTCCAGTCACCCTCCTTTACCAACAGTGACGAGAACTGAATACAATTAACAGGTGACAGCTTGAACAGGAAGAAAAAAATCCTTGTGACGATAATCTCATCTCCTGACCCTTCTTCCTCTTTCCTGCACCCAGGTCGGGCTCTTTGCAAAATGTCAGCCAAAGGAGCAGCATCCTGTGCTCACTTCAGTCACTGCTGAGAATTGTCACTAATTCTGTTTTCGTGATACCTTAACACTTGTATCATAATATGTTCAATCTGGACTAGATGAGGGTGAAAACATTGGTAATGATTTCCCTCCCCCAGTGCTCACTTCTTTTACTGGTGACTAGTTGGAAAGCCCAAGACAGTTGTCACTAGTATACCAGGGCAAGGGGACCTTCTTGTCAATTACATGGCATCAACCCCATTCAGCATTTCTTTGACTGGATCCTACTGAATGACAGGAAAATCTTTACTATTAAAGCTGATTAAAAAATCCCACTGACTGGACTATTAAAGCTGGGCCTATTTCTGCAGTGCTAGCTGATCTAGACTTTAGAATGTATTTCCTGTCCCTAGTTGTAAGAGGACCTACTGTAATGTGTGGGGTGGGAGGAGAGATGGGGAATTTCTGGAGAGATGGTAAAAATAATATTTTTTGTCTCCAAGGCAACATAGGAGAGTATTGTCTTCCCATAATTTTTTTTTCCAGTCATGACTACAGATCTCATGGGTCTGATGAGCCTCTATATATTCAAGAAAAAAAATTAAGTCCTTGACTCCTTAGGATACTATACAGTTGCCACAGTGATAATCTTAGAACTCACCCTCCATTATGACAAATAAGCTCTTTCCTTTAATATTTATCTTGTAAAGAGTAAGAGAATGAGGAGTACAGAATGAATGCAAGACAAGCTCAAGATGTTTTATTGTTTCACACTCATTGTTTTTGTTGTCTAGGACACAATGGAAGCAAGAAGAGCAAGGCTCTATTTTCAACAAAAGCTCAGAATCTCACAGGAAACAGGACCATCTGAATAATGAAAGCAATTGACTAACCCCAAAGGAGTTACATTCAGCCCAAGAGATGCCATAATAGGAAAGTTAAATCTTTGCTTTTGGTAGGCCACCGCGCCTTCCTTTGATAATACCCTAAATCTCCTTTGGAAAACAACTCCTTCACCACTCTCAGTTCATGTGGCTGACCTCATCCCCCCCCTGACTTCACAGAAAAGCAGGTGACTCAGTCCCGGTGAATAAATCTCAAGATATTAACTGAAATTATTGGAAAAGAGAGTTTTCCTACTAGGACTGCTAAGCTAATAGGATGTAAATCTAGAGCTGTCGGTATCCATCTTGGCTGATAATAACACCGAATTAGAGAAAAGCAGAACCAGGTGACAGAAGCAGATTCCTAATGATCTGGCTGTAATACTTTGATCCAGCCATGCCTGATGCTAAATACCTCTCTGGATTGTCTACTTACATGAGTCAATTTTTCTTCCAAAACCACTTTGAGTTATTTCCTTTCTTATACACAACTAAAAAAGTCCTAATTCATGTACAACCAAACTATGAGATCTGTTATTTGGAGAGCACTTTGGAGTCCTTTGGAATCCAATTAATTGCATGATTACTGCCTTTACTGTTAACAGTGTCACTATTCCCGCAATTGTGCCATTGCTTGGATTTGACTAGACTCCTTTAAAAAAAATTATACAGTGAGCCCACAAGAAAAGATATCTTTCTATTCAGCAAATACAATCTAGACTAGCAAAACAACTTGACCTACTTCTTAGTTTAAGAAGTCACTATTTTATAGGATTATTTTAAAATCTGATTATGTTCCTGGAAAGAGGGGCAGTGTCTCTCTGAAGAGAAATATTAGTGTCAAGAGCCAGGCTATAAATCTGCTGAGAGTTTTCAATGAGTAAACATAACTGATTATATAGAGAGGGAATTACTGATTTGACAGTACAGGTGGAGGTAGGGATAGGAATATTGGAGTGATTTGGATTTTAGGAACTGGGGAAACAACCAGAGAGGGAAGAGGTAGAGGGAAGGCTAAGGAATAGAAGGAGAGAAGGTGTGGAGAAATAAGAATTTCTCTAACCTAAGTTATCCTTAGGATTAAGCCCCCAATAATCTAACCAGAGTTATACCTAGCATAAGGGCAGAGATCATGTACCACGTTACAAAAAAATTTTGGAGAAAATGTCTAAATATATGTAAATTTACTTATCTCTAAATTATGTACATAATCTATTATAATTCACTAATATCTCAAGGCAAAATATACACTTAGGATGAGATATAATCAACAATAATAATGGACATAAAGAGGTTTTTTTAAAAATTGTCTTCTCAATAATTTTGTTTTGTTTTGCTTGGAAAACTGCTTTTCTAAATTAATTAGATCACCACTGATGAATAGCTCATACCACAAAACAGGAGAGGTGCCAGCTCTGCCATTTTATTGTTGTTCATTTGTGCTTACACGATGAGTATGATCTTCAATCCACAGTTGCTTCGAAGAAATATTTATTAAGCCAAGTGTTCATTTTGTGAGTTTATTTAATTAAAATCAGATAATATAATTCATAAATTCACTGATCTGGAATACATAAACTGCAATGTATTGCAATGTTCTGAAGGCAGATCAATGAGTTTCTAGTTGTGAAATTCTTACCCTTCCCTCAGGATATCTTGTGAATCAGGTGGAATGAAACCCTCTAACATATATACTAAATAAGGGTACAAATGTCAATCTGAATATCAAATGTAAACACAACCTAATTCCTTCCATATAATGAAAGTTAAGATAACACTAGAATTTCTAATATTTTCTTCCAGCATGCCATTTTGGAGACTACCACTCTAGAATCCTCTTCAGCACAACACATAGACATGTGCCATCATAAAAGACCTAAGTCATGTTTCATTTATTATCTACTGGATGGGTCTTATGTAATATCAGGAGTTACCATGCCAGCATTATAGAGCCAAAATCACCCTTTAGTCTTTGTGACTCCTAAAATGAATTTTAAAAACTGATTTTCTTTTCTTATTTGTTGATAAAGGACTTATAATGTAAATGCCGGTAGAAGCAAAATAAATTTCAGATGCTGTCAATCATCATCAAGCCTGACTATGGCAATTTCCAAGCACTTAGGTCTTCATACCATAGCTGACAGCCAAGCAGCACTAATGTCTATACAGTTGTGGCTACTTAAATTGCCGGTAGAATATATGATCAGAAACCAATAGCCCTGTGGACTTTTTTTTTTTTTTTTTGGCCACACCGCGTAGCATGCGGGATCTTAGTTCCCTGACCAGGGATCAAACTCGCGCCCGCTGCAGTGGAAGCACGGAGTCTTAACCACTGGACCTCCAGGGAAGTCCTGGCCCTATTACCAACCAAGAACTAGAAAGTGCTAATCACACCACACCCAGAGTTGTGTCTGAGAGTGTGGTGAGGGAACAGAAACTAGCAGGAAAAGTTTGCTGAGGACTTAAATGGCTTAAACTACTTGATCTTCACCTGAAGGGAACTGAATTGGGTGCAGAGGGACTTGGAATGCCAGCTGCCAGTAGGCAGACAATGGAAAACTGGGGAAGAAGTAAAGGACAACAATGTTCACAGAAAGACACCCTATGAGGTGAAGCCCTCAGGCAGCCTAATTATAAGCTGAGTCTTGGGCTTTGCAATGTGGTCTTGGGACAACTACCTCCTTCTTTGCCCAGATGGAGAAACATGAAAAGACACTATTTTTGGTACCAGCTAGCAACACAAGTTGGCAGCTTGGTAGATGGCCTAATGCAGACCAGCATCACAGAGACAGGGAAACAGACACTGAGAAGTTAGTTCATCTCAGCCAAGAAATAGACACAGAGTCGGAAGTTGTATCCCTTGCTTATATACAGTTTGTTGTTTAGTTTGATCCCTGCCAAAATTACCACCTTTGCTAAGTATCCTTAACTCCTGATGAACTGCTGGGCAAATTGTACCTTTGGCAATATTGGTTTTTAGTAACCTCCCTCATTTCTCTTTTAGTTTCCCTTGCCCCTTTCCTGGTACTCCTGATTCATCCTACACTTAACCTAGATGTTGTCCTCAAAAAGCTAGTGCCAGTTGGCTGTCAATGAACTCTCAATAAGAATTGTCTATTAATTGCCGAATTGTCTAGTAATGGCTTACAGCATTCCCTTACACAGAGGTTCTTTCCTCCCCTTTTTTTCTTTCCATTTTTGCAAGACACTCCTGAAGACTAGAAAGTCTTCCATAGACAAGTAAATTAAATCTTAAATGAAATTTCAGATGCCATGAAAGGGAATGAAGGAAATAGTTCATGTAAGGGACTCACCCAATAATTTTTAATCATACTACCTAGGCTCCTTTAAGGCCAACTCTGTGTTAAGCAGAGCAGTTAGATATTTATTGTATATATACTATTGGCAGGAAATATTATTGGCATATTCTTTTCTCCTTATCCAACATCTGGTTGTTTGTTATGTGCATTATCACATTTAATACTCAAAACAATCATACGTGGCCTGTGCTGTTATGACTTCCCCCATTAATAGGTGAGTAAATTAAAATCTGAAAAGGTTAAGGAATTAGATGAGAGCATAAAGATAGTAATTGGCAGAGCTGACACTGAAACCCAGGTTGTCTCTGGAGTTGGTATCCTTAAAACTACTTTCAACTGCCTATTGGGAAGTAGAAATGAAAAAGGGTTGTGAATATCGTTGACCTCAAGCCACTTATAATGGAAAACGCAGGGTCCTTCCTGCGTTCATGAAGTATTATGCTTTCTCTGGTCACCATCTCCTGTATTCATGTGCACCATGGACTGAGGGCACCCTACATCTCACTTTCTAAGAATACTCAGGACACCTCCTGTTGCCACTGTTCCAGACCCTTGCAGAAGGGCAGAATGGCAGGACAGATCTGCAGGGTTAGTGCATACATTGCTCAGCTTCCCTGAGATCACAAGCAATGAGAATTTTGTATCTATTCTCCTCTCTCTCCCCATCTCATTCTCTAATCTCCTTTCATGCATGGTAGCATTGACCAGTGTTAACCTTTGGCCAAATAATGTCAATTTTTCTAATGTTATGAGAGCTATTGATTCCAAGGCTCATAAAGTCCTGGAGGATCCCTGTTGTCAAGAATGGATCATTAACTCTTCACATATCTAGTGAAGGACTGCTAGATTAAATTTCTCATTAAGTATGCAGAGGTCAAAGACTTTGGAATAAGCAACAAGATGCCCTCAATATATGGATGGATGTTAACGGGCTGTTCCATTGCCACTGGGGGAAATGGACCAATTTATCATCCTACAGATGCTGGAGAGGATTTCTTATCCCCTTTGTACTAATATAAACATACTCAAGAAATTCTATCTCAAATCCCTCTCAGCCAATCATACTTCCCATCTTTACAAGTCCATTAAAAATAGGGGCCATCCATCACTGTAGGAAAGCTATTCATGGAGAAGCAAAGGAAGCAGAGGAAGTGGAGAACACAGATTCCAAATTTAACCTGGAATTTTCAGATAGGTTTCATATAAGCTCCTGCAACCAGGACTTATAGCCAAAATAAGTAACGGGCTAAGGCAGACAAAATATTCCTCTGAGCCCTGATACTAATACCTAAAAGCTCTTCCTTTAGAGATAGGTTCATTATTGGGGGGCTTATTTAAGGCTACAGCAGCTATTAAAATACAAATATCCTATGGTTAGGAGTATGGTGATTATAAAGTCATGATGTTCTAAGGCGTTCATGGCAATCACTCTTGTTGCTTAATTGTAGTGTTTAATATGGTGGAATATTTGATGTGGATATGTCCAAAGAGGCCTTCTATTTCAATCTTTCACTCAGCTCACCAATCTCCTCTACAACATCCCTGACAGATAGGGTTCCAAGAGATGACTGGGAACTCTTTACTTTCCAAGGCAGCCCACTTTGCCACAGGTGTTTCAAATTGAGTCCAGATTGGCCTCTCTAGAAGCTCTACTCCTTAGCATTGGTGCAGTCCCCTAGACCCTCAATCTGAAATTAAAGCAAATAATACCCCCTTCTCCCTAGCCTTTTACATAAAGGAAAATAGTGTTGACAGAGGTGAAATCTCCTAATTTTTAAGTGTTGGCAACTAATTTGAAAGTCTCCAAACTACTCAGTGGAGAGAAATTGGAACTCTATGCATTACTGGTAAGGGTGTAAAATGGTGCAGCCACTGTGGAAAACTGTATAGCAGTTCCTAAAAAAATTTAGCATATAATTACCATATGATCCAGCAATTCCACCTCTGAGTGTATACCCGAAAGAATTTAAAGTAGGGATTCAAAGATATATTTGTACACCCATGTTCATAGGAGCATTATTCACAATAGCCAAAAGGTGGAAATAACCCAAATGTCCATCAACAGATGAGTGGTTGAGCGAAATGTGGTATATCCATACAATGGAATATTAATCAGCCTTAATAAGGAAGGAAATTCTAACACATGCTACAACACGGATGAACTTTGAAAACATTAAGGTAAGAGAAATATACCAGAGACAACAGGACAAATATTTTATTATATCACTTATATGAGGTACCTAGAGTAATCAAATTCATAGATACAGAAAGCAGGACGGTAGTTGCCAGGGGCTGTAGGGAGCGGGGAAAGGGGAGCTATTTTTTAATGGGTACAGAGTTTCACTTTTCGAAGATGAGAAAGTTCTGGAGATGGACGGTGGTGATGGTCGCCCAACAATGTGAATATCCTTTATGTCGCTGAAGTTAAAACGTTAAATTTACCGTTAAAACGGTAAATTTTATGTAATATAGATTTACCACTTTAAAAACTGGTGAAATCTGAACAAATATGAAGCTTAATAGTAAAAAGTACTCAATTGTACAAGTAAAACATGTCTACATGGCATCAGAACTGGACCCAGGTGTCTAACTGAGGCCTAGCCAGCACCAAGTATAATAGACTTTATCACCTCTCTTGATCTAGATCAGGGATTTTTAATAAGCACAGACTTATTCTCATACTAAGACAATAACACTTTCTCAATGTTACACTATGAAAGGAATTGCTCCAAGCACCATTCATTTATTAACTCATTTAATCCTCCCAACAATCCTGTGATTTTTATTAGCCTTATTTTATTGAGGAAGAAACTGAAGCCTGCCAACAGCATTATGTGGTTTCTAAAACATTCAATACATAGGAAGATTGTGGTCCACTACAAACTTCCAGATATGTTTTTCCTTTCCATGTACTTATGCATGGTCAGTTTTCCCCCATTGCCATGATTATTCTGTTTTCTGTTTTACTGGCTATTTCTCCCAACTTGGAATAAAGACATAGAAGTGAGCTTATCAGGTTTTCCTATGGGACAAACTTACTGAAGCCAGCAAATATTGCTACTCACATAGCTAGTTTATCCCCACTCCAGGGTCATTTGGCACCTAAAGCCAACATTGGGATAGGGGTTGGGGTGTGGTCAGCCGGTTTAAACCCACATTGTAGGCCAATTTGTTCACTTATGCATCACTGTAATTAAATGCAGCAGCTCCTATGTAAGTAGATTTCAGTAGGTAGAGATAATCTTGGTTGAACTTGGAAAGGAAAACATCCACTGATCAAATGAGGGACACTGAAAGGTGACTAGTGGAAGTACTGAACACTGAATATCTCACTAGCTATTCTGCCTCAGCCCCCTCACCCCTTGCCAATTTATGTTTGCACTTCAACTTTGCCACTAGCAACCAACATTCAGAACCTCAGCTGAGCCCTCTCCCAGTGCTAGTTTATGAGATTATGGAGAGATTACTCAAAACCCCAGCATCGGTGTCTGGAAAGAAGAACCAAAACAGCAAGAGATCAGGGAAGTGTTTTAAATGAAGAATGCCCAAAGGACCTGGGACGTTAGTTTGGAGAAGAGAACGTTTAGTGCCACTAAGCCTTGTTTCTAATAGAATAGCAGTAGCAATGGTTGTGCTCAATGCCAAGAACTGATCTAATAAGCCCTGCCTACACATCACTTCATTTAATCTTCACAAAAACTCCATAAAGAAGGTACTATTGTTATCCTTAGTTTACAGGTGAGATAATTTTAGGTTAAGAGAGGGTAAGTTAACATAGTGAGTAGGTAGTAAAGTTTACCACACTACCTGATTATACACCCCCTGTTCACCGCTATCACCAAACCTTGTTTGTTTCTTTCACAGTAATTCCTACAATTTGTATTTTGTTGTTGTCCATTCCCTAACTAGGTGCTAAACTTTAAAGGGACAAGAACCATATCTAGTATTATTCCACGTTACATCTCCACAGCATAGCATGGTGCCTATATATTACTTAGCACTCAATAAACACTTACGGGAGGGAGGGAAGCAAAGAAGAAGGGAGAAACTAAAACCCAGGCAGATTTAACTCCAGAGCCTGTGCTCTTAACTACTAAATGACACTGCTGAATTGTTGTAGGCTGCCAGCACCAAATTTTGGCCAATACTCTGGTTCAGTCATCTGCAAAGTTCACAATAAACCCAGATCCATGTGCTGTATCAAAGCAGCCAAATCAACAGCAGGCACAGCTCATCAGACAGTCTATTAAATGCTGTCTTACTCTGTTTGCCACCCCAATGGTCCAATTCTAGGCAGCACTGTTCTAACTGGAATACACATTCTAACAAATCGTCCTACCATGCAGGGCTGACCCGGGTTGTGGTTCACACGAGCAGCTCCACAATTTTCTTGAGAAGCAAATATGCCAATGCACTTTTCCCGCACTGCAGCAGCCTCGGTACAAGAATCATCTATTTCACCCTCTGTCCCCCTGTTTTAATTAGTCCTCTTTCTAAGCTCCTCGGTGGCTTTGCTATGAAAAACCGTTAAAATTAAAAGAACGTTTTCATGATTAAATCCCCTCCCTGCACTTCCAAACCTTCAGTTGTCTATTTATGACTGTGAGATTCATTTTACCAAGTTCTATTTCTAGGCCACTAATATCATCTCATGCAGAGAGAAAGATGTATTCAGCATTCCATGTGGTGTCATTTTCTGAAGGGGGTGAAGTCTCGTCTCCAAGGCCTTCCTATTCTTTTTTTACAGAGTTTTAGAATATATAAACCAACTGTTTTGAAGAAATAGCTCCCTTATGTCCTTGCCATTCATATCACTGGTTTCTAATGGTGAAAAGTGAATGTATATCCCATGACATAGTGAAGACAGTTCTCAAGGAAAAATAACTCTCCTTCAGGGAAGACTTGATGTTCTCTAGGACTTGGTGAAATCCAAGCTAAAATGCAAATTTTTTTTCTCAAGTCCTCCCAGGAGCTGAAAAATCGAAGACCTGCTACCAAAAGGCTTTTTCCTCCTTGGATGTGATACCCTGAAACCTATCTGAAAATGTCAATTGAAACTTTAGCAAATGCAAATCAACTGACTAGGTCAGTGGTTTGTGTTGCTCTCTTTGTGAAATCCCCACTGGCTTAGGAGACCTCAGTTGAATCTGGGAAGAAAAGACACAGGGATTTTAGATCTTTAGGAAAGTTATCAACATGAATTTTGGATAAGATATAATGAAAATGTAGTAATGTACAAGAAACTAAAATATTAGCTCAGTATGTCAATATCTTCAATGTTCTTGTTATCGCTGAACTAACTCATACAGAATCTGTCATGACTGCATGTTTGTAACACAATCCGAGTTACTTCATATACTATAGCTTAGATATAATAAAAGCTATCATTAAAAAGCACTTACTATATGTCAGGCACTATGCCTTGTGTTTTCATTTTTTCAATTATTCGATCTTCACAACAACTATACAACACAGGTACTACTATTATTCTCATTTTATACATGAGGAAGCTGAGGTACAGAGAAGTAACTAACACGCTCCATGATCACAGAGCTCATAACTGACAGAGCTGAGATTACAACACAGGTCTGTCTCTTTCCAAATATCACTCTCTTAGCCACTATCCTATAATACCTCTCAGATAAGACAAGGAGTAGGGTTTAAGAGGGCTAGGTGAAAAATAAATAGCATGAAATGATCATGATTGGGCTGTTTCAACAGTAAAACAAACTCTAAGAATCTACTTATTCTGGAGATTGGTTTAAGATGGCAGCGTAGAAGGAGGTGCTCTCACTCCCTCTTGCAAGAGCACGGGAATCACAACTAACTGCTGAACAATCATCAACAGGAAAAAACTGGAACTCACCAGAAAAGACACCCCACATGCAAAGACAAAGGAGAAGCCACAATGAGATGGCAGGAGGGTTGAAATCAAAATAAAATCAAATCCCATAACTGCTGGGTGGGTGACTCACAGACTGGAGAACACTTATACGACAGAAGTCCACCCACTGCAGTGAAGGTTCTGAGCCCCACATCAGGCTTCCCAACCTGGGGGTCTGGCAACAGGAGGAGGAATTCCTAGAGAATAAGACTTTGGAGGCTAGCAGGATTTGATTGCAGGAGTTCGACAGGACTAAGGGAAACAGAGACTCCACTCTTGGAGGGCACACACACAGCAGTGTGTGCATCGGGGCCCAGAAGAAGGAGCAGTAACACCATAGGAGACTGAACCAGACCTACCTGCTAGTGTTGGAGGGTCCCCTGCAGAAGCGGGGAGTGGCTGTGTCTCACTGTGAGGACAAGGACACTGGCAGCAGAAGTTCTGGGAAGTACTCCTTGGTGTGAGCCCTCCCAGAGTCTGCCATTAGCCCCACCAAATAGCCCAGGTAGGCTCCAGTGTTGGGTCGCCTCAGGCCAAACAACCAACAGGGAGGGAACCCAGCCCCACCCATCAGCAGTGGACTAAAGTTTTACTGAGCTCTACCCACCAGAGCAACACCCAGCTCTACCCACCACCAGTCCCTCCCATCAGGAAACTTGCACAAGGCTCTTAAATAGCCTCATCCACCAGAGGGCAGACAGCAGAAGCAAGAAGAACTACAATCCTGCAGCCTGTGGAACAAAAACCACATTCACAGAAAGACAAGATGAAAAGGCAGAGGGCTATGTGCCAGATGAAGGAACAAGAAAAAACCCTGGAAAAACAACTAAATGAAGTGGAGTTAGGCAAACTTCCAGAAAAAATAATTCACAATAAAGATAGTGAAGATGATCCAGGACCTCGGAAAAAGAACAGAGGCAAAGATCAGGAATATGCAAGAGATGTTTAAAAAAGACCAAGAAGAATTAAAGAACAAACAAACTGAGGTGAACAATACAATAACTGAAATGAAAACTACACTAGAAGGAGTCAATAGCAGAATAACTGAGGCAGAAGAACAGATAAGTAACCTGGAAGACAGAATGGTGGAATTGACTACTACGGAACAGAATAAAGAAGAAAAGTATGAAAAGAAATGAAGACAACCTAAGAGACCTCTGGGACAACATTAAATGTACCAACATTCGCATTATAGGGGTCCCAGAAGGAGAAGAGAGAGAGAAAATATTTGAAGAGGTTACATGCGAAAATTTCCCTAACATGGGAAAGGAAATGGCCACCCAAGTCCAGGAAGCGCAGAGAGTCCCATACAGAAAAAACTCAAGGAGAAACATGCTGTGACACACAGTAATCAAATTGACAAAAATTAAAGACAAAGAAAAATTATTGAAAGCAGCAAGGGAAAAACGACAAATAACATACAAGGGAACTTCCATAAGGTTAACAGCTGAGTTCTCAGCAGAAGTTCTACAGGCTAGAAGGGAGTAGCATGACATATTTAAAGTGATGAAAGGGAAGAACCTACAACCAAGATTACTCTACCCAGCAAGGATCTCATTCAGATTCAGTGGAGACATCAAAAGCTTTACAGACAAGCAAAAGCTAAGAGAATTCAGCACCACCAAACAGGCTCTACAACAAATGCTAAAGGAACTTCTCTAAGTGGGAAACACAAGAGAAGAAAAGGACCTACAAAAACATACCAAAAACAATAAAGAAAATGGTAACAGGAACATACATACCGATAATTACCTTAAATGTGAGTGGATTAAACGCTCCAACCAAAAGACACAGGCTCACTGAATGGATACAAAAACAAGACCCATATATATGTTGTCTACAAGAGACCTACTTCAGACGTAGGGACACATACAGACTGAAATTGAGGGGATGGAAAAAGATATTCCATGCAAATGGAAATCAAAAGAAAGCTGGAGGAGCACTACACTTATCAGATAAAATAGACTTTAAAATAAAGAATGTTACAAGAGACAAGGAAGGACACTACATAATGATCAAGGGACCGATCCAAAAAGAAGATATAACACTTAAAAATATATATGCACCCAACATAGGAGCACCACAATACATAAGGCAACTGCTAACAGCTATAAAAGAAGAAATTGACAGTAACACAATAATAGTGGGGAACTTTAACACCTCACTTACACCAATGGACAGATCATCCAAATGGAATATTAATAAGGAAACACAAGCTTTAAATGACACAACAGACCAGACAGATTTAATTGATATTTATAGGACATTTCATCCAAAAATAGCAGATTACACTTTTTTCTCAAGTGCACATGGAACATTCTCCAGGATAGATCACATCCTGAGTGACAAATCAAGCTTCAGTAAATTTAAGAAAATTGAAATCATATCAAGCATGTTTTCTGACCACAACGCTATGAGATTAGAAATCAATTAAGGGAAAAAAGTGAAAAAAACACAAACACATGTAGGCTAAACAATACGCTACTAAATAACCAAGAGATCACTGAAGAAATCAAAGAGGAAATCAAAAAACACCAAGAGACAAATGACAATGAAAACACGACAATCCAAAGCCTATGGGACGCAGCAAAAGCAGTTCTAAGAGGGAAGTTTATAGCAATACAATCCTACCTCAAGAAACAAGAAAAATCTCAAATAAAAAATCTAACCTTACACCTAAAGGAACCAGAGAAAGAAGAACAAACAAAACCCAAAGTTAGCAGAAGGAAAGAAATCATAAATATCAGATCAGAAATAAATGAAATAGAAACAAAACAATAGCAAAGATCAATAAAACTAAAAGCTGGTTCTTTGAGAAGATAAGCAAAATTGATAAACCATTAGCCAGACTCATCAAGAAAAAGAGGGAGAGGACTCAAATCAATAAAATTAGAAATGAAAAAGTTACATGAAAGTAACTCACATTCAACTCACATTCAACTCACATTCAACTCACATGAAATGAAGTTACAACAGACACAGCAGAAATACCAAGCATCCTAAGAGACTACTATAAACAACTCTATGCCAATAAAATGGACAACCTGGAAGAAATGGACAAATTCGTACAAAAGGTATAACCTTCCAAGACTGAATCAGGAAGAAATAGAAAATATGAACAGACTAATCACAAGTAATGAAACTGAAACTGTGATTAAAAATCTTCCAACAAACAAAAGTCCAGGACCAGATGGCTTCACAGGTGAATTCTATCAAACATTTAGAGAAGAGATAACGCCCATCCTTCTCAAACTCTTCCAAAAAATTGCAGAGGAAGGAATACTCCCAAACCTATTCTATAAGTCCACCATCACCCTGATACCAAAACCTGACAAAGATACTAAAATAAAAAGAAAATTACAGACAAATATCACTGATGAATACAGATGCAAAAATCGTCAACCAAATACTGGCAAAAAGAATCCAACAGCACATTTAAAGGATCATACACCATGATCAAGTGGGATTTATCCCAGGGATGCAAGGATTCTTCAATATATGCAAATCAATCAATGTGATACACCATATTAACGACCTGAAAAATAAAAACCATATCATCATCTCAATAGATGCAGAAAAAGCTTTTGACAAAATTAAACACCCATTCATGATAAAAACTCTCCAGAAAGTGGGCAAAGAAGGAACCTACCTCAACATAATAAAGGCCATATATGACAAACCCACAGCAAACATCATTCTCAATGGTGAAAAACTGAAAGCATTTCCTCTAAGATCAGGAACAAGACAGGATGTCCACTCTCACTACTATTATTTAACATAGTTTTGGAAGTCCTAGCCACAGCAATCAGAGAAGAAAAAGAAATAAAAGGAATCCAAATCAGAAAAGAAGTAAAGCTGTCACTGTTTGCAGAGGACATGATACTATACATAGAGAATCCAAAAGATGCCACCAGAAAACTACTAGAGCTAATCAATGAATTTGGGAAAGTTGCAGGATACAAAATTAATGCACAGAAATCTCTTACATTCCTATACACTAATGATGAAAAATCTGAAAGAGAAATTGAGGAAACACTCCCATTTTATCACTGCAACAAAAAGAATAAAAGACCTAGGAATAAACCTACCAAGAGAGACAAAAGACCTGTATGCAGAAAACTATAAGACACTGATGGAAGAAATTAAAGATGATACAAACAGATGGAGAGATATGCCACATTCTTGGATTGGAAGATTCAATACTGTGAAAATGACTATACTACCCAAAGCAATCTACATATTTAATGCAATCCCTATCAAATTACCAATGGCATTTTTTACAGAACAGAACAAAAAATCTTAAAATTTGAATGGAGACACAGAAGACCCCGAATAGCCAAAGCAGTCTTGAGGGAAAAAATGGAGCTGGAGGAATCAGACTCCCTGACTTCAGACTATACTACAAAGCTACAGTAATCAAGGCAATATGGTACTGGCACAAAAACAGAAATGTAGATCAATGGAACAGGATAGAAAGACCAGAGATAAACCCACACACTTATGGTCAACTAATATGACAAAGGAGGGAAGGATATACAATGGAGAAAAAAGAGTCTCTTCAATAAGTGGTGCTGGGAAAACCGGACAGCTTCATGTAAAAGAATGAAATTAGAACACTCCCTAACACCATACACAAAAATAAGCTCAAAATCGATTAGATACCTAAATGTAAGAGTGGACACTATAAAACTCTTAGAGGAAAATATAGGAAGAACACTCTTTGACATAAATCACAGCAAGATCTTTTTTGATCCACCTCCTAAAGAAATGGAAATAAAAACAAAAATAAACAAATGGGACCTAATGAAACTTCAAAGCTTTTGCACAAGAAAGGAAGCTACAAACAAGATGAAAAGACCACCCTCAGAATGGGAGAAAATATTTACAAACAAATCAATGGACAAAGGATTAATCTCCAAAATATATAAACAGCTCATGCAGCTCAATATTAAAAAAAACAACCCAATCCAAAAATGGGCCGAAAACCTAAATAGACATTTCTGCAAAGAAGACATATAGATGGCCAAGAAGCACATGGAAAGCTGCTCAACATCACTAATTATTAGAGAAATGCAAATCAAAAGTACAATGAAGTATCACCTCACACCAGTCAGAATGGCCATCATCAGAAAATCTACAAACAATAAATGCTCAAGAGGGTGTGAAGAAAAGGGAACCCTCTTGCCCTGTGGGTGGGAATGTAAGTTGATACAGTCACTATGGAGAACAGTATGGAGGTTCCTTTAAAAACTGAAAATAGAACTACCATACAACCCAGCAATCCCACTACTGGGCATATACCCTGAGAAAACCATAATTGAAAAAGAGTCATGTACTACAGTGTTCATTGCAACTCTATTTACAATAGCCAGGAAATGGAAGCAACCTAAGTGTCCATTGAGAGACGAATGGATAAAGAAGATGTGGTACATATGTACAATGCAATATTACTCAGCCATAAAAAGAAACGAAATTGAGTTATGTGTAGTGAGGTGGATGTACCTAGAGTCTGTCATACAGAGTGAAGTAAGTCAGAAGGAGAAAAACAAGTACCGTATGCTAACACATATATATGGAATCTAAAAAAAAAATGGTTATCAAGAACCTAGGGGCAGGACGGGAATAAAGATGCAGACCTACTAGAGAATGGACTTGAGGACATGGGGAGGGGGAAGGGTAAGCTGGGACGAAGTGAGAGAGTGGCATGGACTTATATATACTACCAAATATAAAATAGATAACTAGTGGGAAGCAGCCACATAGTACAGGTAGATCAGCTCAGTGCTTTGTGACCACCAAGAGGGGTGGGATAGGGAGGGTGCAAGGGAGGGAGACGCAAGAGGGAAGAGATATGGGGATATATGTATATGTATAACTGATTCACTTTGTTATAAAGCAGAAACTAACACACCATTGTAAAGCAATTATACCCCAATTAAGATATTAAAAATATTTTTGCAGAAGATTAGTCCTGGGGCTGGTTGTAGAGGAGGGCAGGAGAGAAATAGGGAAAAGTATTAAGGAGACTATTATAATAGTTCAGTTGAGCGGTAATGATTACTAACTAGAGTGGTAATAGGGATGACTGAGAAACAGATATATGTGGGATATACTTTTAGAGGTAAAGGTAGAGAGCATTTGATGTTGAATTGAATGTGAGTTATGAATGAAAAAGAGAAATCAAGGATGATTCTTGTGTTTTAGGGTTAGACATTTGGGTGAATTGTAGTACCATTAAGTGAGATGAAAAATACTATGTAATGAACACATATGTTTGACCAGGGCAGAGGAGGGGACTAGGGGACAGAATCAACTGAATTATTTTTTGAGCATATTATGTTTGCTATACCTATTAGACATCCAAGAGATATCAAGAAGCCAGTTGGAGATGGGTGTCTGAACTACTAGGGAGACATAACTTTGGGAGTCATCAGCACAGAGACAATATAAAAGCCATAAAACTAAATGAGATTACCTACTTAATGAATATAGATAGAAAAGAGAAAGCATGACACAATTAAATTCTGGGGAACCCCGAATTTTAGAAGACAGAGAAAAAGGGAGCTAACAAAATAACAGAAAAAGCACTCTGTCAGGTAGGAGCAAAACCAGGAGAGTGTGGTATCATGAAAGTCTGGAGAAAAGAGTGTTTCTGAAAGCAGGGTGTGGTCGCCTGTGTCAAAAGTTTCTGAGGGATAGAGTAAGATAAAGACAGAGAACTGATGGTGGAATTTCAGTCTTCAGCCAATAAATAGAAAGATTTAGGGAGGAGCAAGTCATTACAGTCTTCCCACTCTTTCTGAAATACTGTCACTAGGCTAGTCGCCTACTTTGTAGAGGTATAAGAACAGCCACAGGCCAAAGAAGACCACATAAAAGAACCAGAGAGGAAGTTATCAAGAGAAACCATTGCAAACAAACATCTTCTTGCCAACTGTTGCTTAAAACTCTTGCTGGGAATGAGATCTGGCCCAGTAAAATTTAACAGATGAATCAAGGATGATTTGGCGGTGGTGGGGGATAAAGGCAAAAACATGACCACAGATGTGCCTAGAGAAAGATGTACTTCCTCTACCACCCCAGGAGAAGACCAAGAGTCAATAAAGAGAGATTCCAAATGTGCAGAGGGAACTGCCAATATTAACCCTGTGCAAAAAACATTTAAATCATTTCAGCAGAAAGATGTGTAGGGAATTTAAAACCACTATCTAAATTTAAAGAAGAAATCCTACAAGTCCCAGTCCCTAATGAATATTGCAACATATAATCATCACACCCTCCTTTGATGCACTGCCTATCTTGCTGGCCCATGTTTAACCAGCTCTTTCTCCATTGACGTGGTTGTTTCACCCGTATATATCTTTTAACACATGGTAGAGATAGGGCTTCTGATCCAAACTGGTGAAATAGACTTATATTACCACTGGACGTTCAATACTGGCTAGGTTAAAAATAAATGGTCCTTCTATAACTGTTGATCTAAGTCCCTCATGTTAAAGTTAATGCAGACCAATTCACTCTTTGCAGTCTGAAGGGGTTTTGTGTGTGTGCGTGTGTGTGTGTCTGTGTGTATGCACGTACATGTGCATCTATGAATCTAAGCACATGGTATATTTACGAAATGAGTTATTCAGGATTATTAATTCAGTTGTATTTACCTCCATTAAAGGACCTAGAATGTGATTTCAACTTTATTTTGTAAAAATATTTTTTGAAAATTATCGTGTTCTTTTTTTTTAAGTAAAATACATTTGTATAGTTTCAACATTTTTTTCCTTAAGTATATTAAGAATGTCATTTCATGACCTCTTAGGACAGACATGGCTTCTTAATGACCTCTTAGGTCACCAAGAACCTCAATTATACAAGGATGTTTTGAGGGAGTATAATTTGTATGCCACTTTGCCAAAGGGCCCCTAGAGCCCTGTGCTTTGGGAGTTATGTCCACTAATTAAATTGTATCCCTCCTCCCCTCATGTCAACTTTCATATTGTACTGCTGTAAGTGCATGTGCCTGAGGAAATCCCTCTCCCTCTTAATTAGTAACAATCTTGGAAACCAGGTTCAGGAAGCTGTTAGAACTATGAGAAAAATATAAGTAAATAAATATCAGCGAGGTTGTAGGATACAAGAGCAATACAGAAAAATCCATCACATTTTTTATACTAACAATGAACACATAGAAACTAAAATTAAAAACACAATGCCGTTTACCATTGCCCCAGTGAAAATGAGATACTAAGGTATACACTTAAAAAAATATGTGCATGATATGCATACTAAAATTTACAAAATGCTGATGAAAAATCAAAGAAAACCTACTAAATGGAGAGACATACCATGTTCATGGATTGAAAGACTCAACATAGTGAAGATTTTCCCCACATTAAGTTGGGTTTAAGAAACTCCAATCAAAATCATAGCAAGGTTATCTGAGACATAGACAAGGTTATTCTAAAATTTATATGGAAAGGCACAAATCCTAGAATAGCTAAAACAACCTTGACAAAGAAGAAAAAAGTGAGAGAAATCATCCTACCTGATATTAAGGCTTACTATATAGCTAAAGTAATCAAAATGGTGTTGTATTGGTGGAGGGATAGACATATCAATCAATGGACCATAACACAGAAGCTAAAAATACACCCACACAAATATGCCCAAATGATTTTTGACAGAGATACAAAAGCAAATCAATAGAGGAAGAGTAGTCTTTTCAACAAATGGTACTAAAGTACTTGGACACTTGTAGGCATAAAAATGAACCTTGACCTAAACATCACACCTCATACAGAAGATTTCTCAAAATGAATGATGGACTTAAACATCAAACTATAGCTACTTTTTTAAGAAAAAAATAGGAGAAAATTTTTAGGTTCTAGGGATAGGCAAAAATTTCTTAGCCTTGATACTAAAAACATGATCCAGAAAAGGAAAACTGAATAACTAGACCTGTCTAAAATTTAAAACATTTGATCCATGAAAGACTCTGTTAAGAGAATGAAAAAGGCAAGTTATAGACAAGGAGAAAATATTTGCAACACATATATCTGACAAAGGGTTAATATCTAGAATGCATAAAGTACTCTCAAAACTCATTAGAAAAAAAAATCCAAGTACAAAATAGGCAAAAAACATGAAGAGATATTTCCATAAAGGGGATATAAGGATGTCAAATAGGCACAGAAAAAGACACAGGCATACTTCATTTTAATGCACTTCACAGGTGCTATGATTTTTACAAATCGAAGATTTGTGGCAACCCTGCATCAAACAAGTCTATAGGCACCATTTTCCAACAGCATTTGCTCATTTTGTGACTCTGTGTCACATTTTGGTAATTCCCAACATTTACTTCAACCTTTTATTATTAGTATTATACTTATTATGCTGATCTGTGATATTTGATGTTACTATTGTAGTTGTTTTGGGGTGCCACGAACCACACTCATATAAGTAGGTGAACTTAACTGACAATTGTTGTGTGTGTTCTGACCACTACACTGACAGGCCATTCCCCCATTACTCTCCTTCTTCTCCAGGCCTCCCCATTCCTCCCTATAAATATTAAAATTAGGCTAATTAATAACACTACAGTGGTCTCTAAGTTTTCAAGTGAAAGGAAAAGTCACATCTCTCACCTTAATTCAAAAGTTAGAAATGATTAAGCTTAGTGAGGAAGGCATGTTGAAAGCCGAGATAGCCCAAATCTAGGCCTCTTGTGCTAGTTAGCTAAGTTGTAGATGCAAAGGAAAAGTTCTTGAAAGATGTTAAAAGTTCCAGTGAACACATGAATGATAAGAAAGTGAAACAGCCTTATTGCTGATATAAAGCTTTAGTGGTCTATATAGATTAAACCTACCACAACATTCCCTTAAGCCAAAGCCCGATCCAGAGCAAGGCCAAATTTTAGGTCCTTTAATGGCCCTAACTCTCTTCAATTCTATGAAGGCTGAGAGAGGTGAGGAAGCTGCAGAAGAAAAGTTCAAACCTAGCAGAGGTTGGTTCATGAGGTTTGAGGAAAGAAGGTGTTTCCATAACATAAAAGTGCAAAGTGAAGCAGCAAGTGCTGATGTAGAATGATGTAGAAGATACAGCAAGTTATCCAGAAGATCTAGCTAAGAAAATTTATGAAGACAGCTACACTAAACAACAGATTTTTGATGTAGGTGAAACAGTCTAATATTGGAAGAGGATACCATCTAGGACTTTCATAGCTAGAGAGAAGAAGTCAATGCCTGGTTTCAAAGCTTCAAAGGACAGGTTGACTCTCTTTTTAGGGGTTAATGCAGCTGGGGACTTTAAACTTGAAAAGCCAATGCTCATTTACCATTCTGAAAATCCTAGGGCCCTTAAAAAATATGCTAACTCTACTCTGCCTGTGCTCTATAAAAGGAACAACAAAGCCTGGATGAAAGCACATCTCTTTACAACGTAGTTTATCAAATATTTTAAGTCCACTGTTGAGAGATACTGCTCAGAAAAAAAAGATTCCTTTCAAAATATTACTGCTATTGACAATGCACCAGGTTACCCAAGAGCTCTGATGGAGATGTGCAATGAGATCAATGTTGTTTTCCTGCCTGCTAATACAGCATCCACACTGCACCCCATGGATCGAGGAGTCATTTCAACTTTCAAGTCTTATTATTTAAGAAAGGCATTTCATAAGGTGATAGCTGCCATAGATCGTGATTCCTCTGATGGATCTGGGCAAAGTAAATTGAAACTTTCTGAAAAGGATTCACCATTCCAGAAGCCATTAAGAACTTTGGTGATTCATGGGAAGAGGGCAAAATATCAACATTAACAAGAGTTTGGAAGAAGCTGATTCCAACCCTCACGGATGACTTTGAGGAGTTCAAGACTTCAGTGGAGGAAGTCACTGCAGATGTGGTGGAAATAGCAAGAGAACTAGCATTGGAAGGGGAGCCTGAAGATGTGACTGAATGTCTGCAATTTTATGATAAAACTTCAATGGATGAGGAGTTGCTTTTTATGGATGAGCAAAGAAAGTGGTTTCTTTTTTTTTGCGGTACGCGGCCCTCTCACTGTTGTTGTGGCCTCGCCCGTTGCGGAGCACAGGCTCCGGACGCGCAGGCTCAGCGGCCATGACTCATGGGCCCAGCCTCTCCGTGGCATATGGGATCTTCCCAGACTGGGGCACGAACCCGTGTCCCCTGCATCGGCAGGCGGACTCTCAACCCCTGCGCCACCAGGGAAGCCCCAGAAAGTGGTTTCTTGAGATGGAATCTACTCCTAGTGAAGACGTTTTGAAGACTGTTGAAATGACAACAAAAGATTTAGAATATTACATAAACTTGGTTGGTAAAGCAGCAGCAGGGTTTGAGAGGATTGACTGTAATTTTGAAAGAAGTTCTATGTGGGTAAAACGCTAGTAAATAGTATTGCATACTACAGAGAAATCATTCATGAAAGGAAGAATCAATCAATGTGGCAAACTTCATTGTTGTCTTATTTTAAGAAATTGCCAGAGCCACCCCAACCTTGAGCAACCACCATCCTGATCAGTCAGCAGCCATCAACATAGAGGCAAGACCTTCCACCAGAAAAAAGATTACGACTATTGAAGTCTCAGATGATGGTTAGCATTTTTTAGCAATAACATCTTTTTGGGTATGTACATTGTTTTTTCAGACATAATGCTATTACACACTCAGTAGCCTACAGTACAGTGTAAACATAACTTTTATATGCACTGGGAAACCAAAAAATCATGTGACTCACTTTATTTTAATTTTTGCTTTATTGTGGTGGTCTGGAACCGAACCTGCAGTATCTCTGAAATATACCTATATTTAGCATCATTTACCATCAGAGAGATGAAACTTAAAACCACAATGATATATTATGACACACCTATTAGAAATGCTAAAATAAAAAATAGAGACAACACCAAATGCTGGAGAGTATGCAGAGGAATAAGATCATTCATATATTGTCATTGGGAATTTAAATGGTACAGCCACTCTGGAAAAAAGTTTGGCAGTTATTTATAAAACTAAACATGCAACTACCGTATGACCCCAGCAGTTGCACATCTGAGCATTTATCCCAGAGAACTAAAATTTCCATGTACACAAAAACATGTACACAGATATCAATAGCAGTTATATTCAATTGCCAAAAACTGGATTCAACCCAGAGGTCCTTGAACAGTAAACGATTAAATGATTAAACAAACCATGTTACATCCATACCATGGAAAACTACTCAGCAGTAAAAAGGAAAAGACCATTTGTAGAAGCAATGGCTTGGATAAATCTCTAGAAAATTATGCTGAGTGGAAAAAAAAAGCCAATCACTAAAATTTAACATACTGCATGATTCCATTTATATAACTTTTAAAAATGATAAAGTTACAGAAATGGAGAATAGATTTGTGATTGCCAGGGGTTAAGGACAGGTTTGGGGGGGGGGTGTTCTGTAGGGAGGTGAGTTTGCTTATAAAGGGCAACACAGAGGACCCCTGTGGTTACTGAATGGTTATGTATCTTGTCTGTGGCGGTGGTCACACAAATCTGCTCACGTGACAACACACATACATACATACAACCACTAAAATTGGGGCAATCTGAATAGGATAATAGGTTTGTAACAATATTAATTTATTGGTGTGATGTGCTCCATAGTCATATATAGCTGTCATCATTGGGATAACCTAGGTAGAGCATACTTAGGATATCTCTGTGATATTTCATACAACTGCATGTAGCAAAATTAGCTCAAAATAAAATGTTTTAAAAGTCAGTGCAGGGAGACCTTTAAGATGGCGGAGGAGTAAGACATGGAGATTACCTTCCTCCCCACAAATACATCAGAAATACATCTACATGTGGAACAACTCCTACAGAACACCTACTGAATGCTGGCAGAAGACCTCAGACTTCCCAAAAGGCAAGAAACTCCCCACGTACCTGGGTAAGGCAAAAGAAAAAAGAAAAAACAGAGACAAAAGAATAGGGACGGGACCTGCAACTCTGGGAGGGAGCTGTGAAGGAGGAAAAGTTTCCACACACTAGGAAGCCCCTTCACGGGCGGAGACTGCGGGTGGCAGATGGGGGGGAGCTTCGGAGCCACGGAGGAGAGCGCAGCAACAGGCATGCGGAGGGCAAAGCGGAGAGATTCCTGCACAGAGGATCAGTGCCGACCAGCACTCACCACCCCGAGAGGCTTGTCTGCTCACCTGCCGGGGTGGGCGGGGGCTGGGAGCTGAGGCTCAGGCTTCGGAGGTCAGATCCCAGGGAGAGGACTGGGGTTGGTGGCGTGAAAACAGCCTGAATGGGGCTAGTGCACCACAGCTAGCCAGGAGGGATTATGGGAAAAAGTCTGGACCTAAATAAGAGGCAAGAGATCATTGTTTCAGCGTGCAGGAGGAGAGGGGATTCAGAGCACCGCCTAAATGAGCTCCAGAGACGGGCGCGAGCCGCGGCTACCAGCGCGGACACCAGAGACGGGCATGAAATGCTAAGGCTGCTGCTGCAGCCACCAAGAAACCTGTGTGCGAGCACAGGTCACTATCCACACCTCCATTCCCGGGAGCCTGTGCATCCCGCCACTGCCAGGGTCCCGTGATCCAGGGACAACTTCGCCGGGAGAACACACGGTGCGCCTCAGGCTGTTGCAAGGTCATGCCGGCCTCTGCCTCCGCAGACTCTCGCCGCATTCCATACCCCGCCCTCCCCATGGCCTGAGTGAGCCAGAGCCCCCTATTCACCTGCTCCTTTAACCCCGTCCTGTCTGAGCAAACAACAGACGCCCTCCAGCGACCTACACACAGAGGCGGGGCCAAATCCAAAGCTGAACCCCAGGAGCTGTTCAAACAAAGAAGAGAAAGGGAAATTTCTCCCAGCAGCCTCAGGAACAGCGGATGAAATCTCCACAGTCAACTTGACGTACACTGCATCTGTGGAATACCTGAATAGGCAACGAATCAGGCCAAAATTGAGGTGGTGGATTTTAGGACCAACAGGAGACTTGGGGTTTGCTTTCTGCATCTAATTTGTTTCTGGTTTTATGGTTATATTAGTTTAGTATTTAGAGTTTATCATTGGTAGATTTGTTTATTGATTTGGTTGGTCTCTTCCTCCGTTTTTTTATATATACATAAATATATTTTTTCCTTATCTCTTTTTGTGAATATGTATGTGTATGCTACTTTGTGTGATACTCTGTATGGCTTTAATTTTACCATTTGTCCTAGGGTTCTTTTTTTTTTTTTAGTTTAGTTTTTAGAGCTTGTTATCATTGGTGCATTTGTTGTTTTTTGGTTTGGTTGCGCTCTTCTTTCTTTGCTTTTTTCTTATTTTTTTAAATTTTTAATAATTAATTTTTATTTTATTTTTTTCTTTCCTCCTTTCTTTCTTTCTCCCTTTTCTTATGAGCCATGTGGCTGACACAGTCTTGGTGCTCCAGCCGGGTGTCAGGACTGTGCCTCTGAGGTGGGAGAGCCGAGTTCAGCACCCTGGTCAACCAGAGACCTCCCGGCTCCACATAATATCAAATGACGAAGGCTCTCCCAGAGATCTCCATCTCAACACTAAGACCCAGCTCCATTCAACGACCAGCAAGCTACAGTGCTGGACAGCCTATGCCAAACAACTAGTAAGGCAGTAACACAACCCCACCCATTAGCAGAGAGGCTGTCTAAAATCATAATAAGGTCACAGACACCCCAAAACACACCACTGGATGTGGGCCTGCTCACCAGAAACACAAGATCCAGACTCATCCACCAGAACACAGGCACAAGTACCCCCCACCAGGAAGCCTACAGAACACACTGAATCAACTTTAGCCACTGGGGGCAGACACGAAAAACAATGGGAACTACAAACCTGCAACCTGTGAAGAGGAGACCCCAAACACAGTAAGTTAAGCAAAATGAGAAGACAGAGAAACACACAGCAGATGAAGGAGCAAGGTAAAAGTCCATCAGAGCAAACAAATGAACAAGAAATAGGAAGTATGCCTGAAAAAGAAATCAGAGTAATGATAGTAAAGATGATCCAAAATCTTGGAAATAGAATGGAGAAAATACAAAAAATGTTTAACAAGCACCTAGAAGAACAAAACAGCAAACAAACAATGATGAACAACACAATAAATGAAATTAAAAATTCTCTAGAAGAAATCAATAGCAGAATAACTGAGGCAGAAGAATGGATAAGTGACCTGAAAGACAAAAGAGTGGAAATAACTACCGCAGAGCATAATAAAGAAAAAAAATATAAAAAGAATTGAGGAAATTCTTAGAGACCTCTGGGACAACATTAAATGCACCAACATTCAAATTATAGGGGTTCCAGAAGAAGAAGAGAAAAAGAAAGGGACTGAGAAAATATTTGAAGAGATTATAGTTGAAAACTTCCCTAATATGGGAAAGGAAGTAGTTAATCAAGTCCAGGAAGTGCAGAGAGTCCCATACAGGATAATCCAAGGAGAAACACGCCAGGACACATATTAATCAAGTTATCAAAAGTTAAATACAAAAAAATAAATATTAAAAGCAGCAAGAGAAAAACAACAACTAACATCCAAGGGAATCCCCATAAGGTTAACAGCTGACCTTTCAGCAGAAACTCTGCAATCCAGAATGGGAGTGGCAGGACATATTTAAGGTGATGAAAGGAAAAAAACTACAACCAAGATTACTCTACCAAGCAAGGGTCTCATTTAGATTGGATGGAGAAATTAAAATCTTTATATACAAGCAAAAGCTAAGAGAATTCAGAACCACCAAACCAGCTTTACAACAAATGCTAAAGGAACTTCTCTAGGCAGGAAACACAAGAGAAGAAAAAGACCTACAATAACAAAGCCAAAACAAGAAAACTGGAAATAGGAACTTACATATCAATAATTACCTTAAATGTAAATGGACTAAATGCTCCAACCAGAAGACACAGACTGGCTGAATGGATACAAAAACAAGACCTGGGGCTTCCCTGGTGGCGCAGTGGTTGAGAGTCCAATTGCCGATGCAGGGGACACAGGTTCGTGCCCTGGTCCAGGAGGATCCCACATGCCGCACAGCAGCTAGGCCCATGAGCCATGGCCACTGAGCCTGCGCGTCAGGAGCCTGCGCTCCACAACGGGAGAGGCTGCAGTGGTGAGAAGCCCGCGTACCGCAAAAAAAAAAAAAAAAGAAAAAACAAGACCTGTATATATCCTGTCTACAAGGGACCCACTGCAGACCTAGGCACACATACAGACTGAAAGTGAGGGGATGGAAAAAGATATTCCATGCAAATGGAAATCAGAAGAAAGCTGGAGTAGCAATTCCCATATCAGAAAAAAATAGACTTTAAAATAAAGACTAGGGCTTCCCTGGTGGTGCAGTGGTTGAGGGTCCTCCTGCCAATGCAGGGGATGTGGGTTCATGCCCCGGCCCAGGAGGATCCCACATGCCACGGAGCGGCTGGGCCCGTGAGCCATGGCCGCTGAACCTATGCGTCCGGAGCCTGTGCTCCGCAACGGGAGAGGCCACAACAGTGAGAGGCCCATGTATGACAAAAAAATAAAATAAAATAAAGACTATTACAAGAGACAAAGAAGGACACTACATAATGATCAATGGATCAATCCAATGAGAAGATATAACAATTGTAAATATTTATGCACCCACCATAGGAGCACCTCAATACATAAGGAAAATGCTAACAGCCACAAAGGGGAAATCGACAGTAACACAATCAGTAGGGGATGTTAATACCCCACTTTCACCAATGGACAGACCATCCAAAATGAAAATAAATAAGGAAACACAAGCTGTAAATGATACATTCAACAAGATGGACTTAATTGATATCTATAGGACATTCCATCCAAAAACAACAGAATACACTTTCTTCTCAAATGCTCATGGAACATCCTCCAGGATAGATCATACTGTGGGTCACAAATCAAGCCTTGGTAAATTTAAGAAAATTTAAATCGTATCACGGATCTTTTCCAATCACAACACTATGAGACTAGATATCAATTACAGAAAAAATCTGTAAAAAATAAAAACACATGGAGGCTAAACAATATGCTACTTAATAACCAAAAGATCACTGGAGAAATCAAAGAGGAAATCAAAAAATACCTAGAAACAAATGACAATGAAAACACGACAACCCAAAACCTATGGGATGCAGCAAAAGCAGTTCTAAGAGAGAAGTATAAAGCAATACAATCCTACCTCAAGGAACAACAAACATCTCAAGTAAACAACCTAACCTTACACCTAAAGCAATTAGAGATAGAAGAACAAAAAACCCAAAAAGTTAGCAGAAGGAAAGAAATCATAAAGATCAGATCAGAAATAAAGGAAAAAGAAATGAAGGAAACAATAGCAAAGATCAATAAAACTAAAAGCTGGTTCTTTGAGAACATAAGCAAAACTGATAAACCATTAACCAGACTCATCAACAAAAAAAGGGAGAAGACTCATACCAATAGAATTAGAAATGAAAATGGAGAAGTAAAAACTGACACTGCAGAAATACAAAGGATCATGAGAGATTACTACAAGCAACTCTATGCCAATAAAGTGGACAACCTGGAAGAAATGGACAAATTCTTAGAAAAGCACAACCTTCTGAGACTGAACCAGGAAGAAATAGAATATATAAACAGACTAAACACAGGCATTGAAATTGAAACTGCGATTAAAAATCTTCCAACCAACAAAGGCCCAGGACCTGATGGCTTCACAGGCGAAGTCTATCAAACATTTAGAGAAAATCTAACACCTACCTTTCTCAAACTCTTCCAAAATATAGCAGAGGGTGGAACACTCCCAAACTCATTCTACGAGGCCACCATCACCCTGATTCCAAAACCAGACAGATGTCACAAAGAAAGAAAACTACAGGCCAATATCACTGATGAACATAGATGCAAAAATCCTCAACAAAATACTAGCAAACGGAGTCCAACAGCACCTTAAAAGAATCATCCACCACGATCAAGTGGGCTTTATCCCAGGAATGCAAGGATTCTACAATATATGCAAATCAATCAACATGATACCCCGTATTAGCAAACTGAAGGAGAAAATCCATATGATCAACTCAATAGATGCAGAAAAATCTTCTGACAAAATTCAACACCCATTTATGATAAAAACACTCCAGAATGTAGGCACAGAGGGAACTTACTGCAACATAATAAAGGCCATATATGACAAACCCACAGGCAACATCTTTCTCAGTGTTGAAAATCTGAAAGCATTTCCACTAAGACCAGGAACAAGACAAGGTTGTCCACTCTCATCACTATTATTCAACATAGTTTTAGAAGCTTTAGCCCCGGCAATCAGAGAAGAAAAAGAAATAAGAAGAATCCAAATCAGAAAAGAAGAAGTAAAGCTGCCACTGTTTGCAGATGACATAATACTATACATAGAAAATCCTAAAGATGCTACCAGAAAACTACTAGAGCTAATCAACGAATTTGGTAAAGTAACAGGATAGAAAATTAATGCACAGAAATCTCTTGCATTCCTATACACTAATGATGAAAAATCTGAAAGAGAAATTAAGGAAACACTCCCATTCACCACTGCAACCAAAAGAATAAAACACCTAGGAATAAACCTACCTAAGGAGACAAAAGACCTGTATGCAGAAAATTATAAGACACTGATGAAAGAAATTAAAGAGGATACAAACAGATGGAGAGATATACCACATTCTTGGATTGGAAGAATCAACATTGTGAAAATGACTCTACTAACCAAAGCAATCTACAGATTCAATGCAATCCTTATTAAACTACCAATGGCATTTTTTACAGAACTAGAACAAAAAAATTCACAATTTGTATGGAATCACAAAAGACCCCAAATAGCAAAAGCAATCTTGAGAAAGAAAATCGGAGCTGGAGGAATCAGGCTCCTGGACTTCAGACTATGCTACAAAGCTACAGTAATCAAGAGAGTATATGGTACTGGCACAAAAACAGAAATAAAGATCAATGGAACAGCATAGAAAGCCCAGAGATAAACCCACGCACATATGGTCACCTTATTTTTGATAAAGGAGGCAAGAATATACACTGGAGAAAAGACAGCCTCTTCAATAAATGGTGCTGGGAAAACGGGGCAGCTACATGTAAAAGAATGAAATTAGAACACTCCCTAACACCATACACAAAAATAAACTCAAAATTCATTAAAGACCTAAATGTAAGGCCAGACACTATCAAACTCTTAGAGGAAAACATAGGCAGAACACTCTATGACATAAATCACAGCAAGATCCTTTTTGACCCACCTCCTAGAGAAAGGGAAATAAAAACAAAAATAAACAAATGGGACCTAATGAAACTTAGAAGCTTTTGCACAGCAAAGGAAACCATAAACAAGATGAAAAGACAACCCTCAGAATTGGAGAAAATATTTGCAGATGAAGAAGCTGACAAAGGATTAATCTCCAAAATTTACAAGCAGCTCATGCAGCTCAATAACAAAAAAACAAACAACCCAATCCAAAAATGGGCAGAAGACCTAAATAGACATTTCTCCAAAGAAGATATACAGATTGCCAACAAACACATGAAATGATGCTCAACATCAGTAATCATTAGAGAAATGCAAGTCAAAACTACAATGAAATATCATCTCACACCAGTCAGAATGGCCATCATCAAAAAATCTACAAACAACAAATGCTGGAGAGGATGTGGAGAAAAGGGAACGCTCTTGCACTGTTGGTGGGAATGTAAATTGACACAGCCACTATGGAGAACAGTATGGAGGCTCCTTAGAAAACTGAAAATAGAACTACCATATGACCTAGCAATCCCACTAGTGGGCGTATACCGTCAGAAAACCATAATTCAAAAAGAGTCTGGTACCACAATGTTCATTGCAGCTCTATTTACAACAGCCAGGACGTGGAAGCAACCTAAATGTCCATCGACAGATCAATGGATAAAGAAGATGTGGCACATATATACAGTGGAATATTACTCAGCCATTAAAAGAAATGAAATTGAGTTATTTGTAGTGAGGTGGATGGACGTAGAGTCTGTCATACAGAGTGAAGTAAGTCAGAAAGAGAGAAACAAATACTGTATGCTAACACATATATATGGAATCTAAAACAAAAATGTTTCTCACGAACCTAGAGGCAGGACAGGAATAAAGACGCAGACGTAGAGAATGGACTTGAGGACACGGGGAGTGGAAGGGTAAGCTGAGATGAAGTGAGAGAGTGGCATTGACATATATACACTGCAAATGTAAAATGGGTAGCTAGTGGGAAGCAGCTGCATAGCACAGGGAGATCAGCTTGGTATTTTGTGACCACCTAGAGGGGTGGGATAGGGAGGGTCGGAGGGAGACGCAAGAGGGAAGACATATGGGGATATATGTATATGTATAGCTGATTCACTTTGTTATAAAGCAGAAACGAACTCACCATTGTAAAGCAATTATACTCCAAGAAATATGTTAAAAAAAAGTCAATGCACATTTTAAAAGGTAAACAGGTAATGCAAAATCAATGTCCTGAAATGAATGCACTTCTCACACAGAAGGCGGCTCTACTGCAGGCTCTTGTTTCAACCTAATTTGATTTTTCAGAGGCTCTTTTCCTCCTTATTGCCTGGATCTCAACTGTGCTCCCAATAGGTTAGGTGATTTTCAGTCCCCTCTCCTTCTTTCTGTGTATTACTTGTATTTCTCTGGTCCTTGACATGTTTCGAGTGCATTATAACCACTGATGAAAGGCACTTACTCTCTTAAAGATGCCTGTGGGATGCAGGTGAGTGGAGAATTCCTTTTGAGGAAACTGGGAGTGCACGCAAATGCTTTTTACAACGAAGTAGAGATATTACAATGGTACCACAAGGAGATGGTGAGACTCAAATAATGATACTTGGGACTTCCCTCGTGGTGCAGTGATTAAGAATCTGCCTGCCAATGCAGGGGACACGGGTTCGATCCCTGGTCTGGGAAGATCCCACAAGCCACGGAACAACAAAGCCCGTGTGTCACAACTACCAAGCCTGCACTCTAGCGCCCACGAGCCACAACTACTGAGCCCACGTGCCTAGAGCCCGTGCTCTGCAACAAGAGAAGCCGCTGCAATGAGAAGCCCATGCACCGCAACGAAGAGTAGCTCCCGCTTACGGCAACTAGAGAAAGCCTGAACACAGCAACAAAGACCCAACACAGCCAAAAGTAAATAAATAAATTTTAAAAATAAAAAACAATAATGATAATGGAAGAGATCCTTTTTCATTATGCCTTTCCCTTCTCTTACTTTGAATACTCTCTCTATTCTACCACTCTTGAGTCTCCATGCTATCCCTGAAAAATGCAAAAGCCTACCTTTAAGTTGGGCAGTCTGTTGAGGGGAAGAGACAACAGGCTTTCAAAGGGAGCATATGTTCCAACCACCAGAGCCAATCAGAATGACTGCAGACTCATAAATGATGTTCCCTCCCTAATTTCTGGTTTGCTCCTGTTGGTTTTTGACTCAGGATCACCCCACAAACTTTGGTGCTCAAATTAATTCCACTCAGGTTTGTATGTGGTGGGTAACTGAGCCCAATATCTGAGCTTGTCTTTCTTTCCAATTCCTAATTCACTAACTGGATTCTGGTGTCTATTGGTTGGCTTCTGCCATTTTTGATCCCTTTGTATCTTGGCACTGGCAGCTCATGTTGGCTTAACTCATTACACAGCAAAATAGTTGAATGCCCAATCTCTGGAGTTAGACTGCCTAAATTTAAATTATTAACGTCCTAATTGATATCTGGGGGACCTTGAATAGCAAACTGACTCCTCTAGATTTTAGTTTCACCTGTAAAATGGGTATAATAATGGTTCTTACTTCTAGGTTGTGGTGAGGATTCAATGAGTTATGTAAAGCACTAGAATAGTGCCTGGCACATAATAAATGAAATAATGCATGGAAAGTCATTACTTATGTGCTTGCCACTAGTAAACGCTCCATAAATTTTAACTATTACCACTACTACTACTACACTACTCTTCTTATAATTAAGAAAGGAATTTTTTTTAAAAATCTGAGGAAAGATGATCTGAAATAGAACTTTTCTGTGCAATGTGATTAACAGCCCTTTCTGGGAAGTATACAGCATTTATTTTTAAATGTTTGAGCAAATTTTTGGTAGAGTTTGATGAGCCTAAGGGTTCTTCTGTGAAGTTAGATTCATCCAAATGGCCTTATTAGAAATGACCTACATAGTAGTCAGTCTCGTGTCAAGTATAATAATTTTAACTAGATATTCCTTTTTTGATTCTAACCTAACAATGTTATTAACTACTCTTTCATTCTATAAAAAGTCTCCAAGAAAGAAATATAAATGCAGAGAGGGGAGCTGAGAGGAGGTTAATGGAGCCTCCCCCCATCCACTACCCATCCATTCTTCCTCAAGGGGCTGAAAGGAGACAAGATATACACATAGATGGTCTCTGAGCACTCTTTTAAGGACTCACGTGTACCTGTTTTCTTCTTGAATTTTATCTTGCACCCACCATGCCCTTAGCTCACTGAACTCCATGAACAGTTCTTTCTTCCCCTGACACAGGTAAAGCTCTTTTCTGCCTCAGGGCCTTTGTATCTATCGCTCCTTCTGCTGGTAATGCTATATCCACTTCTGCAACCCATGCTCTCACCTAGTTTCAGCACAGAGCCCCACCTAGCCCCTTAGCTTAGAGGTTATACACAGTTATACACTCCATGGTACTCCACAGTTATCCACGGTAACATACTGCACAACTTTAATTGCCTCTTTACCTCTGACACAAATCCTTGTATATCCTGAAGTCCTCATCACACAGTCATTATTCAAGAAATGTTGGGTGGATGGATGGATGGATGGAAGAATGGAAGGGGGGATGGATGGATGAATGAATGGATGAGAAAATGGATGAATAGACATCATAGATATGTTACAGAAATTAATAGAAATATTTACAGAACTACTGAATAATAGAGGACAAAAGAACCTGAATGAACTTTTAGTGCAATTTTCATCTTTCATAAACTTAGAAACTGAGCCCAGAAAAAGGAATGTGGCCTGGTTAAGATATCTAGTTAGTGGCAAAGTCAGGACAAGAATCTAGGTCTCCCAACTCCAAGATATTGTTGAATTTGTTGAATGAATATTCAACACATATCTATTGAGAGCCAATACATGCCAGATGCCACTCCAGGCTCTGTGGATATGTTAGTAAACAAATCAGACAAAAATTCCTACCCTCTTGGAGCTTATATACTAGTGGGGAGAGAGAGACAATAAATAAGGTTAGTAAGTAAATTATGTGTTTGAAAGTAGCATATCCATATCTGTTCCTTGAACACACACTGAGCTCATTTTTTATTCATCTGCTATTCTTTAAGAATTTTTTTAAAAAGTAAGTAGCATATCCGAGGTTCTTTCCTTCTGCCCCATTTTTCTACACATGCACATATCTTCTTCAGAGCATGCTCCCCTCCCTGTGGACCATCACAACACTAGATCTCTTTAGTACTTCATTTTCTGGCAAGCCACATTTTTCACTGAGTCCTAATCCCCCACCATGTGCTCAGCATCAGACCCTCAGATAAGGCCTTCTGCTCTGAAATTCTCTTCTTCTGCTTCTCTGTACCATGGAAAGGCAGTTAGGGATTAGCTATTTATGAGGCTGTGGAGAGAAACGGTCATAAAATTGACATTTACAGAAACTAATTTGGGACTTCTGCTTCCAGGAATATGTGACAGACATACTTCTCCCTACTTCTCCCACTAAGGACAACTAAAATCATGAAAATTACATTAAAAAACAAGCATAAGAAGATTCTGAAGGGTGAAGAGGGAAAAAAGCACACCATTTAGGGACCTCAGGACCCAGGGAACAATGTGGACATGCGGTTCCTGTGTTTTTATTTTGCCTCCTATAACTCAGACTTGTAGCTGAAGAAGCTGATAACCTGGTAGTGCCAATAGGTGCAGACAAAAAAAGCCCCAACAAAGCCTGCTCTCTCTAGCCAGAGGATCAGGAAAGAAGAAGCCTAACAAGAAAGAAAACTTTAAAACAATACTGCAATACAATACTGCATTACTGCTGTACTCTACCTATACCCTACAGAAAAATGTGTGACCCCACCCCCAAGAGTAAGGCCAGAGTGGACAGCTTAGACTTCCACACTCACAACATTGTAATGAGGCAGCCAAACCTCCATGCTGGGGTAGGACCAGATAAGGCTAAGCAAGAAGCTGATACTTTCATCACTGTATGACCAAGAATGAGCTTACACCTCCACAGTGTTAGTGGAGGCCTGGTGGGGAACCTGGATTTCCACCACTACCCAGCATTAGCAGGGGCCTGTCCCTGTCCACACTCCAACTAACAACTGCAGAAAACACATTCTTTCCAAGTACCCATGTACATATGGGAAGATAGACCATATCCTGAGTTATAAAACAGACCTCGAAATCACACGTAACGTGTGCTCAGATCACAATGTAATCAAACTGGAAATGAATAACAGGCAGATAAAAGGAAAATATCTGAACATCTTGGTAACTAAATAACAACCTTCTAAATAATCCATAGCTGAAAGAAAAAGTCCCAAAGGATTAAAAAAAATACATAGAAATGAATGAAAAGGAAAATACAACATATCAAAATTTGTGGGAAACAGCCAAAGCTGTACTAGGAGGAAATTTTATAGTGATAATGTACCCATTAAGAAAGAGGAAACCTCAAAATAATAATATAAGCACTCACCTTAAGAGCCAGGAAAATAAAAGAGCAAAACAAATCCAAAGTAAGCAGAAGGAAGGAAGTCATAAAGATAAGAACAGAAACCAATGAAATTGAAAACAGAAAAACAATAGAGAAAAATCAGTGGAGTAAAACAGCTAACTCTTTGAAAAGATCAATGAAATTGACCACCCTCTAAAAAAACTGAGGAGGAAAAAGAGAGAGAAGTCACAAATTACCACAGGGGACGAAAAGAAAGTTTATCACTACAGACCCTGCAGACCTCATAAGGATAACAAGGGAATACTATGAAAAATCCTACACACATAAATTTGAGAACTTAGATGAAATGGAACAGTTCCTGAAGACACAAAATCTACTATAATTTAACCAATATGAAACAGATAATATGAACAAGTATAGAACTATTATGGAAATTGACGTTGTACGTTTAAAACTGCCAAAAAGGAAATCTCCAAGCCCAGATGCTTTCACTGAAGAATTCTCCCCAAACATTTAAAAAATTAACACCAATTCTACACACTCTCTTCCAGGAAACAGAAGAAGAAGGAATACTTCTTAATTCATGTTATGAAGCTAGTATTAACCTGATACCAAAACCAGGCAAAGACAGCATGAAAAAGAGAAAATTTCAGACCAATATTCCTCACGAACACAGACACAATAATCCTTCACAACATATTAGCATTTAGAATTCAGCAATACATGAAATAAATTATAAATGATGACCCAGTAAGGTTTATTCCAGGGATTCAAGACTGGTTCAATATTCAAAAATCATTCAATATAATCCACCACTTTAACAGGATAATGAAGAGAAATCAGATAATCATATCAATGATGCAGGAAAAGCATTTGAAAAAATTGAACACTCCTTCATGACAAAATCTCTCAGAAAAATAGGGATAGACAGGAACTTCCTCAACTTAATAAAGATAATCTACAAAACACCTACAGCTAATGCTATAATTAATGGTGGAAGACTGAATGTTTTTATTCCCAAGACTGGGAACAAGCCAAGGATTTATGCTCACACTACTTTTATTCAACACAGTTCTGGCAAGTTCTAGCCAGTGCAAAAATAACAAGAAAAGTAAATAAAAGGCATACGTATAGCACAAAAAGAAATAGAACTATCCCTATTTACATATGAGAAGATATGGAGAAAATTCCAAGGAATCTCATATGTAATCTTCTCATTACATATGAGAAGATATGGAGAAAATTCCAAGGAATCTATAAAATCTGTAAAGGATTGTCTAGAACTAATAAGTGAGTTCAGCAAGATTGCAGGATACAAGATAAACATTTTTTTAAATTGTATTTCTTTATACTCGTGATGAAAATATGGATGATAAATTAAAAATACAATTTGTGCAAAATATGAACTACTTAGGTTTAATCTAACAAACATATACAAGACTTGTATGCTGAAAAATACATAACTGATGAAGGAAGTCAAAGATCAAAATAAATGGAGAGATATACCATGTTCATGAACTGGAAGAACAATAATTTGGCATAGTAAAAAGATGACAGTTCTTCCCAGGTTGCCATAGGGGTTTAATTCCTATCAACTTCTTATCAAAATGTCATCAAGATGTCTTATAGATACAGACAAGATTATTCTAAAATTTTATGGAAAGGCAAAGGAACTAGAGTATCTAAAGCAATTTTGAAAAAAAAAAAGCAAAGTAATAAGAATCAGAGAAAAGTGGTAAGAATTACTCTACCTGGTTTCAAGAATTACTACATAGCTATAATAATCAAGACAGAATTGTATTAGCAGAGAGATACACATAAATCAATGGAACATAATAGGGAATCCAGAAATAGATCCCAAATATGCCCAAATTATTTTATTTTTACAAAGGTGCAAAAGAATTCAGTGGAGGAAAGATAGCTTTTTCAACAAATGGTAGTGGAGCACTTTGACAGTGATAGGCAAAAACCAACCAAACAAAAACAAACAAAAAAGCCTTGATCTAAATCTTCTGCACAACTTACACCCCCCCCCCCAGAAAAAGTCTCAAAATGGATCACTGATTTAAATGTAAAACCTAAAATGATATTTAAAAGAAGATGGACACTTCAGAATTTAGGAGTGGGCAAAGAGTTCTTAGACTTGATACTAAAGGCAAAATCCATAAAAGAAATTATCAATTAATTTGAACTCATCAAAACTAAAAACTTCTGCTCTGTTAAAGACACTGTTAAGAGAACAAAACGACAGGTTAGAAATGGAGATAAAATATTTGGCAAAGGGCTAGTATCTGGACTATATAAAGAAATCTCAAAATTCAACAGTAAAAATAAACAAATAAGACCATTAGAACATGGAAAAATGACGTGAAGAGATATTTCACTGAAGAGGATATACATATGGCAATTAAGCACATAAAGTAATTATAAATCTATGTTGATGAGGACACAATGTTTAAAGATGTAAGTTGTGACAATACTGGCATAATGGAGGGGGGAACAAAGCTATGGAGAAGCAAAATTTTATATACTATTGAGATTAACTTAGTATTAATCTGAAATAGATTGTTACAATTAAAGTGATAATGGCTGTTCCCAACTCAACCACTAAGAAAATAACACAAAAATAAGCAGCAACAGAAACTACAAAGAATGAAAATGGTACACCAGAAAATATCTACTAAACACAGAAGAAGGCAGTACTGGAGGAACTGAGGAATAAAATAGACATGAAGCACATAGAAAACAAAGAGCGAAATATCAGACATAAATCTACCTTATCAGCAATTACATTAAATGTAAATGATGCCAGAACAATTTGTGGCTGGACAGTCTTTTTAACAAATGTTGCTGGGACTAATGAATATCCACATACAAAGAAACATAATGTTGGACTTCTACCTCACATTATTTATGAAAATTAACTCGAAGTGGATCAATGACCTAAATATAAGAGTTAAAACTATAAAATAATTGAAGAAAAACATAGTTGTAAATCTTTGTGACTTTGCGTTAGCTATGGTTTCTTAGATATGACATCAAAGGCACAAGTAATCAAAGGGAAAATAGATAAACTGTACTTCATAAAGATTTAAAACTTTTGTGCTTCAAAGAACGTTATAAAGAAGGTTAAAAAAAAACAATGCAAGGAATGGGAGAAGATATTTGCAATTCATATATCCGATAAGGGCCTAGTATCCAAAGTATATAAAGTACTCTTGCAACTCAATATTACACCTGAAACTAACACAATATTGTAAATCAACTATAGTCCAATATAAAATAAAAATGTTTTAATTGAAAAAAATATAAAGACAATCTAATTTTTAAAATGGACAAAGGATTTGAATAGCTATTTCCCTTAATACGATACACAAATGGCCAAGACAAACATGAAAAGATGCTTTACATTATTAGTCATTAGGTAAATGCAAATCAAACCACAATGAAATTCCACCGCAGTAACCACCAAGCACACTATAATAAAAAATATAGACAATAACAAGTCTTGGTGAGGATGTGGAGAAATCAGAACCCTGGGGTACACTGTTGGTAGGAATGTAAAATATTACAATTTCTATGGAAAACAATTTGGTTGTTCCTCAAAAAGTTAAACATAGAATTATAAGACTCAACAATTTCACTCCTAAGTATATACTGAAAAGAAGTGGATATAGGTATTCAAATAAATACAGGAATGTCAATGTTCATAGCAGGACTAATCACAATAGCCAAAAGACAGAAACCCAAATGTCTATCAAACGGTGGACAGATAAACAAAATGTGGTATATCTATACAACAGAATATTATTTGGCCATAAAAATAAATGAAGTAGTGATGCAAGCCACAACATGGATGAACCTTGAAAATGTTATGCTAAGTGAAAGAAGCCAGACACAAAAAGACTCATATCGTATGATTCCATTTATATGAAACATCCAGAATAGATAAATCCATAAAAAGGAGACTGTGGGCTGGGATCAAGATGGTGAAGTAGGATGACATGGAGCTCACCTTCCTCCACAAACATATCAAAAATACATCTAAATGTGGAACAGTTCTCATGGAAAACTAACTGGAAAGTGGCAGAAGAACTCCTATACAACCAAAGCTGCAAGAAAGATCTCCATGTAACCAGGTAAAATGGGAAAAAAAAGGCATTGGGTTGGGACTTGCACCCCAGGAAGGGATATGTAAGGAAAAGAATATTTGCATAGGTAAACCTTTGCCCTGGAGAGGAAGCAGGGTGAGACACAATCTGGGAATCCAAGTCCTGGGGTCCTATGCAGAGGAAACAAGCCCTCTTGCTTGCTGGGAAATCTGCTGAGATAGACAGCAGGGCTGAAGGAGTCTAGAATACTCACAAGGAGTGTGCATGTTCTGGCTTGCCAACAATCAAGGTGGAAAGAGTCATGTACTGGTGGCTGCCACTTCACTGTAATTTCAAATCTAAAGGGGCGAACACCCTAACCCTGCTCACTCCACACCAGAGCCTGGCATGAGATCTGGGCCAACTGAGCCCTGGGAAAAGACTCAGTCTAGCTATATAGAGACAAATTGGGGCATCCAGAGTATGAGCCAGGTGGAGCTGTGATGGCCATTGTCAGCACACAAACAGGGTGGTGGGTGGAGCCACAGCAGTCACTGGCAGCATGCATGTGAGGCAGTAACACAAAAGCACGCCTCTGCTAAGACCTGAATCTCAGGCAGCAAGGCACTGGGAGAGGGCTTGATTTAGCTATGTAGAGAGAGTCCAGAGGGCCTGAGGTGTGGTCCTAGTGGTTCTGCAGCAGCCATGGTCAGCAAGCACATAGGGCAGCAGGTTGGGCTACAGCTGCCATTATCAGCATGCTCAGGAGTACACAGCAGTGCATCTCCCAGCAAGAGCACCCTGGCTCCACCCACTCCACACCACAGCTTCGTGCTAGATCTGGGGCAGATAGGTCCTGGGAGAAGTCTGCCACAGAGGGAGGCCAGGATCCAGGCAGCAGCACAGCCACCTCAATTCCTGTAGCCACGACACCCCGACCCTCAGCCCCAGCCTACTCCACACCACAGCCTTGCACTAGATCTAGGACGAACACAACAGAAAAAGGGTTGTGACCTTGGGCAGCTGCTGAGTAGAATTGCAGATGCCTACACAGGCAGTACATAGGTCCTCTGTGACCACACGGGCCTCATTTGCTTTAGCAATCACCTCCTTTAGGGAAGGGCACTCACTCAAGGGCAATGGAGCCTGATCAAACCAACCCTCAGGGCTTCTACTCCAACAGCTGGGGAGCAGACCCCAACCCTGACTGGGTGGTGACAGCCATAGAGAGGAAGCCCCACTTCACACCCTACACGGGCTTTAAATCCCCCAACACCAACCACACCCCATATCAAGGAGATAATGGTCAGCACACCCTGAGGAAAGACATGGCTGGTATCGATACCAAAACCAGCCCAGCCCTCACACCAAAAACACAGGGCACACACAGTCTACACAGAGATGCTCCCACATAAAAACACCCCTTCAAGACCACAGTAGGTAACTGTTCCCCCTAAGTTCATAGAGGCAGAGAAAATTAAGTAAAATGAAAAGGCAGAGGAATCATTCTCAATTAAAAGAACAAGAGAAATCCACTGAAAGAACAAATAATAAAACAGAGCTTACCTGTCTACTAGAACCCAAGTTTAAAAAGGAGGTAATAAAAATGCTAACTGAACTAAGAAAGATTATTGATAGAAATGCAAATCACTGTAACAAGAACTAGAAACTGTAAAGACAAACCAATCAAAAATAGATGATTCAACTGCTGACATAAAAACCAATCTAGGGCTTCCCTGGTGGCGCAGTGGTTGAGAGTCCACCTGCCGATGCAGGGGACACGGGTTCGTGCCCCAGTCCGGGAGGATCCCACATGCCGCGGAGTGGCTGGGCCCGTGAGCCCGGAGCCTGTGCTCCGCAACGGGAGAGACCACAACACTGAGAGGCCCGTGTACCGCAAAAAAAAAAAAAAAAAAA